>NC_056729.1:1519725972-1519973472 GCF_019279795.1 Protopterus annectens
TCTGATATAAATGCATATTTCTTTATTGTCCAGCAGGACCTACTGTTGATATATTTTTAACACAAGCAGCTTTACAAATATATTTTAACACAAGCATCAGTACAAATCAGTTTAATATACAAATGACATAAAATTCTTTACAAATTTACAGCTAGCTATAGTGCTATGGCATAGTTGGCACTATCTCACATTGTCACATCCTCTACCAAACTATTAGCCTGTGTATGGTAAACTAATGTTTTAAATGACTACCCTTAAAATAATGACATATGTGTTATATAACCATAGACATAAAGCATGTACCATCATTAGTAAATACTTCTTTAAAAGTAAACACTCTAAAAGAGAAGAGCAGCAGTTCATTGAAAATACACCTTGCATTAACCTTAAACAACAGTACAGCTTCAGGACATTTTGTGGCATAGTCTACTATGACCAAGATATAGTAATACCCACTGCTAAATCTTACCAATGTTACAACAATTTTCATAGTAATCTATTAAAATGCATTATCTATGATATGGATTTGAATCAAATGGTTTGTGAATCATGGCTGTGGAGCTGTTTCATGTTATTCTAGACAAGACAAAAAGGATTTTGATATTTCTTTTATAATTCCTTGCCAGTAAAATCTGGGTAATGTTTTGGTCTTAATTTAAATTTGACTAAGTGACCTACAGTACATAACTGCGTGCAAGTATCATAAATAATGTCCTGAAAAGCTTTGGTATTAGTAACTAGTGTGCAATTGCTTCTTAATTCTTACTCTTTTCATATATGTATATACATTATATATATATATATATATATATATATATATATATATATATATATATATATATATTTGCTCAGTTCAAACTAATGGTAAGATATAAGTTTCATTTGTTCTTTATCATCTTCCACTAACATGTCTTAAGGAGTGAGGTTGCCTAGGTTTGCTGCAATAGCAGCATTTTGGACAAGTGAGTTCTGAGCTGGAAGCAGCATGCCACTTTATTAGGAGGTTGGAATGCATGCACCTCCCATAGGCAGCTATTGCACAACTTGCATCACTGCTGGGGGGATGAGGGTGCTCTCGTATAATATCTGGCAGCAGTATGATGCTGCACCAGCATCCTCAGTCTCCTGAACGGCCCTGGACATGGGTCATGTTGAATCCAGATGAGACTAAGGCATGTCAAGTAGATCTAATGAATGAAGAGAGAAGTTGAAACAAGAGAATTTCTTTATTCTCCTACACTGCCATTAAGGTATCATCTTGCCACTGAGGTTTTTTTTTTAAGTCAATATGCATTACCTCTGAATCTGCTAATTTTAGGTCATATCATTCTCATCATTTTTTATTTAATGTGGAAATTTCAGCTTCATCTCCAAATATACTGGTATAGATTCTTCCATATTTTAAATTTTCATCTACAAATGGCGACTCTAAGCAAACAAAATCTTCAGTTTTATTTTTCTTTCTCTATCATACACATTTGTTGCCTAGAGTCCCCCCATTATTTGAGTTTTCAGATAACAGCTGACATAAATTGATTTAGGAATATGACCAGGTTGTAGTACCACACATACCCCTTTAATAAGATATTCCTTCCCTTCAGTTCCTCTAACATACTCCCAGTTTTGTAATTCTTTTAAGCTATAATGTTTAAAAATATAACCCCCCTTCTTCTACCGGCTGTTTCTTAAAGGCTGCTCTATCATGGAATATAACTATGCTTCACTGCCTATATCTGCTTCACTTTTTTTTTCAGGTATGCACTTGCATTCCTCTAACATTTTTCTGCTGGTAACTCTTCTGTGCCCAGTACCATCCATTCTGCTGTCTTTGGTATGTTTGAGTATGTTGCCATTTCACAATTCTGATAAATCATGGGATTGTTTTAGCATTTAGCTATACCCACATGGGAGTCACCTTAGCAGCTTGTAAGCTAACTCATATTAATTTTTACTGGTCTGATCATTTGTACCTTGGTTAGTACTATGCTAGCTGTCCTTTCAGGCCATTTTAGATTGAAAATGTCCTACACTGGCTACCTATAACAATTTCGCAAAAGATAATACTACTAGCTGATGTGAATGGCAACTGGTTGGCCATAGACTCTAGCTCCCCTTCATCTACCGTGAACTTATTTGGTTTCACACAACTAATTAATAACCCCACACATTATAACAAGACATTAAGTTCCCTATTAGTCTGCACCTCAGCAAATACACCACCTCAGGTACAATGCCTGACTATCTCAGTGAACATCTCCCATTCTATGCAACCAGACATCTCACACATCTATTTAAATACCATATTTATAAAACAGCACAGAACCTTTTCAAGAAATATTCATTACTAACCTATCATCTAAATTTCCTAAACATCCTCCTATTAGATTATGATGTAAATGAATTCATTATAACTTTCCTGAATATCCTAAATAGCCTTGCACCTCTTAGAAGGAGCAGACTAAAAATAATGCAATTTGCTTTTCCAAAAAGACAAGACTTCTAAAGCAGAATAGAGAAAAAGTACGGAAACAATGGCAAAAATATAAAACTCTACAATATATTAAAACTTTAGAATGTTTCACAATTGTCAAAACAGCAAATTAATGAAGACAAAAAAATTATACTGTAATAACGCTCAGAATAATAGTAAACACAAATCTAAAAAATTCTGGACAGCCATTAAAAACAACATTTTGCATCATGGGCATAAATTCAACCCTAACTCTCTCCCAATAACTCAGCACTCAAAACTACAATACAGTTCAGCTCTTATTTTATACATAGTATAGCATCTCTAACCAAGGATTCCCCAACATCTAATCCTAACCATGCCCAGTAGCCATGTATCACCACATCCACTTTTACCTTCAAACCTACGAATTACTACAGCACTCAACTTTCTTTACTTGTCTAGAGGAAAACAGTTTTTAGTACTTAATAAAGAAGCACCTATCCAGGCATGTCTAAAGGTCAGCTCCCGGTGTTTTCTCCTATCTACCTGATGGATCTGGGCATCTTGGGGCAATGCAACAATTGCCTCATGTACACAGACAACCCTCTCCTCCTACCACCCAATACTACAACCTGTGAAAGTTGCACTTATATAGCCAAACTGAAAGCAAAGCTTTCTTCACCGAAGACTGGACTAGACAGTCAAGAGGAGAAGGTAAACACTTGCACCACACCACACTCATCACATAGTCCCTCAAAACCTACACCACCAAAACACACAGATAGAAGCACAAAACACATGCCTACATTCACAGACCCTCTCAATAAAAATCTGCCCAAATAACTGAGACCTCCAAAGCAGACATGCAAGCAACCTCAACCCTCCAACACAACCCAAATGACACATAGCCCACAAACTCAGTGTGCCACTCAACTACAGCCCATAAGACATAACATACCCAACACTCTTGTCATAGGTGACTCTATAGTCAGGCACACTGATGTTCCAATCACCAGGTTAAACAAGGAGAAAGTTACTGTCAGCTGCCTGTAGCGTGACAGGATCCGCCACATAATACACGCACTCAGGTCACTCCAGAACAAGTACAAGTATGACTCTGTCATTATCCATGTTGGTGTGAATAACCTGAGATGTACCTCCCTGGACAATATGAAAAGAGACATGGAGGAGCTCTCCAATCTTGTAGCCCAGGCAGGTATGACGCTAGCCGTGAGTAGCATCCTGCCATCACCCAGAATGATACCACACTACAAGGACAAAATGATTGACTTCAACAATTGGCTAAGCTTCTGGTGTCATTCTAAGGGAATCCAGTATCTGTCTGCCTGGAATGACATGATCGACAGACCTTGATGCTTTGCCAGAGATGGCCTGCACCTGTCGCCCTTGGGATTCCAGATACTGGCAAAGGCTCTAGCCACCCCTATAGTGCCTTTTTTCAGCAAGGTTCAAATTACAAGTTCTCCACCGTAACAGATACAAGCAAGCAAAGTCTGAGGGTAATGCTACTCAATGCTAGAAGTCTAAAACCTCAAAATGCACTCACTTTAGGCACTCCTTAAAATGGAGAACATCGACATCCATGCAGTGACAGAGACCTGGTTCAAAGCTCCAGAGAGCACCCCTGCATTACCAGGCTATAATTCATACCACACCTTTCGGCCACCTAATCTGGACTGAAACACTAAAGGTGGAGGCATGTCCATATTCATTAAGGATATCCACACCTCCAAGCTAGTTGCTCAGCATAATGCATCCAAGATTATCCAAGTTCAACTAACTCTGGGCAAGACTGCAATCCAGATTGTAGCTTGCTACAGACCCCCCACCATGTCCCAGGATTCCCACTCCTCTTTTCTTGATACACTGGAAATATTAGGGTACAACCCAACACCCTAATAATGGGTGATTTCAACTACCCCACCATTAACTGGGAAAACTACTCATGTACCAACTCTTTTGCTCAACGTTTTCTGGAATTCATCAGTTCCAATGCCTTGGATCTGCTTATCCACACCCCCACCAGGGGCAGCAATATCCTAGACATGGTCATCACCAACATGGGTGACTGGTGTTCCACACCAGAGATCAATTCCTCGTTGGTCAGATCCGATCACAAGTTAATCACCCTAGACATCCACATACTGCCCCCTCCCCCCATTAGGGAAACAACCGTAAAACATTTCTCCAAACTTCACGCTACTTTAGACAGAAGTAGCAAACTTCACGACACCCATGCAGATGGACAATAGAGGTATGACTGCTGAATCCTACTCAAATGCACTTTATAAACACTTACATGAATGCATGGATTGTGCTATCCCTAACAGAACCAAGATGCTATCCTACTAAAAAAGGAAGCCAATCTGGTGGTCTTCTGCCATAAACAAACTCTACAACAAAAGAAAGAAACTGTTGCAAAAAAGAGTAAAATCCCATGATTGGAGGAACTCCCTGGTCAGCCTCAGTAAGAAGCTGACATGCCTCATAAAATCCTCCAAAGCTAGTTATGAAAACAAAATTGCCACTGATTCTAAAGACAACCACAAAGCATTCTATATCTATGTCAAGAATCTCAATGGCAACACTCAGATCTGCTCTGAGTTACAGCACAATGACACTAAATATACAGAACTAACTGATATTGCCAACATCCTGGCAGATAGGTTCAGTGCTAACTTTACCCCCTTTCACCCCCTAAAGGGTCCATCTGTATACCAGAAGAATGCAAAGTTCCTGTAATCACGGCTGCAAAGGTAAAAACCTCACTCTTCAAAGCCAAGAACACAGCATCCATGGGACCTGACAACATCCCAGACTGCATTCTACATGAACTACAGAATGAACTGGCACCCCACCTAAGTACCATGTTCAGTCTTAACCTCACCTCAGGCTTTGTGCCCATTGAATGGCACACCATGACAGTTATCCCACTCCACAAAGGGGGAGCCACGACAGACCCCGGGAACTACTGCCCCATTAGCCTGACGAGCCTGGTCTGCAAGGCCATGGAATGTATCATCATGGAACTCATAAACAAAGACATTGGAGATCTCCAAACTCTGGACCCCACACAGTTCAGGTTTGTAAAAGGCAGATCATGTCTCCTAAACCTGACAGACTTCTTTGAAGCAGTCACCAAAGCCATAGATGAGAGTAAGGTGATTCTCACAGCCTATCTAGATCTCACCAAGGCATTCAACATCACCCCCACTCTAGAATTATAGATAAACTCACTAAACTAGGTATTAATCCCTATGTCACAAGATGGGTTGCCAACTGGCTTACTGACAGATCCCACACTGTGAAAGTAGCAACTCCAAATCAGACTTCAGACCAGTGACAAGTGGAGTACCACAGGGTTCCATCCTGGGTCCTCTCCTGTGTGTATCTACTTCTCTAAAGTACAGGCTAACACAGAAGGTCTTTGGCTAACTAAGTCTGCAGATGACTGCAAACTAGGAGCCATAATTGAAACTCCTAATGATGTGGACATCCTACAAAAGGGCCTCACTGAGACAGATGCCTGGTGTCAAAACCATGGCCTCAAGCTCAATGCCAAAAAGTGCATTGTCATCCCCTTTGGAAAAAACTCTGTACCCATGAACTACCACATAGGCGGTAGTCTACTTAACACCGAAAGTGTGATAAGAGACCTTGGGACACAGGTATACAGTAGTGCTGCAAAAACACAACTCCACCAAAAGTAAGCAGCCAAGCAGGCAAAGGAAAGCAAAAACCGCCAACACACAATTAGGACTGTATTTCTCCAAAATGAGCACGAAAGTGATATTCAAGCAGTATCAAAAGAAGATTTATTTAACGTACATCCACTCTGGTAACGTTTTCGTTGATAAAACAACTTCATCAGAATAAGACCAACCCCTCATAGCATTCATTTTATATACAACTATTTAAATTATACAATCAAAATTTAAAGTGATACATACTATATAAATGAATAACCCAAATCATACAGGCATAAAGAATATAAATGCTGTTAAAACCCTATGCACTACTATGAATACATTTTATTAAAATGAACATAGCTGTTAAAAACACAGTATATTTGACCTACTATAAATCATAAAATCAACTTGTACAAAGATTATAGGAATCTGTAACCTTACAACTTGTCAGCCTTTAATTTAAGATATGGGGCTATGGAAATAGAATCATTAAGCCCCGGGTATTTGCTTGATTCCAATAAAATCTGCCAACAAGTCTCTTTGTGAGATAACAGCGCAGGCCAATTACCCCCCCTACTGCACTGTGGAACAGATTCCAGAACAAAAAACTTAAAAGAAGCTCCTTCACAGGTCAAGGTATGTCTGAAAAGTGCATTAGTATTAACTTTTCTCTGTATATCATAGGCGTGTTCATATATACGCCTCCTCAGCTGCCTCTCCGTCTTGCCAACATAAAATGCCTGGCAAGAAAGGCAGGCAGCGAGATATACCAATCCCCTAGAATTGCAGTTATACAGACCATCTGACCATAATTTTCTGCTTCTACTTTCCAAGTACAAGCTGTCCTGGTTTATTATATATTTACATTGTGGACAGCACCCACAACGGAACGTACCCTTTCTCAGCATGTTTTTTCTTTTCATCTTGGGATTCTGTTCAAGAACCCTTTTAACGTTAAATCCCTTCCTGTATACTACTCTACAGGTCAAGTCCTTAAAAGTGGCCAAATCTGTAAATTCTTTAAACTCATTAAATTCTCTCTCAATGATATACCTGATCTCTCCCGCTTGCTGGCTATATTGGGTAATAAACATCTGTTCAGTACTGGATATCCCTTGAAATTCATCTAACAGGACATCTTCTCCAGTTGATTTGGCCTTCCCCAAAATGGGGGCAAAGCGGCTAGATCTCAGATTTCTAACTTCCTCAAAAACAGAATTGATCAAACCTATAGGGTACCCCCTTTCCAAAAAGAAGGATTTTAATTTCTCCCCTTCTATAACAAAATCATTTTCTTCTGATGTCATACGGGACACTCTTACATACTGCCCCTTCACAATAGATCTTTTTTGGAATTTAGGATGAGAACTGGCATAGTGGAGATACCCATTAGAGAATGATGGTTTCCTATAAACACGGGACTTAAAACGATCATTCATTTTACTGAGAGTTACATCCAAATAATCCAACTGTTGGGTAGTAACATTATAAGTAAAACGTAAAAATCCCGTAGTATTGTGAAGGTATGCCACAAACTCATCTATGCAGTCTCGTGGTCCCACCCAAAAAATGCAGATATCATCCAGGAACCTTGAGTAGTGAATCCAATGTTTGGAAAATACACTGTTCAAAACAAATTTTTGTTCCCAGATGGCTAAAATCATATCTGCATAAATGGGGGCACAATTGGCCCCCATGGCTACCCCAGAAACCTGCTGGAAATATTCTCCTGAGAAGTAGATGTAATTATACTTCAATACCAGTTCTAATAGATGTAACACCAAGTGGACGTCATTGTTGGTCACCCCATTACACCCCCACAGGGCTTCCTCAATCCATTCAAGCCCTAAACTGTGTGGTATCACTGAGAAAAGATCGACCACATCTATGGTAACAAAAAACATGTCAGGTCTAAATAGGTCTGAGGTGACACCTCGAAGAAATTCCCAGGAATCCTTAAGGAGATATTCTTGCCTCCCCCACAGTTGTTTCAATTTCCAATCTAGGAATTTTGATAAATTGTGGGTTTTGGACCCCTGTGCTGCTACGATTGGACGCATAGGTGGGTCCTCCATCACCTTATGTACCTTAGGTACCCCAAAGATAACGGGTACCTTGGGGTACGGATTTTCCAGGAAATTATAGATGTCCATTTCAATAATTTCTTGGTCCAGAAGATCCTTAAGGGCTAGATCAATAATTTTATAAGAAATGTGGACCTCATTCAAAGAGGCTATGGAATATTTATTGGCATCCATCAAAAGATTGTGCATTTTGGTCTCATACATAAGCTGGTCCATAACCACTGTGCCACCCCCCTTATCAGGTTCCATGACACGGACTCCTAAATTACCACCAAGTTCATCCAAAAGATTGCTCTCAGCTGCATTCAAATTGGAGGTGTAACTATTCTTACCAATCTTCCTCCTTATATTTTGCTCAATCCTATTCTCCAGATTCTTTAACTGGGGGTGCAAAGGGGGATTATACGAACTAGATTTTTTTAGATTAACTGCATGTGGTTGTGAAATGTTGCCAAAGATATATTGCAAATTTAATCTACGTATGAAAAGCTTAACATCCAACATGGTGTTCACAAGATTACAGCCTCTACTAGGCACAAATTTGAATCCTTTAGTAAAAAGGGAGAACCATGTTTCTGTAATGGCCAGATCACTATAATTGTAAATATGGTAATCATTGAGGGAATATTTGAAGTATTGGCCAATAGGGGTAACTACTATCTGCTCTACACATCCCAATCCCCTCTGTCTCCTCTCTGCTTCCCCCTCCAACCCTTGGAAGGAAATGCCCTCCCCTCCTGCTGGTGAATCCCCATGTGCGGCCCATGTATCTGCTGTTGGTAAGCTTGCTGGCGTAAACGCTCCGATCTCCTGGGTAAAAAATCATCCTGTTCGGATTCATCATGGTTGCCCATAGGCGGGAGGGGCTCCAGGGGCGGGGGTGTTTCCAAAACTACCCTAGGATTGTCCCTAGGGGCAGGGGGTATTCCATACCCATTTCTAACCACAGGGGGATTTGGATATTGTTTGCCTTCTGCATACTCTCTTAAATCTCTGTTTAATTTCTTATATTTACGATTTAGGACAATGTTACATTGTTGGTCAATATGCTTTCTCATCTCATGGTACTTCTGTTTTTCCCCTTCAATAGTAAAAAGTAAATCAGTACTAATCAGGTCATAATATTTAAAAATATCTTTATGCAACACTTGCATATCCTTTTCATTCCGCTTGATAATAGCTTTAACAATCCCCAACCCACATTCATCAAACAGTCTGATGAGCTCGCAGTGAAACTCACTGCCACGCTCAACATGATGGGGGTATTTATATACCCGTAGTCCCTTAGGGACAATACGTTTGTTGAAACATTCTTGTAGGTACAAATTGTCCAGCTCCAAAGTTTTATATTTGTATAACGTTTGCTGAAGCAAACGCATGTTATCAGAAAAAGAACTGTTGTTAGAGTTACTCACAATGTCCTCACGGAATGAAAACACCGGCTTGTAGGCCACCCAGTCCTGAAAAGAAGAAGGCGGCGGTAATTCCTGAGATGTATTTTGAGGAATTGCAGGATTAGTAGTTTCCTCATCTTGTAAACGTAACACAGCCGGAGTACGAGCAAAGCTGCAAGAAGCACCTTGATCCGTGAAATCACCCACGTCTCGAAGCGGTTTAGAACCGCAAGGCATAGATGAACCACCAGTTTTTGTTGTAAACGCCTTAAGCAGCTCCCGCTGTTCGGAAATAACAGTCTGTAACCCTTGACCTAAGGGCGTGAGAAGCTGCACAAGTTGGGTTAACTGTCCCGTGAGTTGGCGTGACCAGGAAGCTACAGATGAATCGCTTTCCTCCACACTAGCGTCGCGTGCACTAGTACCAGGACTCCTTAAGCCTGCCTCCATAACCAACCAAAACAAAAGAAATGCTGCAAAAACACAACTCCACCAAAAGTAAGCAGCCAAGCAGGCAAAGGAAAGCAAAAACCGCCAACACACAATTAGGACTGTATTTCTCCAAAATGAGCACGAAAGTGATATTCAAGCAGTATCAAAAGAAGATTTATTTAACGTACATCCACTCTGGTAACGTTTTCGTTGATAAAACAACTTCATCAGAATAAGACCAACCCCTCATAGCATTCATTTTATATACAACTATTTAAATTATACAATCAAAATTTAAAGTGATACATACTATATAAATGAATAACCCAAATCATACAGGCATAAAGAATATAAATGCTGTTAAAACCCTATGCACTACTATGAATACATTTTATTAAAATGAACATAGCTGTTAAAAACACAGTATATTTGACCTCCTATAAATCATAAAATCAACTTGTACAAAGATTATAGGAATCTGTAACCTTACAACTTGTCAGCCTTTAATTTAAGATATGGGGCTATGGAAATAGAATCATTAAGCCCTGGGTATTTGCTAGATTCCAATAAAATCTGCCAACAAGTCTCTTTGTGAGATAACAGCGCAGGCCAATTACCCCCCCCCCTACTGCACTGTGGAACAGATTCCAGAACAAAAAACTTAAAAGAAGATGCCTGCTTGGCTGCTTACTTTTGGTGGAGGTATACAGTAGTCTCTACTTTGATAATCACATCACCACAGTGGTCAGGAAATCCTTCTATGTGGCACACCTCATCATAAAAGGTTTGTCATTCAGGAAAAAAGAGGTCATTGCTCCCCTCTACTCATCACTCATTAGACCCATTATAGAGTACAATGCTCATTTTGGTATGTACCTCACAAGACATCTACAACAACTGGAAAAGCTGTAGAAATACTTCACAATGAGGATTACTAGCCTCAAACAGATGCCCTACGCAGACCGTCTCAAAAAACTCCAGCTTTACTCTGTCGCATATCGCCTACTCAGAGGTGATCTCTACCTAACATACAAAGCTATGTCAAACCCAGAGCTGTTGGACATGCTCCACTTAAAGAAATCTGAATCCCTCTGAGGTACACACTCTAGGGACCTAAACCTTGTCACCACAATAAACAGAACATGCTGGAGGGATAGATTCCTGTCCCAGAGACTTCCCATACTCTGGAACAGACTGCCTATCTATGTCAAACAGAGCTCATTAGCACTCCAAGAAAAATCTTGAAGATTGGATAAGAAATAGGAAATTCACCCTGGAGATCACTTCTGTGGCTCTGCTTGACAGGGGCACAGGAAAATAGTTTTCTTGGGTGGCAAAAGCCAGGGTACCTTTTCGGCTAGGCTTGTATAGGCCCTAGAGCCAATAGCCTAGTACCTACCTATGAACCTGTGAACCTATGAACCTGTGCTCATATACTATATAAAACTACTCCTAAATAAACTCATAACATGCTCTACTTCTGATAATGAGCTTCCAAGTGAGCACCTTAAAATAGCTGTTGATAGCGTTTCCTATCCTACCTCAATCCTTATAAATAGGCCAGTCCAGGAATTCCACATTACCACTTTCTGAAAAATGCTATGCATTATCCTTCTGCACAAAGGAGGGAATTCACCAGACATTACTAACTTTAGCCCAATAGCAATCTTATCCCATCTCCAAATTCTTGAAAAATGTATACAAAAACAACTTCTAAACTATCCTGCAGGAAGAATTCCTATCCCCCACATGACATGGCTTCCATCCTTCCCATAGTACTAGGACTGCACTTTTTATTTATATAGATTCTGTCAATAAAGGTAGAGATAATGGCAAACTAGTCTTCTCCTTATTTCTAGACTTGTCTAAGGCCTTTGAAAGTTTGCCACAGCAAACTTCTACTTCAGATGTCCTCATTAGGTATCTCTCAGCCCACTTTTCTATGGTTTGAATGCTACTTATCCAAAAGGTATCAGTTAGTAAAATGACACTCCACCCTCTTTCCATGCTTCCCAGTCCCCACCAGTATATCCCAAGGCTCTATCCTTGGTCCCTTCCTCTAACATTCTCAACAACACCCTCCACATGTTGACACAACAGGCCTCTCCAATACAGCACATAGATGATTCAGCACTCATTTGTACATCTGACGATGTGGCATACCTTTAAGCAATTATTCAGGAAGCTTTAACAGCAACTTAAACATGGCTTTGTAAATCACAAACTTATGCTCAACTCTAAACAACAACAAAAAAAAAAACTATTAGGTTTTCCCCCAAAGCCCTCTCCATTGAAAAAAAAAAAAAAATTTAAGGTCCTCTCTCTTGGTAATACAACCATTGAAGTCACTTCTGATACCAAATTATTTGGGATGATAGTGGATGACAATTTGACCTGCATATACAAAATTGCATAAGAACTCATCAAAATCTAGGGATGCTTTACATTGTTAAAACCTTTCTCACTGACAGAACTAAAGTTACACTTGTCACTACTTATATCTTCCCCAGACCTCTTCATGCATTGCCATCCTTACTAACCTTCAGGTATCACAAAAATCAAAACATGAATATTGTTATAACAAAATTGCTACATTTGCAGAAAATACTACTTTCAGAACCCACCACTGTATAGTATTGAAAGGCTAAATTGGTTAGAACTACCCAATCAAATAACATATCCATAACTTCTTACCGCCTATAAAATTATCCAGACTCTATCTGCTTGTTCGGCACTAAATAATATTCTACACATAATATTCTACACAACTATGTTCCTAGTCAGTCATTACAATCCAATGACCAAAAAATCCTTTCTGTTCCTATCAAATCTGCTGGGCATTGCCTGTACTCCTACCATGTTGCTAAGGCCTGGAACTCTTTATCTCTATCCATCTGGTCAATACACTCCCTGACATCCTTCAAAACCATTCTTAAAGACTTCCTAGCCAAAAGCTGGCTCTGTTCTTGCTCAACACCAGGATAAACCATACCCTAAATTTGAACAAATTCCTATTCATACCTTACATTTCCTTACTCTCCCTTATTCAGTCACTTCCTTACTTCTGTCAATTACTCGGCCCTTGCTTTCTCTCTAAATATACCATAGGTCTGCTTTTCTCTCAGTTCATATTACAATTCCTGTTTGTATTATACTAACTTACTTTTAATTTCTCTATAAACTGGCTAAAATTTCTCCATTAAATCATTATCCTATAACTTGTATCCATTCTCATCCAATGGTTTCATATAATGTCTAACTTGGTATAATTATTTAAACTTTATTTGTTTTTTGTGTCATTTTTAAAGATAGTAAAATTATTGTTCTTAAATGTTTTGTAATACTTTGGAGCTTTTCTCCCACAGCCTCCACTGAAAACGGTCTCCTACCCAGTTGGACTTCCCTAGTAATGACATGTGAATAAATAAATAAATAAATATTCTTCATGTCTAGGGTCACCATGAAGCAACAGTCTGGCAAAAGAGGAAGCACTCCCTGCAGGGAGAGCATCTTGAATTTATGGATCTTGACAAAGGTACTCAGAAATGATATTTCCAACACTGGTCTCTATGACAGCTCTTTTTTGGGAACCAGAAAAATTATAGAGTAGAAACCATTCATATTTTCTGAAGGAGGGACCAGTTCTATGACTCCTGCACCCAGCATCTGCCAGACTTTAGATAGAATAACAAACTCTGCTCCAATGGGTGAGGGGGCAACACCTTGAACTAAGGTGGATGTTCCTTTCACTGTCACCTGTACCCCTGCCAACAATGATGAGCACCAATTTGTTGAAACTACTGATGGCCAGTCAACATTGTTGACAGCTAACATTTGAGACAGGGCACCCAGAGGGGGGGGGGCTTTGGAAAGAAGGATGCTATGCCTCAGCATAGTCATAGTTTGAGTGGGGGGTGGGTATCCTTTTTGGGAAAGGAATCCCCCTTGTTAGGTTTGGCACAATTCTCATCCTTTCATTTCCTTTTGGTGCCTTGGCTTTTATTCAGCTAAAACTACTATTTGTTGGGCCACCTACTATTACCCTGCTCATTGGAAGGAAACATGGGAATATGGAAAATTTTAGATATCTCCTGTATCAGTTTACCTGTGTCATCCCAGTGTTTAAAGATCTGATTAGCTGCTGTACCAAACACACAATCAGAATCAAGCATATCATTCATAATCATAATCTAATTTTTAACTCATCAGACAAGTTTTGACTGTGCAACCAAGCATACTTCCTTATCACCACAGATGTCACTGCATTTTTAGAAACAGTATCAGCCCCTTCCAAGGCACTCTAAGGCATGTTTAGTCACTTGACAATCATTGGACACAGTATGTTAGACAGAGACATTTTTTGCACAGCAAGTAATAATGAAGCAAACTTCCACAAAACACTGGTACCTAAGCACCATCAAGGCTATGGTGCTGGACTGTGCCAGCTTCTTTCCCTACGATTCAAGCCACTTGCCAAGCTTATCTTAAAGAAGAGGGTTTGATGAAGACATAGTCTTTTTATTGGAAGATGTGACAAAGGGAGATACTGCCAGCATGGCTATCTGGAATTTTGTAAATAATTATGTCATTTCTGAATATCAACATGATTTATATAAAATGTTTGTGTTACAAATGTATTAGAACTGTATGTCACGTGTATATCAAACTGCTTGAACAGAAGTGTGTATGTTGAAAATGTTTTGCAAAGTGCTTAAAATGTAACCACAGTGCGCCCTAGTGGAATAGAACAGAAATGTATGTGCACTATTGTAACTTTTTAAATGTATATATTTTAACAGTGGAAACTAGAATACAGGAGGTTAACTTCAGAAAAATAGCTGAAATTAAATTACTTTATAGGACAGGCCAGAAACATTATGTATGTGCTGAGATGCTTTCTGTATTGTCTTTGGAGTGAACTAGTTACTACCTCTGAAAGTATGAAAAAATGCAATTGTATTATGACTTCCAGAATCTGCCAAAGATCTGAAGTCTATGTATTTTCACAGGTAGCTGCTAAATACTGCCAGATTCCAGCAGTGGGGGTTTCACCAGAAATAGAGTCAGGTGACAAGAAATGATGTCATTCTGCAAGCTATCCCAACAGTAATGTTTAAGATATTAATTTAAGAACTCTCTGAGAGAGATGGTGCATTCTGTATTCTGTCTTGGACCTGACAATAAGAATCATTCATCACACATCTGACTTGCTCTGTAAGTAAGTTTCTAGGGTACAGTAACTCTTTTATATATAGTCAAGAATATAGCAAAACTTAGTTTAGATGTTTTTCTTTAATATTTGAGATTTTCCTGCAATGTTGTTTTAAACAATTCCTGTAGTTTTAAACTCTGATGTCACAGTGAATATATACTGAGCATTTTCTTGTTATTTTATTATTTATTATTAAATATATATATAAACCTTTCATTGTGGCTGATCTGTCTAGAGATATTTAAGTTTTGAGAGTACTTGCATATTTATTTGGTGACACTGTGTGGGACACTCCTAATAGTCATAGTCAAACTACCATTTGTATTAACATTAACATTAAACAGTAAGATTGGGCAACCTTTATTTAGGGTCTTAAAGTAGCTGATAAGGAGTTGGCTGATGGCAGTGATAACTACCTTATAGTCTGGGCAAAAGGGGGCATAGCTAGTAAATCTGTCCTACCATTTCTCCTGTGTGTGTGTGTGTGTGTGTGTGTGTGTGTGTGTGTGTGTGTGTGTGTGTGTGTGTAAATAAAACCGCAGCTACTTGGGCAGGCACATGAAGCACTGTTGGACAGAGAGGGAGCTGGAGGTTTTGGTTTGGCCACTCAAGTGAGATCTCAGTTCTATAGCTGTGCCAGTGGAGAGTCTTATTGGGGATCTGGAGAAATAGGAAGAAACCAGCCCTAAGACTGACTGTAGTCTCTGTATGCTCTTAAGGGAAATTGCACTTGATGCAGAGAGCTGCATCTGAAAATACTGTGTGTACCTGTTATCCTCTCTGTGTACACCCACCACTGGTGCCAGTGGTGAGGATTAAGGCTCTTTGATTAATGGTCCAGTGGTGGGTCATCACAGATGTTACCGAGGACTCAGCATCAGGCTGTGCAGATAAAGGGGCTTGAAGACTAGGCATGGTCAAGCATACCCTGAATTCCTTAAAGACTGTTTTAGGCAAAGACTCATTCAATAGAGGACAATTGCAAGCATTCTTAAAGACATCCTCAAATGCTGTTATTAATGAAGGGAAGATTGCCATGTCCAGTCCCTCATACTCCAGAAGATCATATACCCTGCTGACCTTGGGAACATCTGAAGATTGCTCCCAACTGAATATTTCCCTAAATCTAGCTAGAATTTGGGAAAAAGAAAACATATGTTTGAATTTCAGCATCTCATCTGAGGAAACTGACTGATCAGACTCTGACACTTCTGAAATGTCACATTTTGAATCTCTTTCAAAATCAGGACCTTGGGTGGTTGAGCAGGAGTCTGAGCACCACTGTTACTCATAACCCATGATTTCTCCCAGGAATCAAAGGCCTAAACAAGTGATCTAGCCATAGCCACCAACATAGGTGAAAACCCAGTCAGACACTGTTGCCCTATGACATAGTGGGTCTTCTGTCCCTCTTTTGTATGCATTACACAAGTGGGAGAATCCCCAGCAACAGATCCCACACCCTGACCTCCCTTGCAACTAAAGAGTTTGGTTCTTCTGTACCTGAACCAGGACATGTATGACCTTTCAATTTGTTTTCTGTTTTAAGAAATCTGCTTGGCCTGGTGTTTTTGTTCTATGTGACAAACAAATTATCTAGGTTGCACATTTCAGATGTTTTTTTTTCATTGGTTAATTGTCTCTTAAGTGATACTTAAATACACAGTGAATTTCTGTTCCTATGTCATTTGCTGAGATCATCTCAGGCCTGAATAAACTAAAGCACTGCACATGATTACCTGCTAGTGTTTCCCACCCAACTTCCCCTTTGTTCATTTGCTTTTTAAACCTGGTGATTTTGAGCTGACCACCCCTACTGTAAACTGAGCTTAATAAGCTGCTCCCTTTCTACATTGCTGTTGACATACTGAATTTTTTATTTGCCTTTCCTTGTGCTTATATTGAAAAAGTGCATTTGACCTCTCATTGTCTGTTCTACTGATTTACTTGATCTGAATTCATTATTTAGCTAGCTGTTGGATAAAGTAGTGTAGTTGTACATTCTAGCAAGCATTTGCTTTTACATCAAGAGGTAAGTGGATTTTACATGTAGTGGACTGGGAGATAGCCTCGTCCATTTAGGTTGGGGAAACCCTTGAAATTTCTGCATGTATTTTATTGACTAGAAGGCTTATTAATCAGCTTGTCTTGTTTTTAATGCCTTTATAAATTCTGTACAATTGAGTGGCTCTTGGCTTATTTATACAAACCAAAGTACTCTTATTGAATAATCACACTTTTATAAGCTGTTTAAAGTGCACTGCTGTATCCATATCTTTAAGTTTGTTGATGGTAGCATTTTGAATCTTTAAGTTTGTTTGTGGTAGCATTTCACTCCGGACACTCCTTGCTGTGCTGTGGTCCCACTTCATAAGGGCGGTGCCTCCACAGACCCTGTAAATTACCACCCCATTAGCTTGACAAGCCTTATCTGCAAAGCCATGGAGAGGATCATAATGGAACTCATAAATAAAGACATAGGGAACTTGCAGACTTTGGATCCATCCCAGTTTGGCTTTGTCAAAGGCAGATCCTGCCTCTTAAACTTGGTTGACTTTTTCGAGACAGTCACCAAGGCCATTGATGAGGGAAAGGCAGTCCATACAGCCTACCTCGACCTGGCAAAGGCCTTCGACACAATACCCCACTCAGGTATCATCGAAAAACTCATCAGCTTGAATGTAAACCCATACATCACAAGATGGGTTGCAAACTGGCTAAGTGACAGAACCCACAGGGTCAGAGTTGCTGGAGCCATGTCAGACTCAAAGCCTGTCACAAGTGGTGTCCCACAGGGCTCAGTCCTGGGTCCACTCTTGTTCGGCATCTACTTTTCTGAAGTACAAGCAAACACAGGAGGGTTATGGCTGACAAAGTTTGCAGATGACTGCAAACTGGGCGCCATAGTCGAAAACACATCTGACACAGATATCCTCCAGAAGGGCCTCACAGAAACGGATAACTGGTGCCAGAGCCATGGCCTGAAGTTAAATGCCAAAAAATGCATAGTCATACCCTTCGGGAAAAACAAGGTTACCCCTAGCTACCATATAGGTGGCAATCCACTGAGCACAGAAAAAGTCATCAGGGATCTGGGGACCCAAGTTGACAGTAGCCTTTCGTTTGACACTCATGTTGCTAAAGTAGTTAGGAAAACCTTCTATATCGCCCACCTGATCATGAAGGGATTCACATCTAGATCAAGGGAGGTCATCATCCCCCTGTACTCATCACTCATTAGACCTATGATTGAGTACAATGCCCCATTTGGAATGTATCTGACCAGACACCTGATGCAGCTTGAAAGGCCCCAAAAGTTCCTCACCAAAAGGATAAAGGGTCTCAAAAATATGTCTTATGCTGCCCGACTGAAAGAACTCCAGCTCTATTCAGTCTCATACCGCTTGCTCAGAGGTGACCTGTGCCTGACATATAAGGCCATGTCAAACCCAGATTTGATGAATATGCTTCACCTCAAAAAATCTAGATCGCTCAGAACCACAAGGGCGGGAGACTTAAACCTTGACACGGTTATAAATAGAACGTGCTGGAGGGACAGATTCATCACCCAGAGACTCCCTATGCTGTGGAACAAAATCCCGGTACATGTGAGGCAGAGCACCTCGCTGGCCTTGTTCAAGAGGAATCTTGACCAATGGATGGGAGATTGCAGATATACCCCAGGGATTACTTCAGTGTTACTGCTTGACAGAGGCACAGAAAAATGATAGGTATAGTTTTTATTCAAACTAAAGGGGTGGCGAAAGCCACATAACTATGGGCTAGGCTTATAAATGCCCTTGGGCAGATAGCCTAGTATGAACCTATGAACCTATGACTGGGACTGGTCATCTAGTGGCAGCAGATGCTTGCCTGGTCTATTTGAGCTGGGAAACACACAAAAGGGCATTAAGTATTTTTTTGCACTTCTCTTATTTACTGTGATTGTACTTCAGCAGTTTCAAAAAAGACTGTACTGTCTGCTGATGCTTTAAGTGGTTAATTACACTGTATTACATTGTATCTGTTAGTTCTAGAGCTGTTGTAGATCTTGTCACACTTGGGCTACAAACCAGCTATTCTACATTAAGAAGGTGTTTTTCTGCACCCTTGTAGCAGAAATGTACAGATCTAGCTTGTCTCAGTTGGGGATTCTTGGTAGAAGACTTATTGTGTGCTTTTTGGTTTGGTAGTTAACTTAAAACTTCTTTCTCTTTGCTTATATTTAAGCCTCCCTTTTGTGCAGGCTTTGACATACTCAGGGTTGCTCATCATTTGATGACTTTGCTACTGATTGCTGAGAATCTGCTTTCACCTGGAGAAATCCACTGCTGAAAATACAAAAATAAGTACTTTTTTGTACTCCACTTATATACTGTTACTCTACTTTAGCAATTTCATAAGCTGTTCCTTTTACTTCTGCACTTTATATAAAAAAACTGTACTGTCTGATGCTGCTTTAACTAGTTAATTGCATTGTATTACATAGTATCTGTTAGTTGTAGGGCTGTTGTAGGTAGATTGTGTGGTCTTGTTTCACTTTGGCTCCAAACCAGCTATTCTACATTAAAAAGGTGTTTTTCTGCACCCTTGTAGCAGAAGTGTGCTGATGTATCCTGTCTGAGTTGGGGATTGTTAATGAAAGGCTTATTGTGTGCTTTCCTGACTGGTATTTAGCTTAATACTTGTTTCTCTTTGCTCATATTTAAGCTTCGCGTTTGCGTGGTGCTGTTCTTCATGCAGCAGTGGTTAGCAGGGCCCTTTATAAATGCAAAAGCCTAGAAGCTCAGATTTTCCCTAAACAGCTATCAGTGAAACCCTTCCAAACATTTCTGCTGCTCTAGGAGCAACTCAGCTGCACTCTGAGCAGCGTTGCCTTATTGATCAACCTTAGCCTACACAAACTATAGGTCCTCCTTGTATTCTCAGAGCTACCAGTATAGTCCTGTCAAATTAATATATTCCCTTCCCTAATGAAATATACAGTAAGAGTCTGCTATCATAGAGAGACAGTTTCCCATCATCTCTCTGGCCAGCCTGATAGACATGGGCTTCCTGAGGCAATGTAACAATTGTCTCATGTATAATGACAACCACTTACTCCTGAAATAAACACGTACTTTAAGAGATGTAGTTACACACCAAAATTGGAGGCAAGACTCTCACATAAGGACAAATGGAATGCTAAACATGTTGTCAGCACACACACACTTCTCACACTAAATAAGGACATGACACATAAAACCACATATGTAGAGGTACTCATCAAAAGATCAGAGGCCTCCCAAATGGAAACCATTTACACACATAACAATGCAAAAAATAACCAGAACACATAATAACACACACACCAGTGTCTCAACAAATAAGGCCATAATGTGTAACATCACATAACCTAATGTACTGGTCATAGGTGATGCCATTGTGAAACACATGGATGTTCTCTCACCAGGATGGATACGGAAGTTATGGTGAGCAGCCTGTCAAGTTCCAAGATCTTTCAA
This sequence comes from Protopterus annectens, assembly GCF_019279795.1. NCBI lineage: Eukaryota > Metazoa > Chordata > Ceratodontiformes > Protopteridae > Protopterus > Protopterus annectens. Next base: position 1,519,746,761 of record NC_056729.1, read on the forward strand.
GTCACTCAAGCTCTGTCATTTGACCACAAGTACTAGTATGACTCCGTCATTGTCCATGAAGGATGAATGACTTAAGACATACTTCACTGGACTATATGAAGAGAGACATGGGTGAGCTTTCACATTATGTGTCACAGGCAGGTATAAGCTTAGCCTTAAGCAGCATTCTACCTTCTTCAAGGAAGACGCCACATTACAAACAAAAAATGAATCACTTTAACAATTGGCTTAGCTTCTGATGTCATTTCAAGGAGATCCAATATCTGTCAGCCTGTGAAGACTTGGTTGGCAGGCAACACTGATTTGCCAGAGATGGTCTGCCCTTGTATCACCATAGGCTTTCAGATACAGATACTGGCAAAGCCATTCACCACACCTATTGTGTTTTTTAGGCATGGTCAGAGTAACCAACCTCCCAACATAACAAAATCTTCTCTAGATAAACTCAAGGTACTGCTGCTTAATACTAGGAGTCTAAACAAGAAACTGTATTCTCTGGATGCACTCCTCACTTTAGAAGATGCTAACATCTGTGCAGTCACTGAGATATGGTTCAAAGGTGTAGAAAGCATCCTGGCTATACAGGGCTACAATGCCATCCATACATTCAGACCACAAGCTGAGTGTAAAGGAACCAAAGGAAGAGGTGTATCCACCTTCATTAAGGATAAGTACACCTCGAAACTGGTCAGACAGTATGATTATCTTGAGGTACTCCTTGTCCAATTAACTATAGGCAAAGCACCCTACAACAATGTAGGTAGATATAGGTTCCCCCATCATGAAACAGGAAAAGCATACTGCATACCTGAACTTACTGGAATCAATTGCCATACAGCCCAACACTTAGCCCATGGGTGATTTTAATTATCCTACCATCAATTGGGAAACATACAAGGCCACAAACATGCTGGCTCAGAGGTTCTTGACCTTTGTCAATGCAAATGCTCTGGAACAGCTTGTCAGCACACCCAGAGCACACCCACAAGAGGCTCAAAAGTTCTGCACATAGTACTCACTAACATGGGAAAACAATGTACCCTCCCCTGTGTGATGTCCCCACTAGTAAGATCAGACCATAAATCAATGTTGCTCAATGTAGTTATAAGACCAGATACCCCACCAAGCTCAAAAATGCTTAAGAAATTTTCAAAGACAATCTACCTCCTACTAAGTGACGGTAGAAGAAGTTTCAAAGCTTCCTCAATTCAGATAACACATGTTCATAGGTTCAAAGGTTCATAGTTAGGTACTAGGCTATCAGCCCGAGGGCCAAAGCAAGCCTAGCCAACAGTGTATTGGCTTCAGCCACCCATGTATAGTTAAATTCCTGCCCCTCTATCGAGCAGTGCGCCCCAGACATAATCCCAGGGGTGAACTTTCTATCACCCATCCACTTATCAAGGTTTTTCTTGAATAATGCTAATGATGAGCCTTGCTTCATGTGGATGGGAATTTTGTTCCAGAGCATGAGAAGTCTCTGGGGCAAGAATCTATCCCACCAGTATTTCCTATTTATTGTTGTGGTGAGGTTTAGGTCCCTAGAGCGTGTGGCTTGGGGAGATTGGAATTTCTTCAAGTGGAACATGTATAGCAATTCTGGGTTTGACATAGCTTTGTATGTCAGACAGAGGTCTTCTCGGAGTAAGCGGTAATGTGACCAAGTAGAGTTTGAGGCTCCTGAGCCGGTCGGCATAGGACAATTGTTTGAGGCCAGCAATCCTCTTGGTGAGGTACTTTTGGGGCCTGTCAAGTTGTTGTAGGTGTCTTGTGAGGTACATACCAAACAAGGCATTGCATTCAATGAGGGGTCTGATGAGTGATGAGTAGAGGGGAACGATGACTTCCTTATTCCTCGATACAAGCCCTTTTGTGATTAGGTGGGCCACGTAGAAGGATTTTCTGACTACTGTGACAATGTGGTTATCAAAGGAGAGGTTACTATCCACTTGGGTCCCAAGGTCTCTTATCACACTTTCTGTGTTAAGTGAACTTCCCCCTATTTGGTACTTCATGGATACCGTGTTTTTACAAAAGGGGATAACAATGCCCTGTTTGGCATTTAACTTGAGGCCATGATGTTGACACCAGGTGTCTGTCTCAGTGAGGCCCTTTTGCAGGATATCTACGTCAGCAGGGGAATCGATAATGGCACCTAGTTTGCAGTCATCTGTGAACTTGGTTAGTCATAGACCCTTGGTGTTTGCTTGCACTTCAGAGAAGTATATACTAAACAGGAGGGGTCCCAAGACTGAACCCTGGGGTACACCATTTATCACTGGTTTGGAGTCAGATCTGGAGTCTGCAACTCTTACCATGTGGGTTCTGCCCGTGAGCCAGTTGGCCACCCATCTCATGACATAAGGGTTTATGTTAAGGTTGATGAGTTTACCTCTGATTCCTGTATGAGGGATAGTGTCGAAGGCTTTAGCGAGGTCCAGGTAGGCTGTGTGGACTACCTTGCCCTCATCTATGGCCTTAGTAACTGTTTTAAAGAAGTTTACCAAGTTCAGGAGACATGGCCTACCTTTTACAAATCCGAATTGGACAGCAACCAGAGTTTGGAGGTTACCAATGTCTTTGTTTATGAGTTCCATGATGACACGCTCCATGGCCTTGCAGACTGGACTTTTCAGGCTAATAGGTCTATAATTCCCTGGGTCTGTGGCAGTTCCTCCTTTGTGGAGTGGGATAACTGTTACTGTGCACCATTCTGTGGGCATATAGCCTGTGGTGAGGCTTTAATTGAACATGGATTTTAGGTGGGGGGCTAGTTCATTTTGGAGTTTGTGTAAGACGCAGCCTGGGATGTTGTCCAGTCCCATGGATGCAGTGTTTTTGGCTTTAGAGAGTGCCATTTTTACCTGTGTGTTTGAGATTACTGGGGCTTTATAGCCATCTGGTATAGTTATAGGCCCTTTGAGGGGTGAGGGGGGAGTAAAGTTTGCGCTGAACCTATCTGCCAATATGTTGACAATATAATTTGGCTCTGTATATTTTGTTTTGTTCTGTTGTAGCTTGGTGCAGATCTGGCTGTTGCCATGGAGATTCTTGACATAGCTATAGAATGCCTTGTGGTTGTCTTCGGAATCAGTGGCAATGTTTCTTTCAAAATTAGCTTTGGAGGATTTTATGAGGGATCTTAGTTTCTTACTGAGGCCCTTCAGTGAGTTCCTCCATACCTGGGTTTTTACTCTCTTTTGCAACAGTTTCTTCCTTCTGTTGTAGAGTTTGTTAATGGCAGGGGACCACCAGATTGGCTTCCTTTTTTGCAGGATCGCATCTTGGTTTTGTTGTGGATAGTATGATCCATACACTCATGCAGGTGCGTGTAGAGACTCCTATGCAGAGGTGCATGACAATAGCCTGTATAACCACTTAAGCAGTTGTATAGACTTGGCTGTACCTGACCGGATTAAAACCAGATATTGCCAAAAAAAAAGCAACCCTAGTAGACCCTTAGTATAAACAGGCTATACAACAATAGAAAGAAAGTAATATCCAAGAACAAGAGGGAACTGTCTCAACAGAGAAAGAAATCTCTCTCTAGCTTAAACAAATAAATTAGAAATCTTTTCAATTCCTCCAAAGCTAATCATGAAGCAAATATGGCCTCCCTAGCTAAGGATGATCATGATGCATTTTTAACTACGTCCAAAATCTAAAAGGGAATACCCACCTATACACTGAACTGGTTGTGGATGGCACCACCCATACTCAAATGGAGGTAATAGCGAACCTGCTAGCTGACAGATTTGAAGCAAATATTATCCCCCTGTTCCCTCCATTCATCCCCCAAAATACACCTGCCACCATTCCTCAGCCTATTTTCTCAAGAGAGCAAGTCATCTCTGCCCTCTCCAGCGGCAAAAACATGCCATCAATGGAACCAGACAACATCCCAGGTTGCATTTCAAACAGCTTAAAATATGACCTAGCAGACCCATTTGGATCCCTGTTTAATCACAGCCTGCAAACTGGCTATGTTCCAGTGGAATGGAGGGCAGCAACAGTAATCCCTTTGCACAAAGGGGGACCATCAACCAACCCTGGGAATTACAGGCCATAAGCTTGACAAGCCTCATCTGCAAGGCCAAGGAAAGAATCATTCTGGACCTTATTAACAAGGACATAGGTAATCTTCAAACTCTGGACCTTACCAAATTCAGATTTGTTGAGGGTAGATCATGCCTGTTAAACATCGTTGACTTCTTCAAGAAAGTCACCAAGGCCCTAGACAAGGGAAAGACTGTGCATACAACTTATCTTGACCTACATAAGGGATTTGTCGCAATTCCCACTCAGGTATTATAGAGAAACCCTCCCAACTGGGAATTATCACCTACATTACCAGATGGATAACCAACTGGCTCAGTGACAGGACACATACTGTAAAGTGGGTGACTTCACCTCTAGCAAAGAGCCAGACATCAGTGGCATACTGCAGGGCTATGTGCTGGACCCCTTACTGTTCGGAATTAATTTCTCAGAAGTCCAGGAAAACTTGGACAGCCTGTGGCTGACCACGTTCACTAATTATTGCAAATTGGGAGCAATCATTAAGTCCCCAAACATAGTTAATATACTGCACACTGGGTTAACACAGACAAATTACTGGTGCCAAAGCCACGGATTAAACCTAAACGCAAAAAATGCATTATTATTCCCTTTGAGAAAGCTGACATTCCTGTAATTATATTATAGACAGCACTTCCCCTAAGTGTAGACCCAGTGGTATGTGATCTGGGTACTCAGGTTGATAGCAACCTGAACTTTGACCACAACATATCCACAGTAGTAAGGAAATCCCTCTCTGTGGCACAACTTATAAGTAAAGGCATCACATCTAGATCTAAGAATATTATAATTTTATTATACTCGGCCCTCACCAGACCAATATTTGAGTACCTTACCAGACACATACAACAACTGGAGAGACCACAGAGATTTCTCACCAAGAGATTACAGGGTACACAAAACAAGTCTTACGCGGAAAGACTGAAAGGCTTGACATTGTATTCTGTCTCCTACAAGTTGCTAAGGGGTGACCTGTGCCTGGCTTACAGGGCAATATCTGATCTAGTCCTGATGGAACTACTACACATTCATTCCAGGGATCTTAACATAGGCTCTGGCATGAACAGATCATGCTGGAGAGATAGATACATTTCCCAGAGACTGCCACTTCTCTTGAACAAGCTTCCAATTCACATAAAACAGAGCCCCACCCTGACCCTCTTCAAGCACAACCTAGATCAATGGAAGGGTGACTGCAAATTCAGTCCTGTGGTGGTGCCCATGTCCCTCCTGGACAGAAGAATTTGGTACCCTAGACCATTACCTTTGCAAACTTCACTGATTTAACCACCAACAAGTGGAGCAACTCAGGATAAATATGGCTAGGTTTATAGGGGTTCTAGGGCCATTAGCCTAGTAGCCTTCTATGAACTTATGAACCCATGAACCTCATATTATGCACAGTTGTGGCACTATCACCACACAAGGGGACCTGGAGGCAAAAATATCAAGTGGTCTGATAGCCTGCTTAAAGCTACTTCTGAGTCACAAACATAGGCTAAGGCATATTTATTCACTTATTTCTATGTATTTTAGGTGTCCAAGGTATAGATGGGGAGAGGCAGTGTATCTGACTCCATTAAGTTAGGGGAAAAGAAACTAGCCAGCTCAATACCAAATACTGACTACAGAGTCAACCCTGTAAAAAATGGACAAATCTTATAGATTATTACCAAGCTAACTACCCTTATGAGCCATTTTAAGCATAGCCAATTACCTCTTGTGAGAATCAAACCTTGCATCATGTGTTTGTAAGGTAAGCACCTTAGCTATCATGCCAACCTCCCACCCCTTATGAGTTTGTCTCTAAATAGTAATCTAAAGACAATTTCCGTAGAAATACTATTTTGAACACTGCACTGAGAAAATGACAGCATTTTCAGTAAGATAGTTCAAAGCATAAAATAAAGTGCTCAGAAGCTCCGTAATAGTGTTTAAAAAAGGCTAGGTTCAGTGCAAATGAATGAATACAGCCTAAAACAGTATTATACAAGAAATAAACTGAAAACTGATGAAACATTTATGTCAGAAATGATTAACATACAAAACTGTGCCAAAAGCAATGTGAGGTCTTTTTTCTGCAAGGGTTACTATTATAAAGACTGCACTGAATAAAATGATAGTTCCAGTGACAGTCCCAGGCACAAAAGACATATACAGAAGTCCCCTAATTTTGTAAAAAAAAAAAAAAAAAAAAAAAAAAAAGGGTAGCTTCAGTCAAAATAAATGGCTGCAGTTTAAGACATTACACAAAAAATAAATCATAAACTGTTGAAAAATTCCTGTCTCTCATGCTGGAGAGATAGATGCATCTCCCAGAGATTGCCACTTCTCTGGACAAAATCATGATTTTAAAAAAACAAAAAAAGAAACCATTTAAAATGCTGTAATCCTGCTCAATCACTTGAAATAATCAAAACCCTAAAGAGAAAAGAAATTGAAATATCAATAAGTTTTCCTGTCAGAACTTCCAAAAAAAACTTTTTAATCAACAGGCCTTATTGTTGAAGTAAAACCAGAAGCAGATACAAAATGGCTAATGAGACAGGCAAAACAACAGAATACACTATTCAACCACTGATAGAAAAAGCAGCGGGAGGAAATAAAACAAACAAAAAAAAGGTTTTCTTATCTGAGCTCAGCAACTGAAATATTCAGAGAAAGGAAAAGTCTTCTCAGAGATCATTCTCTTAGTGTGGCACTAGAAAGCTAAAAGGGTCTTGTCTCTTGGTCTGAAAGGCAGTTCCTGTACTCTCAGACTGACAGGCAGGCAGGGTAAGGAGCTCTGACCTTTGGCAGACTGCCACAGATAGGGTAGCAAGGCATTACTACCCATATGCAATTAAGGCAGTGTGTATGTTAAACATTAAGGAGGACTGAGATGTGATAATGCAAAATTTGGCATGGTCAGACTTTTGTAGCCTTTGACTACTAGAATGCATTTAGGGGATCCTAGCCATATCTCCCAAATTCTTACCCCAAGAAATCTGGACATAGCCAAAAATAGTGGGGGGACAAAGGCCCAAAAATAGGGCCATATTTTAAATATTGCTCTTTTAAAGTTAGAACATTGTTAAAATAACAGGTTTTGCATTAGCATGCATTTTCTGAAGGATATGATGTCTGGAGCTCAAATGTCTCTCACTATTTAGTGACTTAATTTCTCAATGATTTGCTAGAAAATCACAAACGTACCAGGGAGCAGACCAAAAATATGAAGCAAAAATCTGGACATTCTGCGAAAATCTGGACGTGAGAGGAATGATCCTAGCTTTTCAGCTTATGGAAGTTTAAATGCTGTTAGTGATTTCACATTCTTTCTTTTGTAGGTGAAACTTGTCCCGCAACTGAAGTTGGTGCTGGATGAAAAATTAATCAGAACATGTTTATACTTTGGCATATAAGTAATTCTTTGAAATGAGGCTTAAGTGGCAGCATTTTATTTTTTTCAAGAAAAGGGAGTCAACAGAGTGTAAGGTTGGACTTAGATCAGAAGTCAAAATCTGGATCACCTCACTGGAGTCTCCACAACAGAAAATAAGGACTGAGTTTTCAGTCTGTCCAAATACCATCAGTTCTTTAAAACATAGATTCTTTTTATTATAAAGCACTGAGATCTTCCTATTCAACAAAGGTGTTTAGAGCTATACATGCCAAGTGGAGCACTGTATTCTATTATGGGATGAATGAGGACAGAGTAAAGGGGAGTTAGACTAGATGAGGATTTGAGCGAGAACCCACAACAGCTGAAGAGGTAGAAGAATTTTCTAAAATTCATGAAGATATGTTGATTGAAGGTAGCTTGTTGTCCATGTACATTCCTATATCCCAAACCACTGTTTCAGTCTTAAGGTGAATTCCATTTGTTATGATGTGCAAGAACACTAATGGTCAACATTGCAAAGGCATAATGGTTAAGGTGTTTACCTTACAAACATAAGGTGCAAGGTTTGATTCTCCCATGGGATAATTGGCTAGGCTGGAAATGGCCCATAAGGCGGTTAGCCTAGCATGAACCTGTGAATTGCATTAAAACATTGAGATTACTATACCTTAGGGAAATATTTCTTTCCAAGATACAGTGATTTCTAAATAAGTAGGAGTGTAGGGCATAATCTCCACATGTTGGAAGGAGCAGGCATAATATCTTAATTTTTTTTACAAATTTAGCTTTTGTAGTTGTTATGAAATGCTGCTCTTTTGTGATAGCACTTATGAGTGCTGATCACTGTCGAGTGTTACACTGCTGTCATAGAGCTCATCTATCTCACACACACACACAAACACACACACATATTTAATAGCACTGGCTATTAGCGCACACACACACACACACACACACACACACACACACACACACACACACACACACTTAATCAAACAGAATTATATGAACTGTTCAGGTATTTGTTTGGCTATCAGCACACATACACACACACACACACACACTCACACACATTTAAATATAGAATTACTTCTGGCATGTCATAAGCTTACTGAACATGGTAAGATCTAAACATTTCAAACATTATTTTTGTAACGTTTCAGTCTTCAAAAGCAGTATCTTGCTAGAACTATATGAATTGACCAGATATCTGGCTAACTGATAACTTTTTCTGTATCTAGCTACTTTGTTGGGACTACTGGATTTGGATCTACCATACTATCAAATTGCACCATTTGAACATTGAAGATAATCCTTACATCAGTCACAATAAGATATTTCAGTTTTTCTGACCATTTTCTGCACCGCTAGATTCTCAAAAGTATATTATACTACATTTACTATTGGCTGTCAAAGTCTGCTTCAGTTTCTTTTTGTTATATATATCTGTCTTGAAGGTGTCTACTATGGAATCCGTGAAAAGAAAGTTCACATCATAAATGCTTGGTTGCACAACCTTGAATGTTGTACAAAACATTGAAACAGATGTAACAACTCAAAACAGATGCCTCTTAATATATATATATATATATATATATATATATATATATATATATATATATATATATATATATATATATATATATATCTACATATACATATACATATACATATATACCAGTACCACAGTCACATACCATTGGGGAAATGAGTAATTTCCCAAAACAGAAAACAATCATAATCAATACATTTCTTTACTGTTACTAAACAATACATTTCTTCATTCTTACTAAACCAAGCAATTGTTGTCATGAATCATACCTTTCAACTGTTCAGATTTTTGCAGAATGCCCAGAATGCCTCATATTTGTGGTCCGTTTCTCATAAAATTGTGTTTTTTCTGGAAAATTATTGGCATATCATTGAGGGTTGAAGTCAGGAAACAATGACAGCCATTTGATTTTCAGATTTCATACCCTTCAGAAAATTCATGCTAATACAAACCCTGTTATTCTATCAGTTTTCTAACTTTGTAGGAGCAGTATTTAAAACGTGTCCCTATTTTTGTGCCTTTGCCCCTATTATTGATCGCTTTGTCCAGATGTCTTGCTCTAAGAGGTTGAGAGGTATGCTCATGATCTGCACAGCAGCACGCACATTTTAGAGGTGCCTTCTGTTTCTTCCATAACTCTTCTATATTCACCACAGACAACAAATAATCTTTGTTCTTTCACTTTACCGGTTACTATTGGTTTTGGTTGTTGACTGTTCAATGACTGTTGATTTTTGGCTGTGTTCTACCTTCATATGAGATAATTTCCTGTAGTGTCTATTTAAAATAAAACTTATGTCTCTGCTGATTCCTTTGCAACATTATTTCAACTCTTCAGTCATTCTCTGGCATTAGCAAATATGTCAAGGTTGATGGCGTTCTTCATAGCAATAACTCAACTGTTGAGAGATTTTGTCCTTGCAATGGTCTATGCATGTGTTCCAAAACTGCAGGAAGACAATTATCATGGCTGCTGATAGTTTTTTCATATCAGATTCTGCATTAGTTAACTATGTCTGTCTGTCCATGCATTTATTTAGTTATTGTTAACTGGGTTACTTTACAGACACTGCCCAGGCCATGTGGCAAATTGCAGCAAGCATCATAAAATGGGTTCATGTCAGTACACCGACAAGTCGGGATATCGACATTCACTTCACCGACAAATGAAATAATCGAAACCGCAAACACGGACATTTAACAGGTAAGAGTTTTAATTTCGCTAATCATGCCTACCACATATGCATAACACTGCCACACCTACTAAAACATGGTAGGCATGATTAGCGAAATTAAAACTCTTACCTGTTAAATGTCCGTGTTTGCGGTTTCGATTATTTCATTTGTCGGTGGAGTAAATGTCGATATCCCGACTTGTCGGTGTACTGACATGAACCCCATAAAATATATATGTTACAACATTATCAAATGTTAATATGAAGTTACATGTTTAAACTCACAGTCTTGGGGCCTATATTTTGGACTACTCAGTAATATGTTAACACCAGCCTGCCTTGTCTTAACAATTCAGACTTTAATGCTATTATCATTCTGGCATCTGTAGTATGTGTTAGCTTAATCACTTTGGCATACCTGGAATACTTATTTACACATATTAAAAATATATATGGCAACTCTGTCCCATGATCCCATTGTATAGGCTAACATTTCTTCTACTTGATTGTTATTCTCATATTACTCGCACAAAATGTAGCTCTAAACTTCTTTTATTAGCGCTGACATCCCAGGCTATTATATTATATCCGTGTCACTTTTGATACTCTTCATTGATCAAAGATGTGATTCATGTGATCTCACAAACATTTGTTCTTTCAGCTGTAGAAGTACAACATTTTTTTCACCCTTCTACGAAGCGCATTCAATCAACCACCTTTACGCAGTTTACTCATTTATTCAATTGAGGGTGACAGCCAGTCATCCTAAGACTGAATAAGAGTCATAAAGCCCAATCATTCATGCCTATGGTGCCAAATTAGCCCAACCATTCCTTTTATGGAAAGACTTAGGCCAGGGCTGGCCATGGCAATTTTAAGTCCAAATCTGCATAATTTTGAGAAGCCTCCCACCTGGCCCTACCTACCATCCCACCTCCATGATCTGTCCTCCGGAACTAAATATTATTTCAAATTCAATATTAAGACTATGTGCTATTAAAAACAAAACAGTATAACTATTTATTAGGTTATATTTTGTCTAAAAATGTGTTAAAACAGAAGTACTATAAACCTTTCTTGGTAAGTTAAGTGCTCTATAAACACCACCATCACTGGGAGATGCTGCAGACAGCACTAAGCAGACCATGCTACTCCAAACTAGCATTAAACCTGGTAAATTCTTCTTAGTCCTCACAGTCCCAAACTTTCACCACATCACCCACGAACACTGTCCTCAGTTGCAAGAAACTGCAGGGCAAATGAGTCATCAGGAATGGGCTGGATGGCTGTGGGGACAGTAGGGATCTGAGAAAGAGCATGGCACTTTTCTAAACTCTGTTATACATTCTCACCTCATACTACCTATTTCTTCCATCATGTGCTTCCAATCACTCCTGTACCTGCTCTGGATTGTTGGGGTCCCTTACCCAGTTGATTCTCATACTTTGTTGTAATCATTTGGTTTCCACAAAACCCCACAAAACAGTTGAACTCCCCCAGAATGTTCAACAGCAACAGCAGCAATAATAATCAGGTCTGTCTTGGAAAAAGGATTACTCACACACACCACGTCTCTTATAATTATTTCTGAAAGCTTATTTTTAGTTATTTAATTTATTTGCTAAAACGGGTAAGTAGACTAATACTTGTAGATCTTTTCCAGCCATATCCCATGACACAAAAGCAAAAGTAAAAACAAAATACAAGGATAATTTAAAGTAGTAACTTAGAAGAATGTTTTGACATGTCGGAGGAAATCAGAATACCTTAATGAAATCCACAAGGATGTAGGGAGAGCATGCAAAACCAAAACAATTTGTTCAGCTTTCTAAAGTACACTGCCCCACCCAAAACTCTCCTCAATCCAATTAATTTTTCTTTCCTTAAGATTCTCCCTGGGATTCATCAAACTCTGTGCAGGAATAGTGCTATTACTGCATGGAGAAGATCATACCAGTGCAGCACAGCAGCGCACCTTGCATATTCATGAAAGCGCGCTGCTGTATAACCTGCACGTGCATGATCCAAGAAAGAGTACAGGAGGCATGTCCGAACATTGCTCGCACAGTACACATGCCCCCTGCACTCTAGAAGTGCCATACGGCAAATCTAAAGCAGCTAACAATGTCCACGTACACTTATCACAACATAACAGTGTCTGTGGGCAAAATACATTAGTTATACCTCTCAACTGTACAGATTTTCACAGAATGTCCATATTTTTGCCTCATAGTTTTGGTGTGTTCCTCCTAACATTTGAGTTTAAGACTCCACATCATTCAGACAATTCATGCTAATGCAAGACCTATTATTCCATCAACTATCTAAGTTTTAAGAGCAATATTTAAAATCTGTTCCTATATGTCCGCCCATCATTTTAGGCTTTTTGCAGATTTTTTGCTTTAAGAGGTTGAGAGGTTTGATTATAATACACACAGAAGCACAGCCCCCCACAATGATCCAGCACAGATAATGCCCACAATGGTATGCCAGTGTACATGCTGGTATACCAAATAAGTAAGCATGTTCCTGAGAGGAACATGTAAACTTTTACCCCCTGTATGATGTAGTTGTCCAGATGTCCTGCCCTAAGAGGCAGAAAGCAATGTGCATACCCCTAAAGTAAATAAAAATAAAACACATGTTTATTTTTTTCCATCCTCAATAAAGTTTAAGCGTAGCTGACTGGGTCTGCATGTTGCACAGCTATGTAAACCATAGCTTAAACATCTGAAGGAGCTAAATAAAAACATACAGCCAAAATAGTCAAAGTGAAATAGTGTAGTGGTTGGAGTGTTTGCTTAATATGCAGTCATTCACAGTTCAATGCCTAATTCAGTCCATTCATTTTTATATGCGAAAACAGCACTAAAAATATCTTTTTTATAAATAGGTAGTGAATAATATATATTTGTTAACCAGTTTAGTGTAGCAGGTCCAAATGTGAGGTGTCAGTGTAGTACAGATGTGAAACTCCCATTTAAACACAAGTGTCCCATACAGTAAAGCCACAAAAGAATATAATGTAATGAAAGCACATAGGGGAATGTTATGGAAGGGAAACATACATATCATAAGATGTCATTAAGATTGAATCAAGCCCACAATCCTGATAGTCCATAAAATAAAAGCTGAACAACACTAAATTGTGCTTAGCTATGCTTAGCTGGAGTAAGTATTGCTTAAATTTGTATGCTTAGCAATAATTAGTGTAGCTAAGTGTATTTGCGCACGGGTAAGCAGTGCTTAGCATCTACCCCTTTAAGCAATGCTTATCTTTGATAAGCAGGTTTGCCTGTCACTTAGCTTAGCTCAGCATATTCAAAACTGTTCAATCATGGCAAAGTTCAGGAAATCAGCCCTATTTAAACCTCGCAGGTGGGAATACAGCCCGTAACCAGTTGTAGCTCATCACTGCATGCACGATGGCTGGCATTGGTGAGGGTGTAGTTCTTCAGGTGCAGCGCTGGGGCATTCTGGATTCCATGGTCATGGTTGGACTCTTTGTAAAAGGCCATGAAGGGAGACTGCTGCAGAACCAGCACCAAGGCTCCCATACAAAGTGGAGGCCTGGTACCGTCTTGCATGTGATCTCACCAGTGCCACTGGCATTCCCTTGGGCTGATGAGCAGGTCCGGCACCACTTTGCTGACTTGAAGCATAGGAAGAGAGAGCTCTTGGACTGGTGGGTCCAAGATGCATGGGCTAGGAATGTCCCAGACATGTGTAAGTATCAGTATCAATGTGTTTTCCAAAGTCCAGCCTGTGTATGTGACGGATAGGTATGCATAAATGTTTCTCTCTCTCCTGTACAGCTGCAGATGAGAGGGCCGCGAACACGGATGCCCATGCCATCAGGCTGCTAAGGCTGTGTCATGAGGCTGGTGAGTATAAATATAGCTTGTAGTATTCATGGCAAATAAATAGAAAGGAGTAAAATGTCAACTGTCAGTATTTAAAAATGAGTATGGTTTGTACTGAATAAATGAGATATTAGCTGAGTAATAGTGATGTACATGGTATATATCAATAAAAGTGTCAGTACCTGTCAATAAAAGTCAAAACCCCAGACTAGTTGTGTTTACTTTGGCATGTGGTTGTATAAACTGAAATGTGTACAGTTTCTGCACAACATCTATAGCTCTGAAAGCATTAAATAATCAAGGCTCATCTGACAAAGATTGTGGAGTTGTAAAACAGGAGATTAACTATATGAAATGTTCCATGCACCAAGATCTGATACCTGAATAGTAATGTTGTGTCAACCAGTGTTTTCCAGACTGTGCTATGTCAAACTATGAATACACAGTATAAGAACTATCTGCCATGCATGAATGTCAGAATTACAAAGTCAGATTGTATAACCAAGAGAGTATTAGGCAGAAAACAGTCAAACAAGAGGAAGTAGTTTCTCAATAGCTCATTCTGATGAAACACAAACTGGTTGTATTTTTTTCACGGTTCAAATCCTGGGAGTGGTAGTATGATGTATGTATAATTTTACCCAGGAATATGTGATTAAGTTTAGAAACAGTCAGGTAGTGTTAACAGAAATTTCTTCCACAGGTCTGCCAGGTAAGAAAAGGTATATCATAGATGTAAGAAGGCTGTACTTATAGACTGTGTACAATACCCACTGTCCAACCCCAAGGCTGCAAATGACAGCAAGATAAGTACATACACCAAGTAGTCTCCTCCAAGAAATGTCCCTCAAGTGTCATGGTGTCACAGCTACTGGTCATTGCCACCATCACCCAGGGAGACCGATAGAAATCAAGGCAGACACACACACACACACACACACACACACACACACACACACACACACGCACGCACGCACACACAGTATGAGTGCACATATGTAACCCTGACTATGTGAATATGGGTCGAAACAGTCAGGTAGTGTTAAGAGAAATTTCTCCACAGGTCTGCCAGGTAAGAAAAGGTATATCTTAGCTGTAAGAAGGCTGTACTTATACACTGTGTACAAAGCACAGTGTCAAACCCCAAGGCTGCAAATGACAGCAGGATAAGTGCATACACCAAGTAGTCTCCTCCATGAAATTTCCCTCAGGTGTCACGCTGTCACAGCTAGAGGTCACTGCCGCCAACACCCAGGGTGACAGATAGAAATCAAGGCAGAGTATGGCAGTAGAGCACACACACACACACACACACACACACACACACACACACACACACACACGCACACACGCGCACACACGCGCACACACGCGCACACACGCGCACACACACACACACACACACGCACACACACGCACACTATGAGTGCACATATATAACCCTGACTATGTGAATATGGGTAGAAACAGTCAGGTAGTGTTAACAGAAACTTCCTCCACATGTCTGTCAGGTAAAAAAGGTATAAATTAGCTGTAAGAAGGTTGTAATTATACACTGGTCCTTCACCATCTTTGGGTGGAACCGCCTCAGGGAATGGGGCCCATCCCCCCTGGGAGTGAGCACGGACAGGACACTGTCACCCGAAGTCATGTCCGAGACTTGCTGCGCAGCGAGCTTCAAAAGAAGTTCAGATATATGCTACACCAGCTTGAGGGCCACGTGGTGCATTTTGAGGGTCAGCCTGCTCCTTCTTCTCAACCTCCAGCACAACCACCTTTGGGGCCATAAAAGTGCAGTAGGTACTGCCCATGTGTACAGACCTCAGTCCCACTGTATCCATTTAGAGGAAAGTGGGCATCAGATTCACAACAACCCTCCTTGTACAAGGTGTTTACCCCCCACATACGTCTTATACCACCCCTGTCTGCTGTCTTGTCTGTCTTCCTAACCAACCTACCTCCCCAAATATGCCTACTATCCTTCCCCAACATCACACTCTCACCTTATAAAAAATAAATATTTTATTTATTTATTTATTTTACATTTGTTGACCGGGCTAGTCCAGCTGGATAATTTCCATTTTCAGTGGAGGCCCGGGGAGAAAAGCTCCACAATTAAAACAAGGTTAAACATTTAAGCAACAATGCATACATTTTAGTGTAGTAGAAAATACAGCGAAAAAAAACAGGTAAAAGACAAATAGCCTAAGCTATATATTCATATATTTTTTTTTTTTTTTTTTTTTTTTTTTAGAACAGTACAGTAATTTAGTCATTTGAAATAGCAGGGAAAGATAGTGATTTTTTACGTAGGGAGGTATGGCTGAAGAGCGAAGAAGTCATTTAGTCTGGATTGGTACAGGAGCAGAGCCAGAAGTTGTTAAGATGTAACAGAAGTTGTTTTTTGAAAAGTTGAAAGGAGTCTAGTGAGGTAATGTGTTGGGGGAGGTTATTCCATATTTTCCTATGGAGTTTGAAAATAGACAGTTGCCTGCTGAATTTGTAATTCTAGTTGTGGTGACTTGTATCTTTCGCAGATCGCAGCTGTTTCAAGTTTTTGTAGGGAGTAAGGAGGTTACTGAGAGCTGGTGTTTTTGTTGGTTGATAAAGAATGTTATGTGTAATTAAGAGTTGTTGATAGATAAGCTTGTTAGGTAGTTCTAACCATTGTAATTGTTTTAAGTTATTACAGTGGTGAGTTCTGTACTGGGATGCTGTGGCAAAACGGGCTATATTATGATAGGATGTAGTTAGTATTTTCAGGTTACCTTTAGAGAGATTGGTGTAAATAGAGGAAGCATACAGTAGGGTGGAGATAAGATGTGATTGAGCTAAGGTGGTCCGTGCTTCTGGAGTAAGGAAGGGTTTTATTCTGTACAGTGAACCTATCTTTTTATTTACTGCTTTTATAGTGTTATTGATATGACAATCATAGTTAAGATTATTATCAATAGTAACACCAAGCAGTTTGGTAGTAGAGTCTGGGGAGATAAGAGAATTGTCAGCTGCAGTAATAGTAAAATTTAGTTGAGGAGATTTGTGGGTAGGTGAGAATAGTAATAGTTTTGTTTTCTTGGAGTTGAGAAGGAGGCATCTTTTTGAGAACCATTGTTCAACGGTTGAAAAGGTAGATTGTGTGAGTGACTGGAGTTCAGATTGGGTGGGAGCTGTACAGATGATGGTAGAATCATCTGCATATTGTATGCAGGTAGTGTTATGGATAGATGATTGAAGATCATTAATAAAGATAGAGAATAAGAGTGGACCTAATATTGATCCTTGAGGTACTCCTAAGGAGATAGGTAGTAGAGCAGATAGAGAATTTTTCCAGAGTACTGCTTGTTGTCGGTTTTCAAGGTAGGATGAGAACCAGGTTAAGGAGGAAAATCCAAGGCAAGTGAGTTTAGTATGTGTAGGAGAAGTTTATGGTTGACCATGTCAAGGCTTTTGACAGGTCTAGGAAAAGAGAAGCAGTTAGTTTGTTATTATTACGGTTACAGTTTATTGTGTTAGTAAAGGAAAGTAGTGCAGTGGTCGTACTATGTGAGGGTCTAAATCCATGTTGAGTGTTTGCTAGTAGGTTATTTTGAAGGAGATGGTTAAGTAGTTGTTTGTGTATACATTTTCCATGATTTTAGCTAGTGGAGATAATAGTGCTATTGGGCGGTAGTTAGAGAGGTCAGTGGATTTGCCTCCTTTATGTAAGGGTATGATGTGTGATATCTTCCAGATTGCTGGAAAATCACTTTCTTTTATGGATCTGTTTATTAGGATCGAAACAGGGTAGGCTATAGCTTTTGCTGCTACCTGAAGGAATTCAGCAGGAAGCTTATCTCCTGAGGGGTAGTGGGTTTAAGTTTTGTAAGAGAGATTGTATGTAGGAGGTGGGTATGGGTTGAAGTTGAAGGGAAGGAATGACTTTGTTGGTGTTACTTAAGATCAGTTGGGAAGCATCAGGATAAATGGCTTGCTAGTGTTTGTATGGAAGTAGTAAAGAAGCTATTGAAGTTATTGGCTATTAAAGAGGGATTATCAGGGTCTAGATTCTGTGGGTTAGGTGTTACTATTTTACCTGGGGTAAGTAGATGATTGATAGTAGACCAGAACCTTTTGGTTCTTTTGTGGATTGCTGAAGTTCTACATAGTAGTTCTTTTGTCTGAAATAATAGCATTTTGGTTTTGTTTCTCAGCTCTCTAAAGGTTTGATAGTCTGTTGGGTTTCTAGAGGAGCGCCATTTCTTCCAAGATTTATTTTTAAGCCTGATCTTTTGTTTAGTATTAGAGGTAAGCCAGGGTGCTGTTCTGGTCTTTATTCTAATGGTACAACTTGGGGCATGGTGGTTTAGGATTGTAAGGAATGCTGAGTTGAAATATTCTACGGCTTTGTTGAGAGAGAGGTGCTTTAGAGGGGTCCAATTGTATTGTGAGAGTTCTGTTTGAAATCTTTGGGGATTAAATTGTTTCTTTGAATATAGTGTTCTATGTGAGGTAGGTAAGTTGTGATGTAAATGGCAATCTGTTCCCACAAAAAAATATTGCCCCATACATTGCTACCCATTTCACACGTGTCCACTGGACACATGTAATCTGGTCTAATTGGCTTAACAACACATTACTGTTGTCCTCACCCTTCTCTCATGGGTTTGAGTGTTCAAATTCACCTCCACATTCTGTACAAATGCACAGCTGTTGCTGTATCAGAAATGGACAGCTATGAACCTTCCCTACACCCGTGCTGCACATCCTTAGCTATCTGTCACATTGTTTTTCCCTATGAGTGCCCCGTTTTTCACCAATTTCCTATCACCCCTTTTTTCTTTTCTTTTAAAATAATTAGTGTGGGGGTAAGCGGGAGTAAGCTGCAGTATGCAGCAGTAAGTGAATTTGCGTGATGCTAAGCAATGTCTACACAGATTAAGCAGTTTCCCGTTTAACCGTGTGTTGGCTTCATTTACCATCACACAAACCCATGCAAACATGCTTACAACTGCTTAAAACTGCCTTAATCACCCTGTCTCCATCAGCCAATGTTCTGCCCAGCAACAAAACAATTAGCCCTGCCAAGTCTTGAACCTAGAACCCTGTATACAATAGTCAGAGCAATTTACCACTACACCAAATGAAGTGTAATAATGAATGTGTTTTTTTTTTCAAATATATCATTCAGTACAGGTACAGAATAGTAGGGAACAAACACTGTGGAATCAGTCATATTTAGTATATATAAATATACACATGTAGATATGTATGGTGATAGACAAATACTAAAAGGTATATACATCAGATATATGGAGCTATACATATAAAACAAATACGTATAGAATATATACATATATATTGTTATATAAACATATGTACAGATATCAAAAAAGGAATATATATATATATATATATATATATATATATATATATATATATATATATAGGTTCATAGGTTAGTACTAGGCTAACTGCCCTTGTGGGCCATTTTAAGACTAGACAATTACCTCATGTGAGAATCAAACCCTGCACCTTGTGTCTCCAAGGTAAGCATCTTAACCATTACACCAACCTCCCACCCTATATATATATATATATATATATATATATGTATATATATATATATATATATATATATATTTTTTTTTTTATCAGTATAGATGTTTCTAAAAGAAATATATATATATATATATATATATATATATATATATATATATATATATATATATATATTTATAGCAAAGCTATGGAAAGGATCACCATGGACCTCATAAATAAAGATATTGGGGACCTACAGACACTGGATCCTACCCAGTTCGGCTTTGTTAAGTGTAGATCCTGCCTCTTAAACCTAGTCAATTTCTTTGAAACAGTCACCAAGGCCATTGACGAGGGGAAGGTGGTCCACACAGCCTACCTGGACCTCGCAAAAGCCTTCGATACAATATCCCACTCGGGCATTATAGATAAGCTCACCAGATTAAATATAAACACCTATGTCACTAGATGGGTTGCAAACTGGCTCAAGGACAGAACCCACATGGTTAGAATTGCTGGAGCCATGTCAGACTCCAAACCAGTTACAAGTGGCATCCCACAAGGCTCAGTCCTGGGACCTCTCTTGTTCGGTATATATTTCTCGGAGGTACAGGCAAACACGGAAGGACTGTGGCTGACCAAGTTCACAGATGACCGCAAACTGGGTGCCATAATCGACTCTCCAGCCGACACAAGCATCCTCCAAAAGGGCCTCATAGAAACAGACAACTGGTGCCAGAGCCATGGCCTCAAGCTAAACGCCAAAAGTGTATAGTCATCCCTTTGGCAAAACAAAGTGCCACAAATTACCACATAGGTGGTAATCCATTAAGTACAGAAGAAGTAATTAAGGACCTGGGGACCCAAGTTGATAGCAATCTCTCATTTGACAACCACGTGGCCAAAGTGGTTAGAAAAACATTTTATATAGCCCACCTAATCATGAAAGGATTCACATCTAGATCAGGGAGGTCATCGTGCCTCTTTACTCATCCCTCATCAGGCCCATAATTGAGTACAATGCCCTTTGGGATGTACCTTATCAGACACCTGCAGCAACTGGAAAGACCCCAAAAGTACCTCACCAAGAGGATCAAAGGGCTCAAACAGATGCCATATGCTGCCCGGTTAAAGAAACTCCAGCTCTACTCAGTGGCATACTGCCTGCTCAGAGGCGATCTGTGCCTGACGTATAAAGCCATGTCCAACTTGGAATTAATGGACATGCTGCACCTCAGAAAATCCAAATCCCATCGAGCTACGCACTCGAGAGACTTGAACCTCAGCACTGAAATAAATAGGACACGCTGGAGGGACAGATTCATAACCCAGAGGCTCCCTTCACTGTGGAATAAAATCCCAGTCCAGGTTAGGCAGAGTCCCTCATTGACTCTCTTCAAGAGGAATCTTGATGAGTGGATGGGAGATCGTAGGTTTACCCTGGGTATCACTTTTGTGTCACTGTTAGACAGAGGCACAGTATACTAACCTCGAAAAAGGGCATAGCAAAATTAATTTAAAATGGGTGGCGAAAGCCAAACACACTCTGGCTAGGCTTATAAATGCCCTAGGGCAGATAGCCTAGTATGAACCTATGAACATATATATATATATATATATATATATATATATATATATAGATAGATAGATTATATATATATATATATATATATATATATATATATATATATATATATATATATTTTATATATATATATATATAAAACTATATATATCTATATATAGTTTATATATATATATATATATATATATATATAGTTTTATATATATATATATATATATATATAGTTTTATATATATATATATATATATATATATATATATATATATATATATATATATATGCCCATAACATGTAGTGGAGTCATACCCAACACCATACCTCTACACCTCTTAGTGCAATAATTCTGGACAAAGACTGTCAAAGTGGGTGGACAATTCTACAAGTGCAGGGACATAATGTATGCACTGCAGTTATAAAGGTAGAATGTTCCTACAGTAACGGGGTTTTTGTCAGCATACATGTCCAGCAGGATGTGAGTTCTGAAGCTGAAATGTATGTCATCATTTACAGACAGAAATCCTCACATCATCACAGTGATTTACCACAGAAATAAAAATAATGATTCTGTGGAACATAAGTGAACATACATATGAGCAATAATCCTGGACAGCCTGAAACAATCTGGCCAGCTGAGAGGTATGCTCAGAACCCCTTACTGCAACAAATCTGGACCAAGCCTGACAGGGGGGGGGGGGGTGTAAAGCCATAAAACTGGGAACACATCCCAAATATTGGAGTAGATAGGGTGACACAGTTGATGCAGTAACACCCTCCTGTCTGTTGTACCATATATTGACTTGAACCAAATTACTCCCTTCTGCTCACTGACATACATCTTCACATCATTCCACTGATGTTTCAGACATACACAACACATATGAGGGCCACGCAACAGCACGTCTGATAAATATCAGGACATAACATCACAGTAGGGAAACTACACTGAGCTGTTAGGCATGTCACCAAGTGCTGTCTAAACTACAGGCAGACTGACACAACACAAACCCAATTTTGCTATGGGGGACTACACATATAACTGCAACTATATCAGGCACTACAGGAATGTAACAGCACTGACCAACAGCCACCCGCATGAAAGTGCATACTCAGAACCAATCTCACCACATAGGTTCATAAGTTCATAGATTAGTACTAGACTAACTGCCCTTGCGAGCATTTTAAGCCTAGCCAATTATCCCTTGTGAGATTCCCAATTCTGCGCCTTCTGTTTGCAAGGCAAACACCTTAACCATTAGGCCACCCTCCCTGGGGCTGTATTTGTAAACTTCTCACTGTATTTGGTGCAGATGGGGACTGCCTTATAAATACAAATCTTTATGTGGGAGTATTAGGAAATAGCTTCAGCACTGGGATCCATCAAAAGAGAATTACAGCTAAATCTTATCAGATCCTTATCCTGTATGCATAGTAATGTTATTTTCACTTACACTGCAAACTTGGAAAGAAAGCACACCTCGTATCCCAAGGCAGACAGTGGATAAAGGGAATTTAACACCTAATATTGTGGGATTGCAAAGTTGGTATATTTAAACATTGCAAGAATGTGGGTATTGGGGGGGGCTTGCCCCCCCCAACAAAAACACAGATTTTAACAGTTTTATATTTGAGGGTATTTGATGGAACTGAGCAGTGTTGGGATCATCATTTTTGTCAATGTATTATGATTCGACTTAGTGATATTTCTGTGTATACACAAATAAGCAAAGTGAAGCTACTTACATGTAAAACACAGCACAATCTCACTCAATAAAGTACACTGCAAAAGGCCCATCTCTCCTCTTACCTTTATATACTTAAGATCCTCATAGTAATACCATCAAACCAGTTTAAACTTCAAAATATCAGGCTATAACAACAAACATGCTTAATAACTCCAGCTCATAACCCCTTTCCATGGGCTAATAACTTTACTCATACTTCTGTCTTTAGAGCCTGAAAAAAAGTGTTGACAAATGTAAAATGCTTGGTCAGGCCACACTGTCCCATTACTGGTAAAATGGTCAAGATGCAGTTCCTACATAACTTAAGATTCCACTCCATAAAACTAATAACCAACCTCTACTTTTTCTCATCCCTCCCACCTGCTTAGCCCATCTTAACTCAGTAAATTAGCCTGGTTACAGCATACATACATATGTACATTAAATAAACAACAGAGTTTCTCATGGATTCTTTAAATTCCACTACATTTAAGCAGCAGCTGATATGCTGCCACCATAGGTTCATAGGTTGGTACTAGGCTATCGGCCCTAAGGCCTATGCAAGCCTAGCCATAACAATTCCCTGGAATTTTTTTCCCACAATATTTACTTCTCTGGGCCCCTGTCTAGCAGGGCGACTGACATGATCCCAGGGGTGAATTTCCTATCTCCAATCCAATCAAGGTTCCTTTTGAAGAGGGCCAATGAGGCACTCTGCTTGACATGTATGGGCAGTCTATTCCAGAGTATGGGGAGTCACTGGGTCAGGAACCTATCCCTCCAGCATGTTTTGTTCATTGTGATAAGGTTTAAATCCCTGGAGCGTGTGGCTCTGAAGGATTGGGATTTCTTTAAGTGGAGCATGTCCAACAGCTCAGGGTTTGACATGGCCTTGTATGTTAAGCAATGATCGCCTCTGAGTAGATAAACAATCTGGTGAACAAGACAACATCACACTCTCTGAGTAGTTTCCTAGCTTCTCATTGGAATCTGCATTTACTTGGAAGGCCTGGGGGGGTGCTCTAAACAGCAGATTTAATAAACAGCTAAGAATCAGCAAATTCACTATATGACAGTACCCAAAAGTCTTACAATTAGCTTCGCAGTTGTAAATCAGTAAGGGGCCTAGCCCAATTTATATACTGTTCCACAACACTGTCTGGTTAAGGGACATCCTCAGATTCACACAACAGGCAAATGAAGGCAGATGTAATTGAACTTTTGACTAAAGGAATCAGCACAGTAACAGATCAAACAGCTTTAATCGTTTGTGCTAATGGGTAGACAGCTTCATGACCACATACTTGAGCAATATAACTAGGCAGACACACGAACACTATTTGGGAATGATAAAAAACACTGATGCACCCAGTGAAAACAAACCATAAGATAAATGCATACATACAAAAGACAACTATACTGTACATAAAATATTACAAATATAAGAAAGTGCTGTGCAAATTTTTCTTAAACGTGTCTTCCCACACACCACTGCAGTCCCCCACTTATTTTAATTCTTCATTAACTGATTTATCCTACTTACTACACCCTTCATACAGATTCATAATAAAATTAAGAGTTGCAATGAACAGCACCCGACTTTTTAGGTCAGATAATTTCTACGGCAATAAATACTAAAACGTAAAGTTTCTGTATGAAGATAAAAACACAAACATGCCCATTAATCACAGAGCAAACCTATACCACAACACAGTGTAATACGACACACATTTTGCCACACACGCACATTATATATGCAGAGACACACACCCAGTACATGCATGCACACATTTCTGATACAGCTCACAAAGCTCAATGTAATTATACAATTCAATTCTGCCACCATCTCCACATACAATAGACTGCAATTATTGCACAAATTCATTTAAACATACTTCACGATCATAAAGATTAACTGTTAAATACAATACAGAAGCCTCTTTTTGTATAATAAATGAACACTGCATCAACATTCAAAGTGACATAGTGGTAAGCTACAGGAACAGTTGAGTATATGGACTGTGTGTGAACAAAATCATCAGCGTGTTTGCCACTCACACACTACCCCTATATATACTGCCCCAATTAACAGTGTAGTCTAACACCTGACTGTGGTATGAGATATGTCTCAGTCTGCCCCTACAAGCATATACAGCTGATAGAGCACCAGAAGTTGGAGCAGAATGCAAAGTCAAATAGAAAAGGACCCTCAACACTTTCATATACCCCCCCCCCCACATAGGCCAAATAACACATTCACAATACACGGCTAGACAATCCTGACAGTCTGTCAACAATTGCCAGAAATACACAGTCCTCTCAGCTGTATAGAGTCCCACAGAACATCCAGGCTTCGTCCTCATATATAAGGCCTTCCATATGTAACATGTCTGGCAGTCTGGTACATCACTGGGATGATATCTGGAATGAATTCCAGGATGGAATGAACAAATGGAATTATTGTTAATAAACTGTGGAGCTTTTCTCCCTGGGCCTCCACTGTAAATGGATCTCTATCCAGTCGGACTATCCCGGTTAACAAATGTAAAATAAAAAAATAAAAATAAAAATAAATAAATGACATCACTATATAATGATATACCACACTTATACACCTCTTACAGCATGACATCTGGACAAAGCCTGACATATTTGGGCAAAGGCCCAAACACAGGGGCATTATTGACATATTGCTGTCATAAACTGAGAAAGTTGCTGGTGTAACAGGGTTATTGTAACATATTTGTTCTGAGGGATATGAAGTCAGAAACACACATGGATGTTACCATTTACTGACTGCAATCTTCAGAGCATGCACTAAATTCCCAAGGCCAAAAATTGTGTGAGTAACACACCAAATTTAAGAGTCCAATTTCTGGCCAGTATGCAGATAGCCATACATTTCGAAGTTATGTTAACCACATAACACTATCAGACATAAATTCATGCAAAACAGCCATTGCCACACAAACTCTGTCAAACTAGCATTAGTTTAACTATATAACAGCAATACTTACATTCTGTCCCTATGTCTGGAACATTCACCCCCCAGTTTGTTGGGCTGTCTCCACAGTGTTTGTTGTAAGAGGTATTCCTAACTACACTCCGTGATGGTGTTTGTCACACACCTCCATGAATTACTCCTCCCAGACAAGGAAAAGGGGCAACGCCCACATGAAGTACTCAATTATAGGAGTGTGTTTCCATGCTATTGGGTATGGGAATGATACCACAGCTGTTCCACATGCAATTAGGAAGTGGGGGACTCCAGTTGGTGCAAAGACCATCAGCTGCTCATGAGCATTACCTACTAAAGGCAAGATGCTGCCTATACAAAACAGATGTATATCCTACATCTGTCTAAGAGAAACACACACACACACACACACACACACACACACACTGTGACTGATGGAGTATACCACCTGAACGGAAAGCAAAATAAACACAGCTATGTCAAACAATCAAGTCTGTAATTGAATGTAGTAGGTGGTATGTAATTGTGGAAAATAGTAAGTTCAAACAATATTATGTCTCAACAACACATGGTCTACTGATATATTGCTGAGCAGAACCTATAGCCATAAAAACTGTGTCTGTCTGCAGTGACATAGAACACAGCTCAGGGCCCTGAGTCACCCCAGGAAAGGAGTGTATGTTGCACAATACTGACTGTGACACTGCTAGCCACACCCAGTGCAAATCATACCATTAGTAACTCTGCTACGTCCAGCTCTGAATTGTGCCTCTTTTCTCAATGCCAGTGTCTCCAACCCATATAACATAGCTTGTCTCACTATCCTCTGTAGACCTTCCTTATCACTCTTAATGGTACTTGTCTGTTACAAATCACATATGACACTGTTCTCCACCACCTACATCCTGCTCTTGCTCATGTCGTCACCTCTCCCCCACACTTGCCATTGCTCTGAACTGTTGTTCCCAAGTATTTACACCTATCCACATTTGCAAACTGTACTCCCTGCATCCTCACCATTCCTCCATCCTCCCTCCCATTCACACACATATATTTCATCTTAGTCCTGCTGACCATCATTCTTCCCCCTCTAGACCATACCTCCACCTCTCCAGGGTCTCCTCAACCTGTTTCCTTCTCTCACTGCAGACCATAATGTCATCTGCAAACAGCACAGTCTCGGGGGACTCTTGTCTGATCATGTCTGTCAACCTGTCCATCACCACTGCAAATAAGAAAGGGCTCATAGCTGATCCATGATGTACTCCCACCTCCACCTTAAACACACCTGTCACTCCCAATTTAGATCTCACTACTGTCACACTAGCCTTGTACATATCCTGCAGAGATCTTACTGATTCCTCTGCCACTCCTGACCACTTCACACAATACCACAACTCCTCTCTAGGCATCCTGTCATATGCTGTATGTAAGTCCACAAAGACACAACGCCGCTATGTCCAATCTTCTCTGTATGTCCCCAGCAACAATCTCAGAGCAAACATCGCATCTGTACAGCTCTATCTTGGCATGAATCCATGCTGCTGATCAGTAATCCTCACCTCCCTTCTTAGCCTAGCTTCTACCACCCTTTACCATTACCTCATGCTGTGACTGATCAATGTTATCCCTCTGTAGTTTCTACAGCTCTGCACACCACCCTTATTCTCATAATCAGTACCCAAACAAATTTCATCCACTCCTAACGCATCCTCTCACTTTCCTAGATTACAGTAAACAATCTGGTTAAAAAGACCACTGCCATTTGTCCTAAACACATCCATGCTTCCACAGGTATGTCATCCGGACCAATAGCCTTTCCATTCTTAATCCTCTTCATAGCTATCCTTACTTCCCCCTTGATAATCTGTTGCACATCCTGATTCACCATACCCACATCATCCAACCTTCACATTCTCTTCATTCAACAGGCCATCAAAGTACTGTTTCCACCTGCTCGACACACTCTCCTCGTTTGTGAGTACACTTCCACCATTATCCTTTCTCAGCCTTATCTGTTGCACATCCTTCCTAGCTACATGCCTCTGTCAGGCCAGTTGGTACAGGTCCTATTTTCCATCCTTGTTGCCCAACCTGACTTGCAACCCTTCAGATGCCCCATCCTCAGCCTTTGCCACCACTCTCTTTGCCATGCACCCCATCTCCCTATACATCTGTCTACTTTCTGCATCTGTCTGACAATCCCACTTCTCCTTGGCCAACCTCTTTCTCTGTATACTCCCGTTTACTTCTTCATGCCACCACCAGGTCTCCTTGTCCTCCTTCCTCTGTGCAGATATCACACCAAGCCTCGATCTACTCATCTCCCTTACTAGCTTGGATGTAGTTACCCAGATATTTGCTAACTCTTCACTGTCACCCACTGCCTGTCTTACTCTTCCCTGAACTCAACCTCACAATCACCCTTTCTCAGTATCGACCACTTGGTCCATGGTGCCACCCTCACACTCCTCCCCCTCTTCGTGATCACCAATGTCGTCCCACAGACCAACCTTCCATTCTGCCTAACTACACTTTCCCCTGTCACCACCTTACAGTTACCAATCCCCTTCAAACAGCCCCACCTGCATAGGAGATAATCCACCTGTGTGCATCTTCCTCCACTCTTGTATGTTACGCTATGCCCCTTGGTCTTGTAATACTATGTATTCACCACACCCATGTCCAACCTCTGTTTCAAACTCCACCACCATCTCACCTTCTGCTTTCCTTTGCTTAACACCATCCCTACACATCACTTCTGCATCCTATCTGTCCCCTTCACCAGCATGCCCATTGAAATCTGCTTCAATCACCACTAACTCACCATTGGGTACATGCATCACCACTTCATCCAACCACACAAATGTACATCTGTCTCATCCATCGCACACACAATTAGCAGATGATATGCAGTAACAACTGTCAATATTACACCATAAATTCCCATCCTCCTGAACATCACTCTACCCGACACTCTTATCACCTCCACAAACACTCTTGGCATAATATTCTATTAGGTTAACCCCTACACCATTTTCCCTCCCATACACACCATGATAGAACTATTTGCACCCAACTCCAATACACACAGCTGTACACCCCTTCTATCTGGTCTGTGGCACACACTGTCCAGCATATCAGCTAGCTCTGTCCCCATACCAGTCAAACTCACAACATTAACAGTTCCTACCCTCACTACCACACACCTAGCCTTTCACCTCTCTGCCTGCCATATGAGCATCAGACATCCTCCAGGGTATGTCTGTGAATGCAAAGGCTACTGCACTATCTAATGACATATGTGTGTTAGCAATATGAAGAAAGTGTCACTAATTGTGGCCCATAGCCCACCATGTATGTGCCTTGTCCTACAGATGTCCTGCCCTAATAGGTTGACATGACTGACTGAGCAGCAAGACTGTCACTACAGTGTGCCATACTGACATAGAACAGAAATGTATAGCAGGTATTACCTGTGCATATATATGTATGGGTAGGTGTACCTGGCTGCCTCATAACAACTGACATGAGATGCAAAACGTCATGTGAATAAGCTGTACATGTTGTACATGTGTGTAACCTTAGTTTCTGTGCACCCAACAGTGTTACACTTCTACAGCTACTGGCGGTGTCATTGCCCTGACACAGACATGGATACTAGAATAAGCATGAGTATCATGTTGAAATTCCCATCTGTGTTCTGACCCTGTATCCATGCCTACTACAAACAGATATATGACCATCCACATAGCTGTATGGCCTCAGAAATACCTTACTTGTAAAACTTGTCTCCACCAAATTAGAGAAAACCCCTTTGCTGGACAGCAGCAAAGCACAAATCACATAATGTGATGCTATATTGGTTGTACAGGGCAAAGTAGGTGCAGGCACCAACTGGGTGGCATGTCAACCTTTATCTGAATGAGCATAATAGGTAAGGCTAACTATGAGTATAAACTGGGCACATCAACTAAGGGCAATTACAAGGCCATCTTCACATATGTCTGCAGTCTCAGAGGCACCAACCCACCACACCTTGTAATGGTGGCCAATCACAGCACATATACACATGCCATAGCTACAGCCAACCTGCTGCAGACAGGTTTAGGGCAAACATCACCACCTTGGATCACCATCAGTTTAAGTGGATATGCACAGCACACACACTCCTCCCCTTATCATCATGGATGAGGTCCAAACTGCCTAATCAAAGTTGACAAAAGCAAGTCCCGTTGGGGCCTGATAACATTCCTGTCTGCATCGTACTTGAACCCAGGCATATGCTTCCAGCTCCATTGCACACTGTATGCAAGCAAAGCCTGAGCACCATTGATATCCCATCTGCAAGGAACACGGCCACTATCATCCCTCTACAGAACCGTGAATGATGAATGGTGGTTTATGCAATGTACTGGCCCTCACTAGGGGGAACATGACACATCAGGACCAGGAGTACAATGCATGTTCATACAGTGCTGCCAGGTACAGGGGTATGATGTATTAGTAAGTGGTGGCTAATGATAGTCCATATGCATGTGATGGCTCTGTAAAGAACTCTGGGCAATGTCTGAGGTCCTGTGATGCGTTTCCCTGTGTATGTCCTCCAGGTGCCATGCAGTGGCAAATGCCTTACACCGATGTGGAGACAGCAGTGATCACAGAAGCTGTAATCTTAAACTATGGCATCCTTTCTGTCCACAGCCGGCAAAATCTGCAGGAGTGGACTGCCCTGTCAGATGAGATCATCCACAGAGTGAACGTGTTGGGCCACCATGAATGCACATACGTTCAGGTCAGGCATAGATCAACTGACCTGATACGTTGTGCCTGGCAAAGGGCTGCTGCTGTAGTGAGGGACTGTACTGCTACTGGTGGGGGGCCAGCTGCACAGGCCCCACTTATGGTGACAGAGAAGCTCCATGCCAACCTTGGGGTAGCCCCCACACAAACTCAAGCACGGTAAACAGCAGTTGTGTAGGTGGGTGGCACCCAGGCAACAGGTGAGGAGCATCCAGGTAAGGCCAATGTACACATCAATGTAATGAGGTAGCATTTAAACTGTCTTCTACAGAGTCTCTAGATGCATACATCAGTGCAAAATGGATTAGTGGGTAGGGTGTAGTAATGCACACAAGTGCACATCTATGGTGAAGGACAGCAAATTGTGTAATATTATAGTGTGTACTGTACCTGTGCAGAAATGTAGCATTCATCTTATAATAATACCTAATGTGACTCTGCTGACAATGCCTCTCCCTCACAACTATATAGGTCCCTTTGGTCTGCATATGGGACAGCAGCCTGAACCCAGTAAGTACGGGGTTTCCCTGTTGTAGATCACCAGTACCTCAGGCATGCTAAAGTTAATGCATGTGACCATGCACACAACTGTTACACTCTGCCATTTGGCAATATCTGCATGTTCACCTGTGGTGGTGTTTACTGCATTGCATCACGATGGTTATGACACGGGCCTATTTGCAGGAAATGTCACATATCTGTAGCATACCTCACAACCTGTCATTGCAGGACACCTGGATAAAGACCGACAAAATAGGCAGAACAAAGGCCCAAAACTAGGGTCATATTGTAGAAATTAGTGGTGTACAGTACATATAAATGGTGTACACACCTGTTAGAATGCCAGGTATGTGTGATATACAAAAATGAGAACACAATAGACAAGTTCAGAATACTGCCACCCTTTCATGTGACCTATAACCTGTACAATTCAGTTGTAAAGCAAACAAATCTGTTAAGGGAACAATAATGACACATAACAATAGCAAAACAACCTAGATGCATATGTGTGCACAGGCTGAAGCCAGTACTATGTTGAGGCAGCTTTCAATATAACTATAGCAGTGCATCTTATTGGGTACACAACAGCCATCAATAGCAGAGACTCTTTGATTAACAGCAACTAACATTCAGCTGTCCTACCAGGATTATCCTAACATATACCCAGTTGCCTGCAACAGCCATGGTTCACATAGAGCTGATGAAGCTGTTAAGGGACCACATGTTTAAGATATATCAGCCTGGAGATGGGTACCAAACATTTCCACAGCATTGCATATGCCATGGAACACAGTGCAGACAGTCATCGAAAGGTGGTGAAAATATGGTGCTACAGTGACATTGCGAAGGAGTGGACATCCCACCAAATTCTATGAGAATACAAGATCAAAACTGGCCAGGGAGGCTGCCAGGAGCCCTACAGCAACAGTGAAGGAGTAACAGGAATCTCCAGTAAGTACTGGGTGTGTACTACATGTCACAACATCCTTCCATGGTCTCCATATGTCCTGCCTATAGGGTAGGATTGAAAGAGGGCAGAAGTTCCTCACACCAAACAGTATCCAGGCCTGGGGAAAGTCTGAAAACAATGCATCAAGTCTCCAAAAAGCAAGTGGGAAAATGTGTTATGGTAATATGGGACCATGGTTGTACTCATTGGCCAAAATTCTGACAGGTGTGTTTGGCACAATATCACTTCTGTTATCGCCAAGTTAGAAGGGATTATGAACAGTTCCATTCTGTTGTCTACCACATAGCTGTGGATGGTGAGGAATTCCACCTTTCCACACAACGGCCCAAACCATGCATCCATATCAACAAAAGGATGGCTTCACCAGAACACATGCAAAGTTCTAAACTGGCAGAGTTAGAGCCCACACCTACGTCCAATAGGATATATGCAGGGTGACCTGAAGAGGGCAGTGCACAGGAGATGCCCTTGCAATCTAACATAGTTGGAGGTGTTTTGCAAGGGAGAGTGTGCAAATATTGGCAAGTCAATATGTGCCAGCTGATAGACACCTTTCCAAGAGGACTGCATTCTGTGATAAAATCAAAAGTTGCTTTAATAGAGTATTACTTTAAGGGTATGCAGACTCATGCAATCAGCCTATTGTACTTATTTCAGTTACCAGACGTTACCTGTAACTGATGTGTATGTTCTTCATTTGGATTGCACAGATCATATGTCATATGAGATGATGGCAATTTTATGATCTGATTTCTGATATATCATGAAAACCTGGCATGTTAAAAGGTGTGTGTATACTTACTATATCCACTGTAAGCTTGAGAAGTTGTTTGAGTAACTGTCTTTGTTTTAAAATACATGTACTGCAGGTTATATAGCCTGTGCCTTCAATTAGGACATTACTTAGTGGCACCAATTCACAGGCCAATCCAGTAATGCATCAGACAAACACAGGAGTTATGAGGAGCAGACCAAACATATCAGCCACAAATGTAGATATTCAGCAAAACCCTGTACAGTTAGGCTATGTTCTGTAGGAGTTGCCACAGTTCTATTCAGGTGAGCAGCAATAATTTACATGGGTACAGTGTGTGCTAGGTAAAGTGCCATCACCTACTAACACCACTCACGTATCCCAGAGGTATATATTAGTAGTAACAGTAATTGGAAAGGGCTGCACTGCATGATGCTTCAGGTCTGTCCAGAGTGTGCAAGTTATTGACTGATTGTGTGTCATGAAAACCCCCATTCGGCTAATGTAAGGTCTGTGTAATGCCTTTGAGGCACCTCACGTGTGTGTGTGTGTGTGTGTGTGTGTGTGTGTGTGTGTGTGTGTGTGTGTGTGTGTGTGTGTGTGTGTGTGTGTGTGTGTGTGTGTGTGTGTGTGTGTGTGTGTGTTTGTACCAGCAAACCTTATAGTGCCAGTAGTGATTTACATATGTTGTTTTTAATTCACAGATGGACATGGTGTCTGCAGTCCCTCCACTCTGATACTGATGTCAGTGTCTCTGCAGAATCTGACCATGATGATACTCATATTGAGGCACAGGTGGGGTTGTCAGGGGCTGTTGGCATCCCACTGTCAACCCCCATCTCCACACACATTCACAATGCCCACACATACCCCATCACCAGTGGCCACAGATAATGAACAGTTGGTGGGTGTTGGCATGGAACAGGCTACTGTGGTGACCATGGCAAGTAAGGGTACAGGCACTAGCCATAGCCAGAGTGTGGGCAAGGTCCCAGACAGGAAGATGGGTAGGGGTGCTTGAAGGAGGACTGCAGCCTGTCATGCACTTGTTGCAAGTGCCATAGCAGCAGTCAGTAGACGCATGTTTCAGGCTGACAGTTTTTCATAAATATATATATAAAAAATGCTGGTGAAATGTTTAAATCTTATTTAAATGTCATATTTTACAATGTGTCTTTAAGTATTATAAGGCTGGTTAACTGACTGAAACGGATTCTTTATTGGATGGTTGTGTCATGTGTTTTATTGAAATGGTTATTTAAACTGTGTTTAATATGGTATTAGTATACTGATGAAGGGTGTTACCCAAAAGCTTTATCCTGTAATTTTGTGCTTTACTGTTTTGCTTTATTTGAGTAGGAAATTTGATAATTCAACAGTGAGACTTTACTGCAGTTGGTGTGTATCCAGTAAATGTATCATTTTTTGAACCTGCTGTGGACACTCATTTGAAAAGGAGATGACACAACCCACACAAAATGGAAAAGAAGATGGCCAAATGGTTTATGTTGGAAGACGTTCTGTTCGTAGTCTTCTGCAGTTATCTGGCAACCCCCTCTTACTTAATGCAACAGGAAATGGTGAAGGCAATGTGAGAGCCACTCCTTATAAAATCATTACCATAGATACATTAATGACTAAACTAGAAAGAAAAGTGCAAGTTTTTAAACAGCACCAATGGCAGTGACTGAGTTTTAATGCTTATTTGGAGCTGAATGTAGTTCTGAGGGGGTTGCAAATATTAAAAATGCCATCTTATGCTAATACCTATCCTGAGCTATTAAAGCAATGGCAACAATTGAATCTAAAGCTCAGTATGGACTATATGGTTCTTATGAACAAATTTTCATTACCAACACAGAACATGAACTGAAAGATGAAGTGGTAAAACTTGAAAATGAAATAGCATCTGATGACTTTAACAGTGCTTCTATATTGTACCAGCAAATGCTGGATAGACTAAACCTTTTGGACAAGTCATTAGAAGCAACGAAGCTTCGCAAATTATGAAAAGATATCACTGACTTTAATCGAGGTCACATCTTTTCTTGGCCGAAAAGTGATTTTAAAAATAATCAAAATTATAATAAAATTACAAATAACCAGCCAAGACATGTAAGAAAAGGAGAATTGAATAGATTAGATTTATTCTCCGATGATGGGCAGCGTATAACAAATCTGGTGAGCTCTATGAGTACAGCAACCAGTAAGAATGATGATGGGTGTGTCCAAAAGACAGGAATACTGAGTCAGTTGGATACATGCATTGAGCTACGCAATAGTATGACAGGAGAAACAACGAATCATGAAACAGAAACTGTGCAACCTCAGAACGTCAGCACAACAAGGATTCCTGCTCCATGAGGGTTGGATAATGGCACAGCAGCCATAACACCACAGAATGAGGTTTTTCTGGGCAAAATGAAAGCAGTGGCTTTAAACCTGCAGGAGAAGGTAGAGGAAAAGAAACAGACAGAATTGAGAGGGCATTCTCAACACCACAACCCAAATAAAATGAAGAGAAAAAATGACAGCCCACTAACGTCAAGCAAGCTGAGTCACAGATAAGTATTGTACAGAAAGGCCTAACTGTAAACTTTTCAAGTTTTGTTTTAACTGATTCATATTTTAAATTGTTTAGTAAAGGACTACAATTTATACCATCTAGAAGTGAACGTTTAGTTAACACATTGATAGATTTGCGCATTTTTTGTAGAAATATAAGTCTAAAGTTATTTTTTAAGACTGAACAAATTATAGGGAATTTAGAACATAGAAAATCTAGTATTTTTATGCCTGTACATTGTCCTATTGTCAATGCTTTTTTAAGTGCATGTGAAGAGGATTTTAGGTTATTGTATAAAAAACAAAAAAATAATTCCATTAATAGGAAGTGCTTTAACCTTGCATATGATGAATATAAAGCATTATATTATTTAAAAGCAGCTGACAATTTGATCATTAAACAAGCAGACAAGGGTGGAGAAATAGTGTTATATGAAAAAGGTAGATATATTGCATCCATGAATGTCTTTTTAAACGATGTTAAGACTTTTAAGGAAATTAATTTCTTTGACATTAAGAGGATAATATCAAAAGTCAACATGTTTGTACATGATTTATAGTTACAAGGAAATATTTCAATAAAATTGTTTAATTATTTGATGGTTACATGTCCTGTTATCCCTATAAAATATGGTATACTCAAGTTACATAAGTCCCTTACTGAACCTCCTATGAGGCCAATTGTGTCACGTAGGGGCTGGGTCACTGAGCCGTTGTCTGTATACGTACAGGATGTTTTAAAGCAATATTTACCATTATGTCCTAGTTATATTAAATATACTGGTGACTTTATGAAGAAACTTTATGAATGGTATGGATATAGAAAAATTAATGACACATATTTGCTGGTAACTCTTGATATAAATTCACTGTTTACAGTAATACCTAAAGAGCATGGTATAGATGCGGTGCGAGGGTTCCTATGCACTACGACAAGAATGAGTGGAATAGGTATAGAAACCATATGTAGTATGACAGAAATGGTTCTAACAAATAATGTCTTTCTGTTTGATGGTCACCCATACCTACAAGTCTCAGGTGTGAATATGAGTAAATATGAGTAATATGTAATATGCAAATATTGTTCTAAATCAATGGGAAAAGGAATATGTATATGGTGTAAAGAACTTATATAAGCATAATGTTCACTTTTACCAGTGTTTTATGGATGACTGTTTTTTAATATGGGGTAGAGATGCTGGGAGTTTGTCTGAATTTATTCACTATTTAAATAATAGTACAACATTATTAAAATTTAAAATGACCTATTCTGAACAGCAAATAAGTTATTTGGATGTATTATTGTATAGAGAAGGAGATAAATTAGAGACTACTGTTTAAAGAAAGGATGCACAAGTCAACAGATACACTCACGCTATGAGTATGCATTCCAAGCATGTGTTTCGAAGGATAGTGAAGAGTCAACTGTTGAGAATAAGTAGATTAAATACAAATGTAGTGAAATGTAAGAAACAGATGGCAATACTAGCAGGGGAATTCAAAGAAACGGGGTACAATGAGGCCCTGATATATAATATTATATATAAAATACAATACAAGTACCCCAATAACATACGGGGGAATGACAAGTTATTTAAAGTAGTATCTGATTTGTTAAATGATTGTGGCATTTCTATTTTGAAAGCAATGATAAATAGTAACGCTGAAATAATTGAGGACATCAAATTACGTATTGATGGGTTACAGTCGGATATCACTAAAGATTTATTTTTTACATTACAGGAATATAAGGATTTGTACTGCAAAGTGCTCCATGATGTAGATGTTAATATTACTAAAAATCACAAACGGAAGTTAGGTAAAATAGAACGGGATATACACGATTACAGGGAAGGTAAGGCGTACATAGATCCAGGGAAATTTAATAGGAGGAAATACTATTATGGAAACAGATTTAATAGTACAAATGGAGCTGACAGGAGATACGAACCTGAACCCGATTATACTAATAGAGGTTATGGACAGGTAAGGGGGCCCAATTTTCAAGATTCAAATTTCACTGAGGGGAATTTTGCAGATGGGGACTATGTAAACGAACTACCACCTGAACATACATCCCCTTTGGGGGAAGGGGGAGACGGTGTGAGAAGGTCAGAGAGATTGAAAAAACATTATCAACCTCCCTCCTATGCGGATGCGGCAGGGAATTTACATCAGAGAAAACGGGGGATGAACAATTACAGGTAGGGTTTAGTTTAGATTTGATTGATACAACTAACCCTGACAATGTTTACCCCTTGGACAACTGGGGTAATAATGGAGCCCCCAATACATGAATAATATCAACGAATGCAATATTGTCTCTACAAAATGTAAAATTTATGTGAATAACAGCTTTCACATTTATAACTTTACTGACTTAGAGGTTACTAATGATTTTTTCGGACTTTTTATAAAAGGTTTTTCATTTATTCCAATAAAAAAACCAAGTTTGGAGAAATTACTGTTAGACATAAAATTATTTACCAGAAAATTGCATCTTAAGCACTCATTAGGACAAGGGGTCAATATAGATATGTATACATTTAAAAGGAAGAGTACATTTAATCCCCCTTTACAACGTGATATAGCCAGTTTTGAGACTCATGTACTTTACATGATTAGACAGGGCTACAAAGGGGATGATGGAGTCAAAGAATATAGCAATCTAACAAGAGAAGAAACTACCATTCTGAAGCAACTACAGGGTAATGATAAAATTAGAATCATGAAGCCTGATAAGGGGGGTGGTGTGGTCCTGATGGATTGTTGGGACTACACTCAGAGGATGCTAGACATCCTTAGTAAAGGGGATAGATACCGAATTGCGTCTAGAAATGAAATGAATATCTGTTATAATAAAATTGACTACTGGTTGGAAGATAACCTTTTACAGGGTCTAATAGATTTGGATCTGTATAATTATCTCAAAGTTCCCAAACCAGTGATTCCTGAAATATTCGGTATTCCCAAAATTCATAAAGATGTACAAAACCCCCCTTTCAGGCCAATAGTGACTTCACAGTGTTCTAAGACACAACCTCTTGCTATTTTCATAGATATGAAACTGAAAAATTTCCATTTAAATTATAAGCATATACTTATTGATTCATGGGACTTTCTTACTAAATTTAACAAGGTTCCTTATGATGAAAACTTTGTATTTGTGACTATTGATGTTCGTGATTTATTCTCAGTCATACCACATGATATTGGGTTAACCTGGTTTGAACAGATGTTGGTTGAATTTAATTTATTTAATACGACTGATTTCAGGTTAATCCTTGAGAACATGGAACTGGTGTTGAAAAATAACTTTTTATTTTTTCAAGGTGATATATACCATCAGTTGGGGGGGTGGCTATGGGATCGGCCTGTGCCCCCACCTATGCCAACATTATTATGCTATTTTGAGAGCTTGAATATGTTTTCAAATCAGATTTTTGGACAAATGTCATTACATATCTCAGGTTTCTGGACGACATCTTTATGGTGTGGAAAGGGACCGTTGAGGAAGTGAAAAGGTTTATTGAATATTTACATACAACTACTACCTTTTTGGAGTTCACTTTTCAATATAGTATAGACCAGATTGATTATTTGGATGTGACCATCACGAAGAACATAGTGAGTAATAGATATGAGTCCAAGGTCTTTAGAAAGGAATGTTTTTCGAATTCCTATGTCCATTTTGAAAGCGATCATCCCCTATATCTTAGGAAAAATATAGTTAAAGGACAAATGATCAGGGCCTCACGTATGACAAGTGAAGATGGTACATGTAGTAAGGAAATGGATTTAATACAGAAGTTTTTTAGGGATAGAGGCTATCCAGGAGCATTAATTAGGAACGTTAAACGTGAAGTACTAAGAAAACGACATATTCAGTATAAGCCATTATTGATACACAGTTCGTGTGAGAATGGACAGATTATGACAGTTCCCTCTAGGTCTAGGACCAATAACACAGACAATAATAATATACCTCGTCTGATGTTGACTTATTATAAAGGAATACACTGGATACAAAGAGGTATAAACGAAGCGTGGAAAATGTTTTCCCACATTAGTAGTGATGTCTCCATTTTCCAACAACCACTTAGGTTTGGGTTTAGGAAAAACAACAATTTCAAAAATTTATTTGAGAAGAAGAAGCTTCCTTGTGGAAATGGTACACAAAGAAAGATGGGGACCCATAAATGTGGTAGATGTGGTCAGTGCACCTTTATATTGGGGGAAAAAACACTTTGGCTTAGAAAATTAAATTTGAAAGTAAAAAGCAAGGGCTACCATACCTGTCATACAAAAGGGGTGGTTTATTTGGCTTTGTGTTTAATCTGTGAAAATTACTACATCGGCAAGACCGAGCGTAAGTTAAAACAAAGGGTTTACGAACACATAAGAGATATAAATACAAGGAATGTCAACAATGCTCTGTACAGGCATACTGAGGTATGTGAAAAAACCAATATTAAGTTTTGGGTGTTGGAAGAGGTTAAAAGGAATGAGAGGGGAGGTGATTGGGAGTCGTTACTTGAATACAGAGAAATGATTTGGCAGCTCAGGCTGGATGCCTGTGGTCCATATGGAATGAATGATCACCTCTCCATAAAACCTGCTCTCAAACTCTTATCCAACAACCCCAAACTAAATAATTAATAATCAAAAAGCCTGGAGTTGGTTTGGTGGTTATATAAATATAAAGATATTTGTTCTGTTAGCATATAAATATTTCCTTTTGTTATGAATTAATATTATATAATTATTTCCCTTTACATACCATAATAAAATCATGCAAGTATTTAATACAGTATACATACATACAGTTAGCAGTAGGGCATATATTTGGTCTGTTGACATTATAGGATAACATCTGGAGCACGTACACTTCTGTCATTATATAATTCATTATATAATTCATTATAATAATATACATTGAATATATATCTATTTTATGTATTATATATTTTATTCATACATATTGATTTTATTTATTTTTAATATATGTATTTATTATTGTAAAGTTATATATTTATGTATGAGCATATCTATTTATTCAATACATACAGTTTAAATAGATTATTATCTTATATTCCTGGCATTATTCATGTTCACTTTTGCACAGCACTTTTGATGCAATGTTAATTGTTAACATAATTGGATATTTATCTGGTTGATATTTTATCAATTAACCAATTAATTAGAACTGTATTTAAGGGCAGTTAACATTGGATATGATGGATTCTGATGAAGTCTGGATGTGATAGATGAAAGCGCGCTCAATCCCATTGTGCTTGTTTTGTTGTTTTGGTGTTCCAATAAATTTATTGTTTTACATATATCCATCTGTGGCTTACACTTTTGTGCTACGATACGTACTGAGGTTATACTGGAGGAGACCCTTCATGGTAAATGCTTGCGGAGGTGTTTATGCTTTTGGTTTATTCTTTTGACGTGGAGAGGAGGTGAACTTGATTATATATAAAATATTGGAACAAAGGGACAAACTAGCACCAGCTATAGGTTTATAGGTTCATAGGTTCATACTAGGCTATCTGCCCTAGGGCATTTATAAGCCTAGCCAGAATGTGTATGGCTTTCGCCACCCATTTTAAATTTATTTTTCTATGCCCTTTTTCGAGGTTAGTATACTGTGCCTCTGTCTAACAGTGACACAGAAGTGATACCCGGGGTAAACCTATGATCTCCCATCCACTCATCAAGATTCCTCTTGAAGAGAGTCAATGAGGGACTCTGCCTAACCTGGACTGGGATTTTCACTATATTTAGTGATGTGTCACAGGTACACGTAGGTAATAAAGAGAATGAAAATCAACTTAGATACATCACCAGCCAGAATACTTTAATCAAAGACATAGAGAAAGTAGTATGCAATAGCAGGTGAATTCTGACATCAGTGCCACAACTTATACCTATTCTAGGAGACAAACCAAGATTTGCACGTAGCAACTGTCTAAATGTAAAGAGTGATCTGTGTCATTAAGATTTTAGACTAAATAATAAAGAAGTAATTACTCTAAATAAAAATGGGACCGTACCATGCTATAACTGTAGTTGCTGTAAAGATATATGCAGTGATATAGAGTATAAGCATCCTGTAAGTAAGGAAATATATAAGATGGAATGTCATGCGACCTGTAACACTCAACTGATAGTATATTTGGCTACCTGCATGGGATTTGAAAGTTTCTATGTAGGTAAATGCTTTAGGCATTTGAAAGATTGTATAATTGAGCACAAATCAGAGATGAGAAGAATGGTTATGACTAATGCATCAGGCAAACATCATAAGGACAAAGGGCCAATACATTCATTTAAATTCAAAGTGCTACAGGTATTACATATAGATATGAGAGGTGGGGACATTAATAACAGGTTAGATATAGCTGAATATAAATGGATAACCTATGCTAGAGGCAGATAGATACCTGGGTCTTAATAATTTGGTTAGCATAAAGCCCATTTTGGTAGCTAAACAAAAGTAATATAAGTGACAGTTTATATATATATATATATATATATATATATATATATATATATATATATATAAAAATGTTGGTGAAATGTTTAAATCTTATTTAAATGTCATATTTTACAACATATCTTTAAGTATTATAAGGCTGGTTAACTGATTAAAAGTGATTTTTTTATCGGATGGTTGCGTCATGTGTTTTTTTGAAATGGTTATTTAAACTGTGTTTAATATGGTATTGGTATACTGATAAAGGGTGTTACCCGAAAGCTTTATCCTGTAATTTTGTGAATAAACCGAGTGCTGATTTACTGTTTTGCTTTATTTGAGT
This sequence comes from Protopterus annectens, assembly GCF_019279795.1. Taxonomy (NCBI): domain Eukaryota; kingdom Metazoa; phylum Chordata; order Ceratodontiformes; family Protopteridae; genus Protopterus; species Protopterus annectens. The sequence goes on from NC_056729.1 coordinate 1,519,789,030, forward strand.
TAGTAGTTTGATAATTCAACAGTGAGACTTTACTGCAGTGGGTGTGTATCCAGTAATGTAGCCCTCCAGACATCACAAACAAGGGGTATGGCAGTGCAGTAACACATCAACCATGTCATTGTTGGGGTACAGCTCTATCTGTACACATTTCTCAGGTCTGCATAACAGTTCTTGCATGTGTTTCACAGCTTATAGGGCTGAGGGGTTGTATCTCAGTCTATGGTGTTTGAAATCAGCTCTAGTATAGTGGACAATTGTAAGTGTGGTGGGTGGAACACACCTCAGATTGCTAACGCCCTCAACCCCAAGGATATTGTGTCTACCAAACACACAGAGAATACTGTTCACACACACACACACACACACACACACACACACACACACACACACACACACACACACACACACACACACACACAAACACACATGCATGCACAGTATCACAGTTGCCAGTGTTGTGTTTGGAATGCCTATCCATCAAGTTGTGGTACCATGCTATTATGCAGTTGAGGGAACCCAGGTCCACAACCTGTGGGACTCCACTCATGACTGTTCAGCAGTCTGACATGGAGTCCACTGCTTTCACATTGTGGGTTCTATCTGTGAGCTGGTTTGCAGGCCACCTACTGATGTAGGTGTGGCTGCCTACCTGACTATGTTTGTGTATGATTCCTGAGTGGGGAATGATGTCCAAGGATTAGATGGGCAGCCTATTTTGTTATATATTCCATACTGTCACATAGTTATTGCACATGACACAATGCATATTGGCCTGTAGAGTGTCTACAGGTCCCTCTACAGTGGATGACAACTGTGGGCCTTGTAATGTGGACAGTGGGACATGTACTGGGTTGGCAACAGCAAAAAGTAGCAAAACCCAACCCCAATGAATATGGCTCTCACACAAACACAACAACACCCCCACAGACAGAATACTGTTCAAAGACACACACTTGCCCAGACTGAGATTAGAACCCCTACCTACTTATTTATTGCTAGTATAGTGTTAAGCATTTATCACATAAGCCACAGAGCTTATAGGGTGAAGGTTGTCCAAAGGTACTTCTAAGGTGAGGAACATCACCAGCCCTTGTAAAGTATGGCAATGGGTGATGTACTGGGTGAGAGAGGCCAGAAAATATTTTAAACTACACATATACACACTTGCATTTGCCAGGACTGGGATTAGAACTCCTACCTAGCTAGTTATTTATACTATAGTATTACACAGTTATCGCATGCACAGCAGAGCTTATGGGGCTGAAGCCTAATGAAAGGGACTTCTGAGGTGACTGATATCTGCAGGACTGCTAAAGTATGGAAAGGGGAAGTGTACTGGGTTCGAATGAACCCTAAAGCTTTAACTTGTAAACACATACACACAAACACACACACACACACACACACACACACACACACACACACACACACACACACACACACACACACTTTAACATATGCCAGGACTGAGATTAAAATCCCTACCTAACTAGCTATTTGTACTATAGTGCTATGCATTTATAGCACACACCACAGAGCTTATGGGGCTGAGGGCTGACGAAAGAGACTTCTAAGATGACTGATATCTGCAGGACTGCTAAAGTAGGGAAAGTGAAGTGTACTGAGTTTGAATGGACCTAAAAGCTTTAACTTGTAAACACACACTTTAACATTTGCCAGGACTGAGAGTAGATCTCCTACCTAACTAGTTATTTGTACTATAGTGTTATTCAGTTATCACATGAGCCACGGAGTGTATGGGGCTGAGGCCTGATGAAAGGGACTTCTAAGGTGACTGATATCTGCAGGACTGCTAAAGGAGGGAAAGAAGAAGTATACTGTGTTTGAATGGACCCAAAAGCTTTAACTTGTAAACACATACAATGGACCCAAAAGCTTTAACTTGTTAACACACACTTTTACATTTGCCAGGACTGAGATTAGAACTCCTACTTAAGTAGTAATTTGCATTATAGTGTTACACAGTTATTGCATGTGCCCCAGAGCTTATAGTGGTGAGGTCTGACAAAAGGGACTTCTATGGTGACAGACATCTTCAGGACTGGTAAAGTAGAGCAATGGGAAGTGTACTGGGTGAGGAAGGCCTGTTTATTCCTAGAGGCATGTTCACTTCTAGATCCTACTGACATTTCTCTAAGTGTATGAGCATGTCCACTGTGACCTTCTAGTCTCCTTGACTACTTTAGACCAGTATACAGGCTTTGCTGTATTCTGGGCTGTGGTGTAGTTCCTGTGTTGTCCATTGCCTTATTTGGATAGAAGGAAGTTTCTTTGCTCACCAGTGGGAGCGGGGAGCCTTGAGCAGCCTATCTGTCCCTGAAGGAGTGACCTCAGCACAAGAGCTCGTAGTAATTAGTTGTTTTGGAACATTTCCAGCTCTTTTGAAGTTCCCTGTTTAAAATCCGCTTCTGAGCATTTTTTCTGGCTATACTACTCAGAAACAGCTCCTCGTGGTCCTGCAGAGTGATCCTAGCAACAGAGAACTGAGAAAAGCAACTACTTTCCTGATTTAAGTATTTTTTGCTGTTTTTTTACCTAAAATACCTTGTCTTGCTTACTTTGAACAAGCTTAAACTGTTTTTTTAGCTGTTTGTTGCATTATATATTATCTGCACTTAAAGTTGCATTTGGTCGAAAATTGGTCGAAAGTTTGTTTGTTTGTTTGTTAAATTTAACTGTTGAGGCTGCCCACTAAAGTGTGCTAGCCTGTGTAACTGATTTATTACTATTTCCTGCATTTCTGTGTACTTTCTATCACAAAAACAAAAAAAAACAAAAAAAATATCCTTGTTTTCCCGCCTCTCCTCGACTAGTTTAGACCAATATACAGGCTTTGCTGTATTCTGGGCTGTGGTGTAGTTCCTGTGTTGTCCATTGCCTTACTTGGATAGAAGGAAATTTCTTTGCTCACCAGTGGGAGTGGGGAGCCTTGAGCAGCCTATCTGTCCCTGAAGGAGTGACCTCAGCACAAGAGCTTGTAGTAATTGGTTGTTTTGGACCATTTCCAGCTCTTTTGAAGTTCCCTGTTTAAAATCCGCTTATGAGCATTTTTTATGGCTATACTACTCAGAAACAGCTCCTCGTGGTCCTGCAGAGTGGTCCTAGCAACAGAAAACTGAGAAAAGCGACTACTTTCCTGATTTAAGTAGTTTTTTGCTGTTTTTACCTGAAATACCTTGTCTTGCTTACTTTGAACAAGCTTAAACTGTTTTTTTAGCTGTTTGTTGCATTATATATTATCTGCACTTAAAGTTGCATTTGGTCGAAAATTGGTCGAAAGTTGGTTTGTTTGTTTGTTAAATTTAACTGTTGAGGCTGCCCACTAAAGTGTGCTAGCCTGTGTAACTGATTTATTACTATTTCCTGCATTTCTGTGTACTTTCTATCACAAAAACAAAAAAACAAAAAAATATCCTTGTTTTCCCACCTCTCCTCGACTAGTTTAGACCAGTATACAGGCTTTGCTGTATTCTGGGCTGTGGTGTAGTTCCTGTGTTGTTCATTGCCTTACTTGGATAGAAGGAAATTTCTTTGCTCACCAGTGGGAGTGGGGAGCCTTGAGCAGCCTATCTGTCCCTGAAGGAGTGACCTCAGCACAAGAGCTTGTAGTAATTGGTTGTTTTGGACCATTTCCAGCTCTTTTGAAGTTCCCTGTTTAAAATCCGCTTCTGAGCGTTTTTTATGGCTATACTACTCAGAAACAGCTCCTCGTGGTCCTGCAGAGTGGTCCTAGCAACAGAGAACTGAGAAAAGTGACTACATTCCTGATTTAAGTATTTTTTGCTGATTTTTTACCTAAAATACCTTGTCTTGCTTACTTTGAACAAGCTTAAACTGTTTTTTTAGCTGTTTGTTGCATTATATATTATCTGCACTTAAAGTTGCATTTGGTCGAAAATTGGTCGAAAGTTTGTTTGTTTGTTTGTTAAATTTAACTGTTGAGGCTGCCCACTAAAGTGTGCTAGCCTGTGTAACTGATTTATTACTATTTCCTGCATTTCTGTGTACTTTCTATCACAAAAACAAAAAACAAAAAAATATCCTTGTTTTCCCGCCTCTCCTCGACTAGTTTAGACCAGTATACAGGCTTTGCTGTATTCTGGGCTGTGGTGTAGTTCCTGTGTTGTCCATTGCCTTACTTGGATAGAAGGAAATTTCTTTGCTCACCAGTGGGAGTGGGGAGCCTTGAGCAGCCTATCTGTCCCTGAAGGAGTGACCTCAGCACAAGAGCTTGTAGTAATTGGTTGTTTTGGACCATTTCCAGCTCTTTTGAAGTTCCCTGTTTAAAATCCGCTTCTGAGCATTTTTTATGGCTATACTACTCAGAAACAGCTCCTCGTGGTCCTGCAGAGTGGTCCTAGCAACAGAAAACTGAGAAAAGCGACTACTTTCCTGATTTAAGTATTTTTTGCTGTTTTTTTACCTAAAATACCTTGTCTTGCTTACTTTGAACAAGCTTAAACTGTTTTTTTAGCTGTTTGTTGCATTATATATTATCTGCACTTAAAGTTGCATTTGGTCGAAAATTGGTCGAAAGTTTGTTTGTTTGTTTGTTAAATTTAACTGTTGAGGCTGCCCACTAAAGTGTGCTAGCCTGTGTAACTGATTTATTACTATTTCCTGCATTTCTGTGTACTTTCTATCACAAAAACAAAAAAAACAAAAAAATATCCTTGTTTTCCCGCCTCTCCTCGACTAGTTTAGACCAGTATACAGGCTTTGCTGTATTCTGGGCTGTGGTGTAGTTCCTGTGTTGTCCATTGCCTTACTTGGATAGAAGGAAATTTCTTTGCTTACCAGTGGGAGTGGGGAGCCTTGAGCAGCCTATCTGTCCCTGAAGGAGTGACCTCAGCACAAGAGCTTGTAGTAATTGATTGTTTTGGACCATTTCCAGCTCTTTTGAAGTTCCCTGTTTAAAATCCGCTTATGAGCATTTTTTATGGCTATACTACTCAGAAACAGCTCCTCGTGGTCCTGCAGAGTGGTCCTAGCAACAGAAAACTGAGAAAAGCGACTACTTTCCTGATTTAAGTATTTTTTGCTGTTTTTTTACCTAAAATACCTTGTCTTGCTTACTTTGAACAAGCTTAAACTGTTTTTTTAGCTGTTTGTTGCATTATATATTATCTGCACTTAAAGTTGCATTTGGTCGAAAATTGGTCGAAAGTTGGTTTGTTTGTTTGTTAAATTTAACTGTTGAGGCTGCCCACTAAAGTGTGCTAGCCTGTGTAACTGATTTATTACTATTTCCTGCATTTCTGTGTACTTTCTATCACAAAAACAAAAAAAACAAAAAAAATATCCTTGTTTTCCCACCTCTCCTCGACTAGTTTAGACCAGTATACAGGCTTTGCTGTATTCTGGGCTGTGGTGTAGTTCCTGTGTTGTCCATTGCCTTACTTGGATAGAAGGAAATTTCTTTGCTCACCAGTGGGAGTGGGGAGCCTTGAGCAGCCTATATGTCCCTGAAGGAGTGACCTCAGCACAAGAGCTTGTAGTAATTGGTTGTTTTGGACCATTTCCAGCTCTTTTGAAGTTCCCTGTTTAAAATCCGCTTCTGAGCGTTTTTTATGGCTATACTACTCAGAAACAGCTCCTCGTGGTCCTGCAGAGTGGTCCTAGCAACAGAGAACTGAGAAAAGCGACTACTTTCCTGATTTAAGTATTTTTGCTGTTTTTACCTAAAATACCTTCTCTTGCTTACCTTGAACAAGCTTAAACTGTTTTTTTAGCTGTTTGTTGCATTATATATTATCTGCACTTAAAGTTACATTTGGTCGAAAATTGGTCGAAAGTTTGTTTGTTTGTTTGTTAAATTTAACTGTTGAGGCTGCCCACTAAAGTGTGCTAGCCTGTGTAACTGATTTATTACTGTTTCCTGCATTTCTGTGTACTTTCTATCACAAAAACAAAAAAAACAAAAAAAATCCTTGTTTTCCCGCCTCTCCTTGACTAGTTTAGACCAGTATACAGGCTTTGCTGTATTCTGGGCTGAGGTGTAGTTCCTGTGTTGTCCATTGCTTTACTTGGATAGCAGGAAGTTTCTTTGCTCACCAGTGGGAGTGGGGAGCCTTGAGCAGCCTATCTGTCCCTGAAGGAGTGACCTCAGCACAAGAGCTTGTAGTAATTGGTTGTTTTGGACCATTTCCAGCTCTTTTGAAGTTCCCTGTTTAAAATCCGCGTTTGCGCGGCTTTGCGCGATTGTGCGCATAGCGCAGTGCCGGTTAAACAAGGTTAAACTTTTTCTGACTCCGCCAAGTCTGTTCTTCAAAATTTCCCTTAAGTAAGCTCTACTCTTAGAATTATCAGTCTACTCGCTATATTATAAGCCTAGCACTTGTTCTCAAAACCTCTCTTCTAAGTAAGCACTCTCAAACTAAAGTAAGCACTACATCCACCTACCACCCCTGTGAATACCCACTTCCCTTAAAGGCACAGCACTCCCTTATACTATTCTAGCATGTCGAGTAGTGGATCACTGGCATCCTCTCCGGTTCAGCTGGTTAATCTGGGAATCTTGAGACAATGCTACAATTGTCTCATGTACACAGACAACCCTCTCCTCCTCCCAACAAACACAAATACATGTGAGAGCTGCAACTATATAGCCAAACTGGAGGCTGAACTCTCTCAACTCAGGACTGGCAAGACCAGACAGGAGGAGAAGGTAACCACACACACAGCAGACCCAGTCCCACATAGACGTACCACAATTGCAAACCAAACACATAATAACACAAAGACATACTCGGAGGCTCTAATAAAAAACTTACCAAAACAACAGAGGCTCCCAAAGCAGACACCCAAAAATCCACCACCTCAAAACATAACACATGAAACACATACTTCAATAAAGCAGTGTGTCAAACAATCACAGCCCTTAATTCCAAACACCATGCCTGATACACTAGTAATTGGTGACTCTATAGTCAGACACACTGATGTTCCACTTACCAGGCTGAACAAGGAGAGGGTAACGGTGAGCTGCCTGTCGGGAGCTAGGATCTGCCACATAACACATGCACTCAGGTCACTCCAAAGCAAGTACAAATATGACTCCGTCATTGTCCATGCCGGTGTGAATGACCTGAGACGTACCTCCCTGGACTACATGAAAAGAGACATAAAGGAGCTCTCTGATAATGTAGCCCAGGCTGGTATGACCCTGACCCTGAGCAGCATCTTGCCCTCACCAAGAATGATGCCACAATACAAGGACAAGATGATCAGCTTTAATAATTGGCTCAATTACTGGTGTCATTCTAGGGGGATCCAATGTCTGTCTGCTTGAGATGACATGCTGGGCAAGCCACGCTGCTTTGCAAGGGACGGCTTGCATCTGTCACCACTGGGCTTCCGGATATTGGCTAAGGCTCTTGCCACCCCCATAGTGCCTTTTTTAGGCAAGGCTCAAAAAACAAACCCACCTCCTTAGAAAACAAAAATGGGAAAAAACTAAGGGTAATGCTGCTCAATGCCAGAAGTCTAAATCTCAAGATGCAGGCTCTCAAAGCACTCCTCAGTATGGAGAGCATCAATGTCTGTGCAGTAACTGAAACCTGGTTCAAGGCTCCTGAGAGCACCCCAGCTCTACCAGGCTATACCTCGTATCATGCTTTTCGGCCCCAGAACTCGGGCCGAACCACAAAAGGAGGGGGAGTGTCCATATTCATCAAGGACACCCACACCTCCAGGTTAGTGGCAACACATTTATTTATTTATTTATTTATTTTACATTTGTTAACCGGGCTAGTCTGGCTGGATACATGTCCATTTTCAGCAGAGGCCCGAGGAGAAAAGCTCCACTATCATACTATAACTTTACAGATTAAAAAGATACCACTAATAAAAATAACAATCAATCAAACAATAAAACAATCAAACAATGACAAAAGAAAAGCAAAGTAAAATTGAATATACAGTATTACCGGGCTTGAGTGGCTCGATACATGTATATTTTCTGCAGAGGGCTGAGGAGGAAAGCTCCACTATCATACTAGAAACTTTACATTTTAAAAAAATCACTAGAACAGAAAAAAAATCAAACATTGCGAAAAAGCAAGATACAATTTAATATACAGAGTTAACACATGAAGCATCGGACACCATCCAGGTGCTACTAACCGTAGGCAAAACTGCTATACAACTGGTAGCATGTTACAGACCACCCTCCCAATCTCAGGAACCCCCTTCAGCCTTCCTGAAGACATTGGAGGATATGAATGTCTCACCAAATACCATCATATTGGGAGACTTCAACTACCCTAACATAGACTGGGTGCATTATTCTAGCCCTAACACCCTAGCCCAAAGGTTCCTGGAATTCATTAACTCAAATGCAATGGAACAGCTAGTCACCTCTCCCACAAGGGGAGAAAATATACTAGACCTGATCACCACAAACATGGGGACAAAATGCTCCACACCAGAAGTATACCCCTCACTAGTGAGATCTGACCACAAACTAATCACCCTGGATATTCATATCCCACCTCCACCCCCAGCACAAAAGACTACAGTGAGAAACTTCTCAAAAGCCGACTTTACACTTCTCAAGACTGAGATGGTATCCTTTAAGCCCCCTGGGCCAGAGGAAACCACATCCCACAATGCTGAATCCTTCACAAATGCCTTCTATGGACATCTCCAAGAATGCATGGATCATGCAATCCCAAATAAAACCAAGACCCTCTCCACCAAGGGCAGGCATCCTGTCTGGTGGACCCCAGCCATAAACAAACTGTATAACAAAAGAAGGAAGCTACTGCAAGACAGAGCAAAATCCCATAAAGGGAAGGCATCTCTGACCAGCACTAGCAAAAAACTACGTTCACTCATAAAAACATCCAAGACCAACTCTGAGAGAAAAATCGCTAAGGACACTAAAGATAACCATAAGGCCTTCTTCAGCTATGTTAGAAACCTGGGTGGAAACCCTCAGATATGCTCAGAGTTAGTTCATAACGACAAAAAATACACTGAACCCACAGATATTGCCAACATACTGGCAGACAGGTTCAGTGCAAACTTCTCCCCTCCCTCACCCCCAAAAGAAGAAATATTTATCCCAGCTGAATGTAACCTCCCTGTCATCTCAGATGTCCAGGTGAGAGCCGCTCTCAGCAAAGCTAAAAACACAGCATCTATGGGACCTGACGGTATCCCGGGTTGCGTGCTACGTAATCTCCAAGAGGAGCTAAACCCACACATAAGAATGCTGTTTAACCTTAGCCTTACTACAGGATATGTACCTGAACACTGGCGTACAGCAACAGTGGTCCCACTCCACAAAGGAGGCTCCTCTACAGACCCTGGAAACTACCGCCCCATAAGCTTAACCAACCTGGTCTGCAAAGCTATGGAAAGAATCATTATGAAACTCATAAACAGAGACATTGGGGGCCTACAGACACTTGATACTACCCAGTTCGGCTTTGTAAAGGGCAGATCCTGCCTTTTGAACCTGGTTGACTTTTTTGAAACAGTCACTAGAGCCATTGATGAGGGCAAAGCAGTCCATACAGCCTACCTGGACTTGGCTAAAGCCTTCGACACAATACCCCACTCAGGCATCATAGACAAGCTCAACAGCTTAAATGTAAACCCATATGTCACAAGATGGGTTGCAAACTGGCTAAAGGACAGAACCCATAAAGTTAAAATCGCTGGAGCTATGTCAGACTTAAAGCCAGTCAAAAGTGGTGTCCCACAGGGCTCTGTCCTGGGACCCCTCTTGTTCGGCATTTATTTCTCAGATGTGAAAGCAAACATGGGAGGGTTGTGGCTGACAAAGTTCACAGATGACTGCAAACTAGGCGCCATAGTCGATACATCAGCTGACACATGCATCCTACAGAAAGGCCTTAATGAGACGGACAACTGGTGCCGAAGTCAAGGCCTTAAACTAAATGCCAAAAAAATGTATAGTCATCCCCTTTGGGAAAAACAAAGTACCCACAAATTATCACATAGGCAGTAACCCATTGAGTACGGAAAAAGTAATCAGAGACCTGGGGACCCAAGTTGACAGTGACCTCTCATCATTCGACACCCACATTGCCAAAGTGGTTAGAAAGACCTTCTACCTTGCCCACCTTATCACGAAGGGATTCACATCCAGATCAAAGGAGGTCATTGTACCCCTATACTCCTCCCTTATCAGGCCCATGATTGAGTACAATGCCCCATTTGGTATGTACCTCACCCGGCACCTGAAGCAGCTGGAGAGACCCCAAAAGTACCTCACCAAGAGGATCAAGGGCCTCCAACATATGTCATATGCTGCCAGACTAAAGAAACTCCAGCTCTATTCAGTAGCATACCGCCTACTCAGAGGTGATCTATGCCTGACGTACAAGGCCATGTCCAATCAGGAATTGATGGACATGCTCCATCTCAAAAAATCCAAATCCATCAGAACCACGAGAGCTAAAGATCTAAACCTCAGCACAAATATGAATAGGACATGCTGGAGGGACAGATTCATAACCCAGAGGCTTCCCACACTCTGGAACAGGATCCCAGTTCATGTTAGGCAGAGCCCCTCACTGACTCTCTTCAAGAGAAATCTTGACGAGTGGATGGAAGATCGTAGGTTTACCCTGGGGGTCATCTCTGTGTCACTACTAGACAGAGGCACAGTAAACTAAATCTATACTTTTTTACCATTACATGGGGTGGTGAAAGCCACATACACTATGGCTAGGCTTGTAAATGCCCTAGGGCAGATAGCCTAGTACTAAACTATGAAACTATGAAACTATATGGGACTCCATTCCAGGGATTGTTGTACTCCAGTCCAGTTTGTTTTGTGCTACAGCCATACCTCTCAACCTGTTGGTGCATGTTATCTGGAGATAGCCTATCAAAATGGGGAGACAATGGGCCATACGGTGATTGTGACTATTTCTCTCAGTAATGTATGGGTTGCTAGGGTTACAGGGCTTGTTTTAGCAGACATCTGATATATATGCCATTTGACACTGTCATGTATTGTTTCAGTACCTCGTGACATACCTGCTGAGATCATCACAGTGATTTAGCAGAGGAATACAGGATGGATGATGCACACACCAAGATTATGGGCCAACTGCTATGCATTCCTGCACAATCTAGCCTGTTGAGAGGTGTGCCTACAAGCAATTGACTGCTGGTGCTGTGGAAATGGTCCAGCACCTTGGTGATATATTACAATGGTGGAATCTCTGTGTATTTCTGTTCTGGCCTGGTCTGATTTCCAGTCCACAGTTGGGTAATATACGTCAGACAGGATCAGGATGACAGGCAGACTTTGGATAGATTTGTAGGGGATAAGATATGTGGGGGAGTGTTCTGAGTCAGATATGTTTGCCTACTTTGCATAGGGGTCTTCTCAAAGGTTGACTGCACTTGGAGGGTCTTGTGTGTGTCAGACTGTTTGACCAGCCCCGATGTGTTTGTTTGTCTCACATATATGTATGGTCCACATCATTTTGCTTCGATGGCCACATTTTGGGGTCAGGATGTTGCATAGGATGAGTGATCAGGGAAGGGTGTGTTACTCCCTATGGCTGTGGACCAGGGTTCTGTGGGTGCAGACATGTCACCATTTTCCAGGGTTAGGACTGCCTGCAATGAGTGAATTCCCATGTTTGGACTCCTAGCCCTACCTATCGACTGTACAGAGTATCACAGAATGTCCACATCCATGACTCATATATCTTGGTGGTTACCCAAACAAGTGTTTCAAGGAAAAGTGTTTTGCAAGTCACTCAGGGTTGAAGTCAGATATTACTGACAGTTGACATTGCAATTTCAGACATCGTACCCATCAGACATTCCATGCTACTACAATCATTCCATCAATTTTATAACATTATTAGAGCAGTATTTCAAAGGTGTCCTTCTCTTTGGACCTTTTTCACCCCATTATTCATGCCTTTGTCCAGATTTCTGGCTCTCTGACACTGGCAGATTTTCTCCTAGCAGTTAGCAGCATGGCCTTTTTTTGCATTTTGTAGACTGAGTTATGTTGGTGTTATGGACCCCATGACACTCCCTAACAGGGAACTGTGGGTGAGGCATGAACATTTGCCACAGGCCTGTAGGCCAGGTGTGACAGATGCAGCCTATCTGTAGCAAGGCAGTGCAGTCTGATGATCATATGTTCGCAGGCTGCCAGCAGTGGATAACCTAGGGATGGTACCAGTAAGTTGAGTGTGGGTGTTACTGACAATTGCTTTCTGTTTGTATTGAGCCATCACTCTAGTTGACAGCTGGATGCTGCTTAAGGCTAGGGACATGTTGCTGCATTTCTATGGGACTATAGGGGGGTGACACATTTGTAGGCAATATTCATTTGCAGAGACTGTGCTGATATTTGCTTAACATTTTGGTCCCATTTAGCATAGTGCTGTGCCCTACCTTTGAGACTACAGGCATAACAGTATCAACCACAGGGCAGATTGTTCTGGCATAAACATTTGTAGTTTCAGACTTCTTACCTTTCAAAGCTATACTGCCACTGCCAGGCCTGCTGTGATATCACTGTGTAAAAGTCTGTAGGTGGGGATTTCATGGAAGTCACCATGTGGGGGCCTTTGCCAGACATTTCTGTATGAGTTTCTACAAGCTGATCTGCTGGGTGAGGCTGGTGTGGGTATGGGACCCCCACTTTGACATCCATGCATGTGACCTATGACCCCCCCCCTCAGTTATCTGGCTCACCACATATACTGCAGTGGTATTTGTCAACTATGGTGGTACTGTATGGTGTGGGTAGGCCAGTACTGGGAATACATTTCTTGCTGTCCCACAGAGCTGTCAGTTGTCTGCTGCTATCCCAGTAAGGCACCCCATTCCCTTGCATGCTTGATTCAATACCATAGATATGCTATCAGAACATTCCACTCCATTCATTTATTTTGTTAAGGAGACTGACTTACCTTGTACCTGAGGCTGTTGTAAGGATGGTGCTTGAGGGCTGACTATGTCGGATGCACACAGTACACTGCTAATACATGGTAAGGTATAGGTGGTGCGATGTTTGGCATCCATTTTACTCTGTGTGTGAGTCAGAGAGTGAGATCAGTCCCTCGGGACCTACTGTGTCAGTGTATGTGCTATGTGTTGCCTCTTTGTCAAGGACAGGGCATACTGGGTATGCCTCCGTCTGCCTACAGGGGTAGGCTCAGGATGTTCCTCCCCCAAGTCCCGCTGTGCCTGTGGAGACCTTGGCAATGGTGGGGGACTGTGTGGCCCTTCCCCATTTTGTTCCTGGTGCAGCTGTTTCCGCAGGATCATATTGTGTAGCATGGCACATACTATGAACATGTGTGCACATGTGACTGGAGAATACTGAAAGGCTCCACTAGATATGTCAAGGCAGCAAAACCATGACTTGAGCATCCCAAACACATGCTGTATAATGATCCTGGTTTGTGTGTGTGCCTCATTATGGCATTCTTGTGTGGGTGTGTGTGCATTCCTGATGGGTGTCATCATCCACAGCTCCAGATGGCCATATGGGAGTCCCCACTGGCAAACGCCCTGTACAGCTGTGATGCATCACACACAACTTGACAGATGATGGAGTGGAACCCCTTGCAGTTTAGGTAGACCCTACCCTGGTCACCAGGTGGTGCTTTGATGTGGATGGGAGTGCAATCTATGGCAACCAGTACCTCCGGGTATTCTGCTACATGGTGGAAGAGACATATATTGCTGGTCCCCTCCTCATGGGTGCTGGGGAAAATAAATGTGCTCAGTTGCATGTGGTTGCATGGCATCCAGGAACTGGTGGTGTATCCTGGACACTGATGCCTGTGAGACCCCCATGATATCCCCAGTTGGTCTTTGGACTGTACCTGTAGCTAGTATTCTTAAGGCTACACATACCTTGGTATCCACTGGGATTGGTTCCCTTCTGTTGATTCAGAGTCTGAGGTGAGGCCAGTACAGCTCAACAAGTATGTCCCTGTCCACCCTGTAGTGCTCTACTATCTCCAGATCATGTAGCCCCTGGAATGTTACCCTGGGTTTGAACAGTCTTCTCCTCCTCCTCAGTCTTGTTGGTTGTCAGCATTATTCTCCTCACCACCCTCAGTCTATTGCAGATACTGATAGATCAGAGCAACAGCAGCCCCTAACATGTTTTGTTAGTTTTGTCAGTTTAAAATTCCCCCAAATATGTATACCAGTGCTGTAGAGTTTGTGGAAAAAACAGACTGAAAGGTGTTAGCATAGTTTATAGTAGTGTGCTTCGCTGCTGCCTGTGAATTGGCTGATTCCGATAATTCCTCCTGCCAGCTATGGTAGTGCTCCTTGATTGCCTTCCTTCTGCTGTTTCCTCTTCCCATTTCCTCCCTGTTTAAGCCCCCAATGCATGCCGCATATACCTGGTGATCAATTGTAAACAGTTCTGCTATTTCTGATTTTATTTTTTTTTTTTTTTTTTTTTTTTGTTTTAGGCCCAGTGCGCATCTCGCACACCCATTTAGCTAAAGTAAACAGTTTTAAGCAGAACTGGCCCTCCCTGGATGTGAACAACCTCTGCATTTCATGGAATAATACAATACAGCGTCAGACACACACCCTTCCTTAGCTGTGCTTAACTAATGGCAAACATGGGCCACTGAGCTCCAATGTGCTTACAGCAAGCATGACACACCCCCTTTTCATGTTAGCTGCTTCCCCTGTTTACACAGTGGTGTTAGAGCACCTACATGGTTAGGTGCAGTCTGAGACTTAGAAGAAATTTGTGATTCAGTATAAATCCCCTCATTTGCATACACCACTGCCTTACTCCATAGTTACCACACTTAGACTGGATCTTTCCCCTTAGTAACCACTATTCCCTGGTATTGTTTTCATTCTGCATACTATTGACTACAATGGCAAAATGCAGATTTCTGTAAAAATTGATTTTTCCCATTTTTTTTTTCCGGCATGATCCCGTTTGTGCACCGTTGCCCTATGCTTAAACGGCCGAGATTTGCCAAAAAAAAAAAAGTTTTATTTTAAAAAATTTAAACTATTTATCATGCCAATTGCCATATATTTAACCATTGGCATGCCTACTAGATATAATACATGCTTTATTATGTGCTGTCATGCCTCCGTTTTCTAATTTTCAAAAATGTGTTCAGCTAGTAACTGAACACATTTCTGCTTCTTACACTATTCCTGCCTGGACAGCTGCCTGTTTACTGAATCACTAATTCACCTCATTTGCATGGTTTTCACCAGCAAATGAGGTAATTAGCATTAGGCAGTGGTGTCCATGCAGGAATAGTGCTGCAATGCTCGTGCACATCTGATCAGCTGTTTGCTGAGTCGTTCGGTGGCCATATTCCATGCAGCAGCTGCTGCACTATTCCTACACTCCGTGTAGGTTTTAATGAATCCCGGGGACTGTTTGTTTTGCCATCACCATTTTGCATGTAAGTCTGAATCTATTTTATCAGTACTGTACATTTACATCTTAAATTGTTTCTCTGTTTATTCTTTTAGCCACATCTCTGCCTCCACATAACACACACACACCTCATATTTCACATTCACCATACTGTTGAACTAGTAGCATTCTGGCATAAGTCCTAGTGATCAAAAGTTATTTCGCATCACAATGCCTCTCCATTTTCTTTTTTTTTTTTTTTTTTTTTGCTTAGTAGTGTTTGTTTTCACAATGTTTGGGGATAACTGCTCATTGATACATTTATATTTATTAGCAACACGTCATATATCTGATATCACCAATTACAACTCTTCCAATTAAACCTGGTCATATTATCTTCTGTGGGAATAAATGAAATGATATGTAAGATTATGTGGTTAATCTGATATTGGTTTGGGGTTGAAGACCATGTTAAACATTTAGCAATAACAAACAGAGGCAGGTCATGGTCAAATGTGGCCCTAGGTAGAGTACTGAACTGTCCTTCACGTCACGCTATGCCAGTATTCTCATTACGTGGCTATCTTTCCCCAAATACCATAAAACCCTGCTCAAACCTGTCAGTGCACATACTATTTTCTTTATCACTTTTACAGTGATCATAGTGATTTCGATTTAATGTAAAACTGGTATTTCAAATTTTACAGCAAAAACACAGACAGCCACTTGCTAAATAAAACAGTTTCACACTGAAAAAACAAAACAAAATTCACAGCAGCTTCCAAATAAAACTTGTAATCCACAAAATGAAGCAGCTTTTCAGGCAAAACAATAAAGCCCTGAGCAGGGCAAGCTTAGAAAATTGTGAGGAAGTGATGTTTAAAACAAAAACATATGGTGGAGCGTTAATGCGCTGTGTTTCTGTGGAATAAAGTGAACTGAAGTGTGCTGAGCCATCTGTGGGTTTTTTTCACAATTTTCTAAGCTTGCCCTGCTCAGGGCTTTATTGTTTTGCCTGAAAAGATGCTTCATTTTGTGGATTACAAGTTTCACACTGAAAACAGATTTAGCATGAACAACAGCAAACTTCTTTTCCTTTCAAAATCATATTTATTGAAAATGCCTCTGGCAATCCATTAAACTATAAGGCACATGCTGGGACAAGAAGTTACACAACATACAGTGAAGCATTAATTGGCTTCTGTGTAAAGGGTGCAGGGACTGAAAAGACAAACGTGCAACATGCTTGATAACAACTTGTGACAAGCCAACTGGATCCAACTGTCCATTTTCAAGCTCAGCCCAGGATCAGTAACTGGTGAAATGACTTGGTTGGAATCAAACTCTGCACTGCAGAAGCAACTCATAGCTTTATTCATTTGCACTAAGTACCAGACATGCTGTTGTTGCCCAGTGCAGTGCATTTCAAATCCAGGTGCCTGCAAAAAAAATGATTAAAATGTATTCACGGTTAAAATATTAACATTAAACTTGTAGACTTCATTCATTCCGGTTTATTCATAGCCAAATAATAATCAGACTGTCAGCACTTAATAAAACAAGAAAACAAAGGATTGTACCAAAGGAACATGGCTGATATATACCATAACTGCTGTGGATTGCAAGAACAAAGTATTTACGCACACACACACACACACACACACACACACACACACACACACACACACACACACACACACACACACAAAGCATTTATCCCCAGGTACCTGGTGAAAATGATGCATTGGTTAAGTTGGACTTTCCTGGTTATCAAAGGCCAGATAAATAAATAAATAAACATCAATTACAGACATTTGGTATGACTGGAACGTCTGGGGTATCTGCTCGAAAACAAGTGAATGAATACATTCATAAATAATGGGCCAGAGATGTATCTCAGCTCCCTGCTGTAAAAACCATGCAATGGAACCTATTGCAACCCCCCTTCCACTTTCAATGTATTAGCTCAGAAAGAACAGACAAGAGCCAAAGACCAGAAACCGATTTTAAATGTTTCTCTTACATACTTAGAAAGTTGCTAGAATAAAATGCATTGCATTAGCATGAATTTTTTGAAGGATACAACACCTGAAACTCATGACTGTCATTATTTAATTTATATTCTTTATTTATTGGCATTTGTTTACCAGAAAACCTGACTGAGCAGAGCCCTTTTAAAGAGGAAGTCCAGGGAGAAGAACTTATACAGATGTCATGAACATCATTTGTATTGTTTCATCATTTCCAGTCGGTTTCACTGATGAGCACCATTTCCATTATTCAGACACCTTTGACATCAGTTGCATCATTTACAAACAGTTTCTATTAAAGATAATAGTTACTTTTTTAATACAGGAATGTGTATGCAGTGCAATATCATCAGTACTGTCAGATCTTTCATAAGAATATTTGTTACTATAAAGACTTGCTCAAAATCTAGGAGATAGGAAGATACGATAAAGAGTTGGAGCAGCACAAAGAAAGGAAGGTAAGGAGGAAGCACAAGGAAGATAAAGGAGGTGACATGACAGAAGAGGGTATAGTTCTGATAATAGTATATTAAGTTTTGTGCAGCAGAGAATTATGGCACAAATTCATACAGCTATATTAGTACCAGTTTAACCAGGGATGCTGCAGATGCACAGCCATTTATCTATCAGATGTTGCTTCAGCTGACTTTTAAAATCTTTCAGGTTGCAAACTGTGGAGTGAAATGATGCTTCAGCTAGTAGCAATGTAGTGTGAATACAAGGTGTATCCTGCATTGCTCCTAGGTTTGGTTATGGAGAGTAACAATTAGTTCATAGGTTGGTACTAGGCTATCGGCCCTAGGGCCTATACAAGCCTAGCCATAACAATTCCCTGGCTATTTCTTCCCACAGTATTTACTTCCCCAGACCCCTGTCTAGCAGGGTGACTGACATGATCCCCGGGGTGAATTTCCTATCTCCTATCTAATCATCAAGGTTCCTTTTGAAGAGGGCCAAAGAGGCACTCTGCTTGACATGTATGGGCAGTCTGTTCCAGAGTCTGGGGAGTCTCTGAGTCAGGAATCTATCCCTCCAGCATGTTTTGTTCATTGTGATGACAAGGTTTAGATCCCTGGAGCGTGTATCTCTGAGGGATTGGGATTTCTTTAAGTGTAACATGTCCAACAGCTCTGGGTTTGACATGGCCTTGTATGTTAAGCAGGGATTGCCTCTGAGTAGACCATATGCCACAGATTATAGGTGGAGTTTTTTTAGTTGGTCAGTATAAGGCATCTGCTTTAGGCCTGTGATTCTTTTAATGAGGTATTTCTGCGGGCTTTCCAGTTGTTGTAGATATCTTGAGAGGAACATACCAAACAGGCCGTTGTATTCTATAATAGGTCTAATTAGGGATGAGTACAGTGGGACAATGACTTCCTTTTTTCTGGATGAAAAGTCCTTAGTGATGAGGTGTACCACATAGAAGGATTTCCTTACTGTTCTGGTGATGTCGTTATCAAAGGTGAGACCACTGTCCACCTGTGTTCATAAGTCTCTCATCACACTTTCGGTGTTTAGTGTACTGACTCCTATGTGGTAATTCATGGGTACGTGTATTTTCCCAAAGGGGATAACTATACATTTCTTGGTATTGAGCTTAAGCCCATGGCTCTGGCACCAAGCATCTGTTTCTGTAAGGCCCTTTTGTAGAATATCCACATCATTTGAGAACTCAATAATGGCTCCCAGTTTGCAGTTATCTGCGAACTTTGTTAACCAGAGTCCCTTAGTGTTGGCCTGTACTTCAGAGAAGTAGATGCCAAACAAGAGCAGTGCCAGGACTGAACCCTGAGGTACTTCACTTGTCACTTGTCTGGAGCTGGATTTGGAGTCAGCTACTTTTATTGTGTGTGTTCCGTCAGTAAGGCAGTTGGCAACCCATTGAGTTACATAGGGATTAATGCCCAGTTTAGTAAGTTTATCTATGATTCCAGAGTGGGGGATGGTGTTGAAGGCATTGGTGAGGTCCTGATAGGCTGTGTGGACCACCTTACCCTTGTCCACAGCTCTGGAGACTGATTTGAAGAAGTCAATCAGATTCAGGAGACAAAATTGGCCCTTCACAAACCCAAACTGCATGGGGCCCAGTGTTTGAAGTTTGCCAATGTCTTTGTTTATAAGTTCCATGATAATATGTTCCATGGCCTTGCAGATCAGGCTCGTCCCCCCTTGTGGAGTGGGATAACTGTAGCTGTGCGCCACTCAGTGCGCACGAAGCCTGAGGTGAGGCTATGATTAAACATGACACTTAGGTGAGGTGCCAATTCTTTTTGTAGTTCATGTAGTACACAGCCTAGGTTGTCGTCTGGTCCTATGGATACTGTATTCTTAGCTTTAGAGAGTGTGTTTTTTACCTGTGTGGCCGTTATTACTGGAATTTGGCAATCTTTCTGTATTGAGATGGGCCCTTTCGGGGGTAAGAGGGGGGTGAAGTTTGCACTGAATCGATCTGCCAGGATATTGGTAATATCCATGGGATCAGTATATTTAATGCCATTCTGTTGTAGCTCAGAGCAGAGCTGAGCATTGCCATTTAGATTCTTGACATAGCTATAGAATGCTTTGTGGTTGTCTTTGGAATCTTTGGCAATTTTATTTTCGTAACTAGCTTTGGAGGATTTTATGAGGGATCTCAGCTTCTTACTGAGGCTGGTAATGGAGTTTTTTGCATCCTGGGATTTTCCTCTTTTCTGCAACAGTTTCTTCCTTTTGTTGTAAAGTTTGTTTATGGCAAGGGTCCACCAGATTGGCTTCCTTTTTTTGGAGGATAGCATCTTGGTTCTACTGGGGATGGCACAATTCATGCATAAGTGGATGTGCTCGTACAGTGCTTTAGTGTAGGATTCAGCAGTCGAACCTTCAATTCCCATCTGCATGGGTGTCATGAAGTTTGTCACTTCTGATATGAGTAGCATGAAGTTGGCTTTGGAGAAGTTTTTTATGGAGGTTTCCTTACTGAGGGGAGGGGGTGGGATGTGGATGTCAATGATGATTAGCTTATGGTCAGACCTGACCAATGAGGGGGTGACTATAGGTGTGGAGCATCAATTTCCCATGTTGGTAATAACCAGGTCTAGGATATTGGAGCCCTTGGTGGGACTAAGGATTAGTTGATCTAGGGCATTGGAATTTATGAATTCCAAGAACCGCTGGGCAAAGGTGTTGGTACATGAGTAGTTTTCACAGTTAATGGCAGGGTAGTTGAAATCACCCAGTATTAGGGTGTTTGGTTGTATCTTAATATTTTCCAGTATGTTTAGAAAGGTATAGCGAGAATCTTGGGGCATGGTGGGGGATCTGTAGCAAGCTACAATTTGGATTGCAGTCTTACCTAGTGTTAGTTGCACCTGGAAAAATTCAGACGCATTGTCTTGGGCAACTAGCCTGGTGTTGTGAATATCCTTAGTGAATATGGACACTCCTCCACCTTTAGTGTTTCAGTCATGGTTTGGTGGCCGAAAAGTGTGGTAAGAGTTGTAGCCTGGTATTGCAGGGGTACTCTCTGGAGCCTTGAACCAGGTCTCAGTTACTGCACAGATATTGATGTTCTCCATTTTTAGAAGTGCCTCAAGAGAGTGCATTTTGAGGTTTAGACTTCTAGCATTGAGTAGCATTACCTTCAGATTTTGCATGCTTGTACCTGTTACGGTGGTGGTTTTGTACTTTGAACTTTGTCTAAAAAAGGCACTATAGGGGTGGCAAGAGCCTTAGCCAGTAACCTGAATCCCAGGGGCGACAGGTGCAGACCATCTCTGGCAAAGCATCGTGGTCTGTCGATCATTTCGTCCTAGGTAGACAGATACTGGGTCCCCTTTGAATGATACCAGAAGCGTAGCAAATTGTTGAAGTCATTAATTTTGTCCTTATACTGTGGTATCATTCTGGTTGAAGGCAGGATGCTACTCAGGGCTAGGGTCATACCTACCTGGGTCACATGATCCAAGAGCTCTTCCATGTCTCTTTTCATGTAGTCCAGGGAGGTACATCTCAAGTCATTCAGTCCAACATGGACAATGACAAAGTTATATTTGTACTTGTTGTGGAGTGACTTGAGAGCATGCGTTATGAAGCGGATCCTGGCAGCTGACTTTAATTTTCTCCTTATTTAGCCTGGTGAGTGGGACATCAGTCTGCCTGATTATAGAGTCTCCTATGACTAAAGTGTTGGGTACATTGTCTTGACTTAGGGGCTGTTGTTGGGTGGCACACCGGTGTTGTGAGCTATGTGACACTTTGGTTGTGATTAGTGTTTGTTTTCATTTCAGCTTTGTGGGTCCTTGTTGCTTGGGCAGGTTACTGTTAAGAGCCTCCACATATGTGGGTTTAGTGTTGTTATCTGTGGCTGTTGGTGGTGTGAGTTTAGAAGGGCTATGTGTTGCTAGAGGTGTAGTGTGGGTGTTAACCTTCTCCTCTTGACTGTCTAGCACAATCTTGGGTGGAGAGAGCTTTGCTTCCAGTTTAGCTATGTAAGTGCATCTCTCACAGGTTGTAGTGTTGGGTGGTAGGAGGAAGGGGTTGTCTGTGTACATGAGGCAATTGCTGCATTGCCCCAGTATGCCCAGATTAACCAGGTGGACAGGAGAAATCACTGGAAGCTGACCCTTGGACATGCCTGGTTTGATGTTTTTTTTTTTTTTTTTTTTTTAGTAAAGTACAAGAGCTGTTTTCCTTTACTTTAGCATAGAGGTCTTTTAGTGTAAAGTTGAATGTTGGAGTGAAAAAAATGGGAATTTTTCATGGTTGTGCAGTAGTTTGACGTTTGTAATTAATTGTGATTTTTAGTTTGTGCCAGTTTAATTGTTTTAGGGAGAGACAATGATGTGATCTGTACTGTTAGCTGGTTACGAATTTGGCTACTTTAATGTAGCATTGTTCTAGTTTTGTTGATAGAGATTAACTGAGATTGGTTGGAATAGCTGTGTTCTGTCTGCATTGTGATTCTCAAACAATCTGGAAATATATCACTGATTGATAAGTATATTTCTTGGCATTTTAACCTTTCAGAGTTCTACATTGTCTTAATTCAGCCTGACTGAATTATTTTATATATTTTCTGGCATTGTTTTCTGTTTCTCATCTGTCCTGAAAGTGCATTGTTTTCCGTTTCTCATCTGTCCTGAAACTGTTTCCCCCTATTCCTGTGGTGAAGTTTATAAAACTTGTCTAACAGCTTTTGTGTTATCTGATTGCTTCAAGGCTTGCTGATTAAAAAATAGCTTCTGTCTGCAAATTTCTGCATACACTGTTGGAAATTCCTGATGTACTGTCTGCAGTGTGATTCTCAAACAATCTGGAAATATATCACTGATTGATAAGTATATTTCTTGGCATTTTAACCTTTCAGAGTTCTGCATTGTCTTAATTCTGCCTGACTGAATTATTTTATATATTTTCTGGCATTGTTTTCTGTTTCTCATCTGTCCTGAAACTACATTGTTTTCTGTTTCTCATCTGTCCTGAAACTGCTTCCCCCCTATTCCTGTGGTGAAGTTTATAAAACTGGGCTAACAGCTTTGTGTTAACTGATTGCTTCAAGGCTTGCTGATTTAAAAATAATTTCTGTTTGTAAATTCCTGCATACACTGTTGGAAACTCCTTGTGTTCTGTCTGCAGTGTGATTCTCAAACAATCTGGAAATATATCACGAATTGATAAGTATATTTCTTGGCATTTTAACCTACCAGAGTTCTGTATTGTCTTAATTCTGCCTGACTGAATTATTTTATATATTTTCTGGCATTGTTTTCTGTTTCTCATCTGTCCTGAAACTGTTTTTTTCACCCTCCCCCACCTGATTCTTGTGGTGGTGTTATAGTTGGTGGCTTTGCAGCTGCCTGCCCCTACTGTAAATTTGATCTGAGGCACCCCTCCCAGCCTGTGTTCACTCTATTTAATAAAGAGAGAACATTTGAGAAGGCCAACCCACTTAGGTTCTTAGCCTTGAATTTTTCTTCTGCTCCCTCTTCCTCTCTCCTTGCACTTTACTAAAAAAAAAAATTCCACTTTATTTTGCTTTTGCCTCTTCTTAAAAGTACTGAATCGTATTTATTCCGCTCCATTTATTACTTCTTGGTAGTAGCCTGATTAAATTGTAACTGTTACTCTAAACCATTTGGTTTAAGCACTTGGGCTCCAGACCAGTTGTTTTACATTAAGAAGGTTTGTGGTCTGCAGTGTTGTGGCAGGACAGGTAGCTTACGTCCTTCTAAGTTGTGAATTGCCGATTGAAGGCTCAGTGTCTGTTATTCTAAAAGTGTATTAGTTCTAGTTAAAGTACTTGGGCTTCAGGACAGTTATTTTTCATTAAAAAGGTTTGTGGTCTGCACTCTTGTGGAAGGACAGGCAAGAATCTGCCTTTCTGAGCTGAGAATTTCTGGTTAAAGGCTTATTGTGCCTGCTTATTTTAACTGTTTCTTTCTGAAATTGGTGCACCTTGGTTTCTGTAGCGCAGACTAGATTCAGGCATCCTGAATCTAGTTTTGTTTGTATAACTTTAGCACTAATCCAGGCCAGCTCTTTTGGGGAATGTTCCCCTGCACCCTAGTGGCAGGAGTGAGCAGTTAGAACTTGTCTGATTGAACTCTGCTGGAACAGGGCTCAGTTTTGAGCTTTTTTACTGATTAATTGGGTAATTTGTTTAAATCAGTTTCTCGTTTTCTATTGTTATATATAAAATATTTGCACTTTATTCATCTGCTTTTACTGTATTTGTGTTTCTTCCTACTTTATTACTTTATTTTGCTTTTACTGCTTGTTCTTAAAAGTACTTAATTGCATTTATTCTGCTGCATTTATTACTGCTTGTTAGTAGCCTGATTAAATTGTAACTGTTATTCTAAGCCTTTGGTTGAAGCACTTGGGCTTCAGACCAATTGTTTTAAATCAAGAAGGTTTGTGGTCTGCACTGTTGTGGCAAGACAGATAGTTTACTTCCTTCTAAGTTGGGAGATGCTGATTGAAGGCTTAGTGTCTGTTATTTTAAAAGAATATCAGTTCTGGTTTAAGCACTTGGGCTTTGGGCCAGTTATTTTACATTAAAAAGGTGTGGTCAGCACTCTTATGGGAGAAGAGTGTAGATTCTGCCCTTCTGAGCTGGGAGTTTCGGGTTAAATGCTTATTGTGCCTGCTTATTTGAACTGTTTCTTTCTGAAATTGGTACACCTTGTTTGCGGTAGCATAGACTAAATTCAGACCTGCTGAATCTAGCTTTGTTTGTATAACTTGAGCACTAATCCAGACCATCTTTTTTTTGGAGAAGGTTCCCTTACACTCTAGTGGCAGGAGTGTGCAGTTCGAACTTGTATGCTCGAAGACTGCCGGAAGGGGGCTCAGTTTTTAGCTTTTTATTGGTTAAATGGTTAATTTGTTTAAATCAGTTTGCTTATTTGCTACTGTTATATTAATATATATATATATATATGTATATATATATATATATATATATATATATATATATATATATATATATACACACACACACACACTTTATGCATCGCCACTTAGCTAGGGTTAAATTATTCCCAGCGCCATAAATTCTGCTCTTCAATTTTCCCCTTAGAACTAGTTTTAGCACTAAAATCTATTTCTTTGCGCTCAGCACTTGTTCAGAACTCGTAAGCACTAAATAAGCTACAAATTACTAAAGCACTCAACCTTCCTCACTTGTCTAGAGGAAAACAGTTTTTAGCACTTAATAAATAAGCACCTATCCAGACATGTCTAAGGATCAGCTCCCGGTGTTTTCTTCAGTCTACCTGATCAATCTGGGCATCATGCAGCAATGCAGCAATTGCCTCATGTACACAGACAACCCTCTCCTCCTACCACCCAACACTACAACCTGTGAGAGATGCACTAATATAGCCAAACTGTAAGCAAAGCTCTCTTCACCCAAGACTGGACTAGACAGTCAAGAGGAGAAGATAAACACTTACACCACACTACATTCATCACATAGTCCCTCAAAACCTACACCACCAAAACACACACATAGAAACACAAAACACACACCTACATTCGTGGAGGCTCTCAATAAAAATCTGCTCAAGCAACAGAGACCTCCAAAGCAGAAATGCAAGCAACCTCCACTCCCCCAACACAACCCAAATGACACATAGCCCACAAACTCAGTGTGCCACTCAACCACAGCCCATAAGGCATAACAACGTACACAACACTCTAGTAGTAGGTGGCTCTGTAGTCAGGCACACTGATGTTCCACTCACCATGCTAAACAAGGAGAAAGTTACTGTCAGCTGCCTGTTCAGTGCCAGGATCCACCACATAATGCATGCACTCAGGTCACTCCACAACAAGTACAAATATGACTGTCATTGTCCATGTTGGTGTGAAAGACCTGAGACGTACCTCCCTGTACTACATGATAAAAGACATGGAGGAGCTCTCTGATCTTGTAGCCCAGGCAGGTATGACCCTAGCCCTGAGTAGCATCCTGCCATCACCCAGAATGTTACCACAGTCTTCTTCTTCTTTCAGCTTTTCCCGGTTAGGGGTCGCCACAGCGGATCACCTGTCCGCTCATGATTGGCAGTGGAGTTTTACAGTGTCGAGTTGCCAGCCCGGTGCCCAACCTTCCACAGAAGGCAGACACATGCACACACTCACACCTAGGGCCAATTTAAAGTGTCCAATCCACCTACAGCATGTCTTTGGAATGTGGGAGGAAACCGGAGCACCCGGAGGAAACCCACGCGACCACAGGGAGGACATGCAGACTCTGCACAGAAGGCACCCCAGCCAAGGATTGAACCAGAGAACCTCTTGCTGTAGAATGATACCACAGTACAAGGACAAAATGATTGACTTCCACAATTGGCTAAGCTTCTGGTGTCATTCTAAGGGGATCTAGTAACTGTCTGTCTGGGATGATATGATCGACAGACCACGATGCTTTGCCAGAGATCGCCTGCACCTGTCCCCCTTGGGATTCCAGGTACTGGCTAAGGCTCTTGCCACCCCTATAGTGCCTTTTCTAGGCAAGGTTCAAATGACAAATTCACAACCTTAACAGGTACAAACAAGCAAAATCTGGGGGTAATGCTACTCAATGCTAAAAGTCTAAACCTCAAAATGCATTCACTCGTGGCACTCTTTAAAATGGAGAACATCGACATATGTGCAGTGACAGAGACCTGGTCAAGGCTCCAGAGAGCACCCCTGCATTATCAGGCTATAATTCATGCCACACCTTTCGGCCACCTAACCTGGTCCAAAACACTAAAGGCGGAGGCATGTCCATATTCATTAAGGATATCCACACCCCCAGGCTAGTTGCTCAGCAGAAAGCATCTAAGATTATCCAAATGAAACTAACTCTGGGCAAGACTGGAATCCAAATTGTAACTTGCTACAGATCCCCCACCATACCCCAGGATTCCCACTCCTCATTTCTTGATACACTGGAAAATATTAGGGTACAACCCAACACCCTAATAATGGGCAATTTCAACTACCCCACCATTAACTGGGAAAACTACTCATGTACCAACTCTTTTGCTTAATGTGTTTTGGAATTTATAGTTTCATAGTTTCATAGTATAGTACTAGGCTATCTGCCCTGGGGCATTTGTAAGCCTAGCCATAGTGATGTGGCTTTTGCCACCCCATGAAATGGTACAAAAATGTACAGAATAAATCTAGAATACTGTGCATCTGTCTAGTAGTGACATAATGAAGGTCCCCTTATATAATAGAATTAGTTTACTGTGCCCCTGTCTAGCAGTGACACAGATGTGACCCCTGGGGTAAACTTACGATCTCCCATCCACTCATCAAGATTTCTCTTGAAGAGAGTCAGTGAGAGGCTCTGCCTAATATGAACTGGGATCCTGTTCCAAAGCATGGGAAGCCTCTGTGTTATGAATCTATCCCTCCAGCATGTCCTATTCATACTTGTGCGAGGTTTAAGTCTTTAGCTCTCGTGGTCCTGATGGATTTGGATTTTTGAGGTGGAGCATGTCCATCAGATCCTGATTGGACATGGCCTTGTCGTCAGGCAGAGATCACCTCTGAGCAGGCGGTATGCTACTGAATAGAGCTGAAGTTTCTTTAGTCTGGCGGAATAAGACATATGTTGGAGACCCTTGATCCTTTTGGTGAGGTACTTTTGTGGTCTCTCCAGCTGTTGCAAGTGCCAGGTGAGGTACATACCAAATGGGGCATTGTACTCAATCATGGGTCTGATGAGGGAGGAATATAGGGGTACAATGACATCCTTGGATCTGGATGTGAATCCCTTCATGATGAGGTGTGCAAGGTAGAATGTTTTTTAACCACTTTGGCAATGTGGGTGTCAAATGAGAGGTCACTGTCTACTTGGGTCCCTAGGTCTCTGATTACTTTTTCCGTACTCAGTGGGTTGCTGTCTATCTGATAATTTGTGGGTACTTTGTTTTCCAAAAGGGATGACTATACATTTTTGGCATTTAGTTTAAGGCCGTGACTACGGCACCAGTTGTCCGTTTCAGTGAGGCCTTTTTGTAGGATGTGTGTGTCTGCTGGTGTATCGACTATGGCTCCTAGTTTGCAGTCATCTGCGAACTTTGTCAGCCACAGCCCTCCCATGTTTGCTTTAACATCTGAGAAATAAATGCCGAACAAGAGGGGTCCCAGGACAGATCCCTGTGGGACACCACTTGTGACTGGCTTTGAGTCTGACATTGCTCCAGCGATTTTAACTTTATGGGTTCTGTCCTTTAGCCAGTTTGCAACCCATCTAGTGACATAAGGGTTTACTTTTAAGCTGTTTAGCTTATCTATGATGCCTGAGTGGGATATTGTGTCGAAAGCCTTAGCCAAGTCCAGGTATGCTGTATGGACTGCTTTGCCCTCATCTATGGCTCTAGTGACTGTTTCGAAAAAGTCAACCAGGTTTAAAAGGCAGGATCTGCCCTTTACAAAGCCAAACTGGGTGGGGTCAAGTGTCTGCTCCCGGTGTTTTCTTCAGTCTACCTAATCAATCTGGGCATCATGCAGCAATGCAGCAATTGCCTCATGTACACAGACAACCCTCTCCTCATACCACCCAACACTACAACCTGTGAGAGATGCACTAATATAGCCAAACTGTAAGCAAAGCTCTCTTCACCCAAGACTGGACTAGACAGTCAAGAGGAGAAGATAAACACTTACACCACACCACACTCATCACATAGTCCCTCAAAACCTACACCACCAAAACACACACATAGAAACACAAAACACACACCTACATTCGTGGAGGCTCTCAATAAAAATCTGCTCAAGCAACAGAGACCTCCAAAGCAGAAATGCAAGCAACCTCCAGTCCCCCAACACAACCCAAATGACACATAGCCCACAAACTCAGTGTGCCACTCAACCTCAGCCCATAAGGCATAACAACGTACACAATACTCTAGTAGTAGGTGGCTCTGTAGGCAGGCACACTGATGTTCCACTCACCATGCTAAACAAGGAGAAAGTTACTGTCAGCTGCCTGTTCGGTGCCAGGATCCACCACATAATGCATGCACTCAGGTCACTCCACAACAAGTACAAATATGACTGTCATTGTCCATGTTGGTGTGAAAGACCTGAGACGTACCTCCCTGTACTACATGATAAAAGACATGGAGGAGCTCTCTGATCTTGTAGCCCAGGCAGGTATGACCCTAGCCCTGAGTAGCATCCTGCCATCACCCAGAATGATACCACAGTCTTCTTCTTCTTTCAGCTTTTCCCGGTTAGGGGTCGCCACAGCGGATCACCTGTCCGCTCATGATTGGCAGTGGAGTTTAAAAGTGTCGAGTTGCCAGCCCGGTGCCCAACCTTCCACAGAAGGCAGACACATGCACACACTCACACCTAGGGCCAATTTAAAGTGTCCAATCCACCTACAGCATGTCTTTGGAATGTGGGAGGAAACCGGAGCACCCGGAGGAAACATACGCGACCACAGGGAGGACATGCAGACTCTGCACAGAAGGCACCCCAGCCAAGGATCGAACCAGAGAACCTCTTGCTGTAGAATGATACCACAGTACAAGGACAAAATGATTGACTTCCACAATTGGCTAAGCTTCTGGTGTCATTCTAAGGGGATCTAGTATCTGTCTGTCTGGGATGATATGATCGACAGACCATGATGCTTTGCCAGAGATCGCCTGCACCTGTCCCCCTTGGGATTCCAGGTACTGGCTAAGGCTCTTGCCACCCCTATAGTGCCTTTTCTAGGCAAGGTTCAAATGACAAATTCACAACCTTAACAGGTACAAACAAGCAAAATCTGGGGGTAATGCTACTCAATGCTAAAAGTCTAAACCTCAAAATGCATTCACTCGTGGCACTCTTTAAAATGGAGAACATCGACATATGTGCAGTGACAGAGACCTGGTCAAGGCTCCAGAGAGCACCCCTGCATTATCAGGCTATAATTCATGCCACACCTTTCGGCCACCTAACCTGGTCCAAAACACTAAAGGCGGAGGCATGTCCATATTCATTAAGGATATCCACACCCCCAGGCTAGTTGCTCAGCAGAAAGCATCTAAGATTATCCAAATGAAACTAACTCTGGGCAAGACTGGAATCCAAATTGTAACTTGCTACAGATCCCTCACCATACCCCAGGATTCCCACTCCTCATTTCTTGATACACTGGAAAATATTAGGGTACAACCCAACACCCTAATAATGGGCAATTTCAACTACCCCACCATTAACTGGGAAAACTACTCATGTACCAACTCTTTTGCTTAATGTGTTTTGGAATTTATAGTTTCATAGTTTCATAGTTTCATAGTATAGTACTAGGCTATCTGCCCTGGGGCATTTGTAAGCCTAGCCATAGTGATGTGGCTTTTGCCACCCCATGAAATGGTACAAAAATGTACAGAATAAATCTAGAATACTGTGCATCTGTCTAGTAGTGACACAATGAAGGTCCCCTTATATAATAGAATTAGTTTACTGTGCCCCTGTCTAGCAGTGACACAGATGTGACCCCTGGGGTAAACTTACGATCTCCCATCCACTCATCAAGATTTCTCTTGAAGAGAGTCAGTGAGAGGCTCTGCCTAATATGAACTGGGATCCTGTTCCAAAGCATGGGAAGCCTCTGGGTTATGAATCTATCCCTCCAGCATGTCCTATTCATACTTGTGCCGAGGTTTAAGTCTTTAGCTCTCGTGGTCCTGATGGATTTGGATTTTTTGAGGTGGAGCATGTCCATCAGATCCTGATTGGACATGGCCTTGTACGTCAGGCAGAGATCACCTCTGAGCAGGCGGTATGCTACTGAATAGAGCTGAAGTTTCTTTAGTCTGGCGGAATAAGACATATGTTGGAGACCCTTGATCCTTTTGGTGAGGTACTTTTGTGGTCTCTCCAGCTGTTGCAAGTGCCAGGTGAGGTACATACCAAATGGGGCATTGTACTCAATCATGGGTCTGATGAGGGAGGAATATAGGGTACAATGACATCCTTGGATCTGGATGTGAATCCCTTCATGATGAGGTGTGCAAGGTAGAATGTTTTTCTAACCACTTTGGCAATGTGGGTGTCAAATGAGAGGTCACTGTCTACTTGGGTCCCTAGGTCTCTGATTACTTTTTCCGTACTCAGTGGGTTGCTGTCTATCTGATAATTTGTGGGTACTTTGTTTTTTCCAAAAGGGATGACTATACATTTTTGGCATTTAGTTTAAGGCCGTGACTACGGCACCAGTTGTCCGTTTCAGTGAGGCCTTTTTGTAGGATGTGTGTGTCTGCTGGTGTATCGACTATGGCTCCTAGTTTGCAGTCATCTGCGAACTTTGTCAGCCACAGCCCTCCCATGTTTGCTTTAACATCTGAGAAATAAATGCCGAACAAGAGGGGTCCCAGGACAGATCCCTGTGGGACACCACTTGTGACTGGCTTTGAGTCTGACATTGCTCCAGCGATTTTAACTTTATGGGTTCTGTCCTTTAGCCAGTTTGCAACCCATCTAGTGACATAAGGGTTTACTTTTAAGCTGTTTAGCTTATCTATGATGCCTGAGTGGGATATTGTGTCGAAAGCCTTAGCCAAGTCCAGGTATGCTGTATGGACTGCTTTGCCCTCATCTATGGCTCTAGTGACTGTTTCGAAAAAGTCAACCAGGTTTAAAAGGCAGGATCTGCCCTTTACAAAGCCGAACTGGGTGGGGTCAAGTGTCTGTAGGTCCCCTATGTCTCTGTTTATGAGTTCCATAATGATTCTTTCCATAGCTTTGCAGACCAGGCTAGTTAAGCTTATGGGCGGTAGTTTCAGGGTCTGTAGAGGCACCCCTTGTGGAGTGGGACCACTGTTGCTGTACGCCAGTGTTCAGGTACATATCCCGAAGTAAGGCTAAGGTTAAATAGCATTTTTATGTGTAGGTTTAGCTCCTCTTGGAGTTCACGTAACACGCACCCCGGGATACCGTCAGGTCCCATTGATGCTGTGTTTTTGCTTTGTTTAGGCGGTTCTCACTTGGACATCTGAGATGACAGGAGATTACATTCAGCTGGGATAAGTATTTCTTCTTTTGGGGGTGAAGGAGGCGAAATTTGCACTGAACCTGTCAGCCAGAATGTTAGCAATATCTGTGGGTTCAGTGTATTTTTGTTGTTGTGAACCAACTCTGAGCATATCTGAGGGTTTCTGCCCAGGTTTCTAACATAGCTGAAGAAGGCTTTGTGGTTATCTTTAGTGTCCTTAGCGATTTTTCTCTCAAAGTTTGCCTTGGATGTTTTATGAGAGAACGTAGTTTTCTGCTAATGTTGATCAGAGATGTCTTCCCTTCATGGGATTTCGCTCTGACGTGCAGTAGCGTCCTTCTTTTGTTATACAATTTGTTTATGGCTGAGGTCCACCAGACAGGACGCTTACATTTGGTGGAGAGGGACTTGGATTTGTTTGGGATTGCATGATCCATGCATTCTTGGAGATGTCCATAGAAAGCATTTGTGAAGGATTCGGCATTGTGGGATGTGGTATCCACTGGCACAGTGGGCTTAAAGGATACCATCTCAGTCTTAAGTAGAGTGAAGTCTGCTTTTGAGAAGTTTTTCACTGTGGTCTTTTGTGCTGGGCGTGGAGGTGGGATATGTATATCCAGGGTGATTAGTTTGTGGTCAGATCTCACTAGTGAGGGGTATACTTCCGGTGTGGAGCATTTTGTCCCCATGTTTGTGATGATCAGGTCTAGTATATTATCTCCCCTAGTGGGAGAGGTGACTAGTTGTTCCAGTGCATTTGAATTTATGAATTCCAGGAACCTTTGGGCTAGGGTATTAGGGCTAGAATAATGTACCCAATCTATGTTTGGGTAGTTGAAGTCTCCCAGTATGATGGTATTTTGTGATACATTCATATCCTCCAATGTCTTCAGGAAGGCTGAGTGGGGTTCTTGAGATTGGGAGGGTGGTCTGTAATATGCTACCAGTTGTATAGCAGTTTTGCCTATGGTTAGTTGCA
Source organism: Protopterus annectens (assembly GCF_019279795.1). NCBI lineage: Eukaryota > Metazoa > Chordata > Ceratodontiformes > Protopteridae > Protopterus > Protopterus annectens. The sequence continues at coordinate 1,519,821,912 of NC_056729.1, forward strand.
CCTGTATGGTCTCTGATGCTTCATGTGTTGCTACTAACCTGGAGGTGTGGGTGTCCTTTATGAATATGGACACTCCCCCTCTCTTTGTGGTTCGGCCCGGGTTTTGGGGCCGAAAAGCATGATATGAGGTATAGCCTGGTAGTGCTGGGGTGCTCTCAGGAGCCTTGAACCAGGTTTCAGCTACTGCACAGACGTCGATGTTCTCCATGCTGAGGAGTGCATCAAGTGCCTGCATCTTGAGATTTAGACTTCTGGCGTTGAGCAGCATTACCCTTAGTTTTTTCCATTTTTATTTTCTAAGGAGGTGGGTTTGTCTTTTGAGCCTTGCCTAAAAAAGGCACTATGGGGGTGGCAAGAGCCTTAGCCAATATCCGGAAGCCCAGTGGTGACAGGTGTAAGCCATCCCTTGCGAAGCAGCGTGGCCTGTCCAACATATCATCCCAGGCAGACAGACATTGGATCCCCTTAGAATGACACCAGTACTTGAGCCAATTGTTAAAGCTGATCATCTTGTCTTTGTATTGTGGTATCATTCTTGGTGAGGGCAAGATGCTGCTCAGGGTCAGGGTCATACCAGCCTGGGCTACATAATCAGAGAGCTCCTCTATGTCTCTTTTCATGTAGTCCAGGGAGGTACGTCTCAGGTCATTCACATCAGCATGGACAATGACGGAGTCATATTTGTACTTGCTTTGGAGTGACAAGAGTGCGTGTGTTATGTGGCGGATCCTAGCTCCCGATAGACAGCTCACAGTCACTTTCTCCTTGTTCAGCCTGGTCAGTGGGACATCAGTGTATCTGACTATGGAGTCACCTATTACTAGTGTATCAGGCAAGGTGTTTGGCCTTAAGGGCTGCGATTGGTCGACACACTGATTTATTGAAGTATGTGTTGCATGTGTTTTGTTTTGAGGTTGTGGATTTTTGGATGTCTGCTTTGGGAGCCTCTGTTGTTTTGGTAAGTTTTTTATTAGAGCCTCCGAGTATGTCTTTGTGTTTTTATGTGTCCAGTGCCTTGGATCAACTTATCCACACACCCACCAGGCTCAGAAATATTCTAGACCTGGTCATTACTAACATGGGTGACCGGTGTTCCACACCAGAGGTCAATTTCTCATTGATCAGATCCGACCACAAGCTAATCACCCTAGACATTCACATCCCACCCCACCCCCCATTAGGGAAACCACAATAAAAAATTCCTCCAAAGCCAACTTCATGCTTCTTAAGACAGAAGTGGCAAACATCACGACACCCATGCTGACGGACAATAGAGGTACGACTGCTGAATCCTACACAAATGCACTCTATAAGCACTTATACAAGTGCATGGATCATGCTATCCCTAACAGAATCAAGATGCTATCCTCCAAATAAATGAAGCCAATCTGGTGGTCCCCTGCCATAAACAAACTCTACAACAGAAGAAAGAAACTGTTGCAAAAAAGAGTAAAATCCCATGATTGGAGGAACTCTTTGGTCAGCCTCAGTAAGAAGCTGAGATCCCTCATAAAATCCTCCAAAGCTAGTTACGAAAACAAAATTGCCACTGATTCTAAAGACAACCACAAAGCATTCTATAGCTATGTCAAGAATCTCAATGGCAAAACTCAGATCTGCTCTGAGTTACAGCACAATGGTACTAAATATACAGAGCCAACTGATATTGTCAGCATCCTGGCAGATAGGTTCAGTGCTAACTTTACCCCCCCTCACTCCCTAAAGGGCCCATCTCTATACTGGAAGAATGCAAAGTTCCTGTAATCACGGCTGCACAGGTAGAAACCACATTCTCCAAAGCCAAGAACACAGCATTCATGGGACCTGACAACATCCCAGGCTGCGTTCTACACAAACTGCAGAATAAACTGGCACCCCACCTAAGCATCATGTTCAGTCATAGCCTCACCTCAGGCTTTCTGCCCATTGAATGGCGCATAGTGACAGTTATGCCACTCCACAAAGGGTGAGCCACCATGGACCTGGTTTGCAAGGCCATGGAACGTATCATCATGGATCTTATACACAAAGGCATTGGTAATCTCCAAACTCTGGGCTCCACCCAGTTCACGTTTGTAAAAGGCATATCATGTCTCCTAAACCTGATAGACTTCTTTGAAGCAGTCGCAGTAGCCATAGACAAGGATAAGGTAGTTCACACAGCCTATCTAGATCTCGCCAAGACTTTTGACACCATCCCCCACTCTGGAATTATAGATAAACTCACTAAACTAGGTATAAATACTTATGTCACAAGATGGGTTGCCAACTGGCTCACTGACAGAACCCACACTGTGAAAGTAACAGACTCCAAATCCAACTTCAGACCAGTGACAAGTGGAGTACCAGAGGGTTCAGTCATGGGTCCTCTCCTGTTTGGTATCTACTTTTCTGAATTACGGGCTAACACAGAAGGTCTTTGGCTAATGAAGTTCACAGATGACTGCAAACTAGGAGCCATAATCAAAACTTCTAATGATGTGGATATCCTACAAAAGGGCCTCATAGGGCCTCATGGACAGAGATGCCTGGTGTCAAAGCCATGGCCTCAAGCTCAATGCCAAAAAGTGCATTGTCATCACCTTTGGTAAAAACTCTGTACCCATGAGCTACCACATAGATGGTAGTCTACTTACCACCGAAAGTGTGATAAGAGACCTTGGGACATGGGAGGAGAGTAGTCTTTCCTTTGATAATCACATCACCACAGTAGTCAGAAAATCCTTCTTTGTGGCACACCTCATCAAAAAAGGTTTCTCATCCAGGAAAAGAGAGGTCATTGTTCCCCTCTGCTTGTCACTCATTAGACCCATTATAGAGTACAACGCCCCTTTTCGTATGTACCTCACAAGACATCTACAACAACTGGTAAGGCCACAGAAATAACTCACAAAGAGAATTACTGGCCTCAAACAGATGCCCTACGCAGAGCATCTCAAAAAACTCCAGCTTTACTCCGTCACATATCGCCTTCTCAGAGACGATCTCTGCCTAAGATACAAAGCTATGTCAAACCCAGAGCTGTTGGTCATGCTCCACTTAAAGAAATCCCAATCCCTCTGAACTACATGCTCTAGGGACCTAAACCTTGTCACTACAATAAACAGAACATGCTGGAGGGATAGATTTCTGTCCCAGAGACTTTCCATACTCTGGAACAAACTACCTATCTATGTCAAACAGAGCTCCTCGTTAGCACTCTTCAAGAAAAATCTTGATGATTGGATGGGAAATAGGAAATTCACCCCGGGGATCACCTCTGTGGCTCTGCTTGACAGGGGCACAGGAAAATAATTTTCTTGGGTGGAAAAAGCCAGGGTACCTTTTTGGCTAGGCTTATATAGGCCCTAGGACATTCCTATGAACCTATAAAAGAGTGGGGATTTGAAAAGAAGTGACTATGTTCTGTTGAACAGAGTCAGGCAGCCTAGCTTTTGGTGTGTCTTCTTTATGGCTTGCTGAAGGTGGAGATCAACTTTCAGGTGGTCATCTATAATACCACTTAGTATGCTGGTGTGGGATACCAGTTCTAGATTGGTCTTCCTGGATGGCAATATATTAAAAGGTGTTCTTTTTTTTTTTTTTTTTTTTTGATTCAAGAGGAGTTGTGAGTTGTTGAGCCTAGCTTCTAGGGAGAAAAATATTTCTGGGTAAGTATTTGGAAGGTGGGTATTGTCCTAACAGCATATATTATAGTGGCATCATCAGCATATTTTACTATGGTTGCCATTTTGGCTGCTGTGTTTAGGTCATTGAAAAAAAAAATTAAATAGTAATGGTCCTTGGATGGAGTCTTGTGGGACTCCATTTGATATAGGAAGGAAAGAGGAGAAATCATCTTGCCATTTCACTGCTTGGGACCTATTGGTGAAGCAACAAGAAACCAGTTAAGTTGTAAGGTGAGAGAAGAGGGATTAGTTTGCTCAATTTGATGATTCACTGAGGTTGAATGCATTGGATAGATCCTGAAATAGAGCTGAGGTTAGACTACCCACATTTCTATTGTGATTTATTATATCTGTGATCCTTTGAAGAGCAGTGTTTGTACTGTGATTGGGTCTGAAACCATGCTGTAAGGGACAGAGAAAAGGTTTTGAGAAGTAATATATGTAGGAAGTTGAAATCTTTCCAAGATTTTGGATATGGATGAAAGGATGGCTATTGTTCTACAACTTGTGAGCTCAGCTGATGAGCCACCTTTATGGATGGGTATTATATAGGATTTTTCCATAAGGTGGGAAAATATTTTTATTGGATAGAGCAGTTTATTATAATTGATACAGAATATGCAAGGCTATCTGCAACTAGTTTAAGATATTCTGATGGAACTTGGTCAGGGGAGTGGTCAGTATCTTATGGGTGCATAGGTATTTTTTAATTGTGAGTGTCGGCACAGAAGTGAAAGTGAAGGTTTGTTGTGGCTTCAGTGATTGGAATCGGATAGCTGGATTTGTACTAGTTTTTTTTTTGTAGAAGGAAAGTTACTGTATTTATAAAATGTGAGTTACGCTGTGAAGCAATGCTTTAAGAGTTATTGGTTGGGATGAGCTGGGTTGGGTTGATTCTCCCAGACTGGGAAATGTATTTATTGATTTGTAGAAGTTTATTGGTTTGTTTGATGATGAATTTTGGCTGTTGCTATAATAAGCTTTTGTATCTTGTTTTATGCATCGTTTGCCACCATGGTTCCTTAACTGCCTATACTGTTGCAGGGATGTTTGAGATTTGGTTTGTAGCCATGACTTCTAGGCTTTGTCTCTTTGTTACAAGAGTTCATTTGTGGGGGGTTTTTTTGTTTGTTTTTTTACTTAACCAAGCAGCTAGTTTGTTTTTAACTATTTTGGTTTTGCCAGTATTTAGAAATATTTTATTAAATGTGTCAACTGCTTCATCGAGGGCAAGAGTTTTACACTGAGCCCTGTTGATCCATTTTGTTGACTTATTCCACAACAATTTACCAGAAAGCCAGAAATTTTATAAGGAATGGTCACAAATACCTTTCAACTTCTTTATTCAAGAATTCTGGACAAAGCCAAAAATAATTACGAGACAAATGTCCAAATTTTAAATATTATTATTTTTTTTATCTATTTGTTAACTCACTGTACAATGTGTCCCTTTTCCGGGGTGACCCAGGAGCAATGTCTAAGATGGAGATAGTAGCATTCAAACCCTGTACTTTTCACTATAGAAAGCATTTTGCTAACAGCTCAGAGCCCTCTTAGATAGCATAGCTTGTAAAGGTGTTAGGATGCATTCTCACAAATCAGATATAGATAGAAGAGTCAAGTCACTGTGAATGAAAATTTGTGGGGGGGTCAATGCCTACATGAAAAAATGACCCATTTTTAAAAATGGAAGTGTGTAGAGCATCAGAGTCTAATTTTGGGTACAAGTTTGTTAAGACAGGATATAGTGAATTTGTCAAGATCAGGGAAAAGAATTTTTGCAGCAGATATTTTGCAATATTTGACAGACACAAGGCAGGATTTTTGCCAGGTCAGAAATACAACAGTTCACAGGCAGCAACATTTGAAGCATCTCTGAAGGTTGTTAATGCTAGGAGCATTAATAATAAAGTTTTTTTTATTGAAAATGTTGCTATGATCCTACTAGATTGATGTTGTTATTGTCTGTAAAACATGGTTAAGAACAATGACTGGAAACCAGTTCAGTCAGGATATAAATATTTTTACTGTACAAACACAAAAAAATCAGGTTGAGGAGTTATGATAGGGACTAAAGATAGCTATGAGACCTGTGATTATTACATGTTCAGTGATAACACCAATACTATAGACTGTGTAACTGTGACAATAAAGATAACCTTAAATTGATCAGAAACAGACTGGAATAATATTGATTCGACATTAGTAAGGAACTTATTCATAATGTGTATTCAGAAACAACAGTTGCTTCAGATTGTAAAAAATCCTACCACGAAATGGAACATATTAGACATTGTTTATGTTTTTAGAAAAATGACTTACTTCATGCCAAGTTTTGCCACCACTGATATGCAGTGATCATTGAGATCTTCTTCTTCTTCTTCTTCTTCTTCACGCTTTTCCCGTTAAGGGTTGCCACAGCAGATCATCCGTTTCCATTTCTTCCTGTCCTCTGCATGTCCTCTCTCACTACATCCATAAACCTTATCTTAGGCCTTCCTCTTTTCCTGTTACCTGGTAACTTCATCCTTAGCATCTTTTTCCCACTATACCCAGCATCCTTCCTCAGCACATGTCCAAACCAATGAATACCGCCTCTCTGGCTTTGTCTCCAAACTGTCCAACATGGGCTGACCCTCTAATTTATTTATTTCTAATCCTGTCCACCCTCGTTATACCCAGTGCAAATCTTTACTTCCTTAACTCTGCCACATCCAGCTCTAACTCCTGCCTTTTTGTCAATGCCACTGTCTCCAACCCATATAACGTAGCTGAACTCACTACCCTCTTGTAGAACTTCCCTTTCACTCTTACTGGTACTCGTCTATCACAAATCACTCCTGACACTCTTCTCCACCCACTCCATCCTGCCTGTACTCTCTTCTTTACCTCTCTTCCACACTCATCATTACTCTGAACTATTGATCCCAAGTATTTAAACTCATCCACCTTTGCCACCTCTACTCATTGCATCCTCACCATTCCGCTATCCTCCCTCTCATTCATACACATATATTCTGTCTTAGTCCTGCTGACCTTCATTCCTCTTCTCTCTAGAGCATATCTCCATCTCTCCAGGGTCTCCTCCACCTGTTCCCTACTCTCACTACAGATCACAATGTCATCTGCAAACATCATAGTCCACGGGGACTCCTGTCTGATCTCGTCTGTCAACCTGTCCATCACCATTGCAAATAAGAAAGGGCTCAGAGCTGATCCTTAATGTAATCCCACCTCCACCTTAAACACATCCATCACTCTCACCGCAGACCTCACCGCTGTCACACTACCCTCGTACATATCCTGTACCACTCTTACATACTTCTCTGAAACTCCCGACTTCCTCATACAATACCACAACTCCTCTCTAGGCACCCTGTCATATGCTTTCTCTAAGTCTACAAAAACACAATGCAACTTCTTCTGACCTTCTCTGTACTTCTCCATCAACAGATTCAGAGCAAACATTGCATCTGTAGTGCTCTTTCCCGGCATGAAACCATACTGCTGATCACTAATCATCACGTTCCTTCTTAACCTAGCTTCCACTACTCTTTCCCATAATTTCATGCTGGGACTGATCAATTTAATTCCTCTGTAGTTACTACAACATTGCACATCACCCTTATTCTTAAAAATTGGTACCAAAACACTTTTTCTCCATTCTTCAAACATCCTCTCACTTTCCAAAATTTCATTAAACAATCTGGTTAAAAACTCCACTGCCATTTCTCCTAAGCACCTCCAAGCTTCCACAGGTACGTCATCTGGACCAACAGCCTTTTCATTTGTCATCGTCTTCATAGCTATCCTTACTTCGTCCTTGCTAATCCATTGAACTTCATGTTTCACTATCCCCACATCATCCAACCTTCACTCCCTCTCATTCTTTTCATTCATCAACCCCTCAAAGTACTCTTTCCATCTGTTCAACACACTCTCCTCGCTTGTGAGTATGTTTCCCTCATTATCCTTTATCACCCTTACCTGCTGCACATCTTTCCTAGCTCGGTCCCTCTGTCTAGCCAATCGGTACAGGTCCTTTTCACCCTCCTTAGTGTCCAACCTTTCATACAATTCTCCATATGCCTTATCCTTAGCCTTCGCCACCTCTCTCTTTGCCATCCACCTCATCTCCTTATACTCCTGTCTACTTTCTTCATCTCTCTGACAATCCCACTTCTTCTTTGCCAGCCTCTTTCTCTGTATACTGTCCTGTACTTCCTCATTCCACCACCATGTCTTTTTGTCGTCCTTCCTCTGTCCAGATGTCATACCAAGCACCTTTCTAGCCGTCTCCCTTACAAACTCTGCTGTAGTTACCCAGCTATTTGGTAACTCTTCACTGCCACACAGTGCCTGTCTTAACTCTTCCCTGAACTCCACCTCACAATTACCCTTTTTCAATTTCCACCGTTTGATCCTTGGTGCTGCCCTCACACTACTCCTCCTCTTCTTGATCACCAACGTCATCTTACAAACCACCATCCTATGCTGCCTAACTACACTTTCCCCGGTCACCACTTTACAGTCTCCAATCTCCTTCAAACTGGCCCTCCTATATAAGATATAATCCACCTGTGTGCATCTTCCTCCACTCTTGTATGTCACCCTATGCTCCTCCCTTTTGTTAAAATACGTATTCACCACAGCCATGTCCATCCTTTTAGCAAAATCCACTACCATCTGACCTTCTACATTCATTTGTTTAACACCATACCTACCCATCACTTCCTCATCCCCTCTGTTTCCTTCACCAGCATGCCCATTGAAATCTGCTCCAATCACCACTCTCTCACCCTTGGGTACAGTCATCACCACTTCATCCAACTCACTCCAAATTTTTTCTTTCTTGTCCATCGCACACCCAACTTGTGGAGCATATGCACTAACAACATTCATCATTACATCATCAATTTCCAGCTTCATAAATATCACTCTATCCGACATTCTTTTCACCTCCAAAACACTCTTAGCATACTGTTCCTTCAGCGTAACTCCTACACCAATCCTCCCATCCACACCATGAGAAAAACAATTTGGAGATATAAAGGTTAAATTGATGCTATGTAATTCTGCCAAATAATTTATTTAACATTTGTTGACCAGGAAAGTCTGACTAGGTTCCACAGATCCTGTTTTCAGCAGAGGCCTGGGAAGAAATACTCCAGAAGCATGTCTTTAGAATGTGGGAGGAAACCCAGTCAGAACATGCAAACTCCACACAGAAGGCACCCCAGCCAAGAATCGGACCGGAGAACTTTTTGCTGTGAGGTGACAGTGTTATCCACTGCACCACTACGCCGCTGAAGAAAAATCTAAACCAATGCACACAACATTAATAACAGATTATATGAAAGCAAAACAGTCAATATGTAAAAACTAATTGGGGTGATGTATTCAGTGGAATCACTGCAGAAAGAATATGAAAAGTTTTGAAAGAGAAATTGAGTGCAAAAAATCAAAAAAGTGTTTAACATCATGAAACAGGCATACAACATCAGGGGGATATATATTACCATAAGAGCAAGATATCTGATTATGGTAAGAGACAAAAAATATAACAAACGGAAATGAGGTCCTGCTACGACTTTTGAAAACTGAAATAAACAAGCTGGACAAAAAAATTAAGTATAGTGTGAGATAAGGTCAAGAACATTTTGAATAAAATGTATATAAAGATATTGAGCATAAAAGTAAAGACATACAGACTGATAAACTGTTTTTAGATTCTAAAATTTATTCTCAAATACAACAGATTATAGATATATTTACAAAATCATATGCAAAACAGTTTGGCTCCACAAAGTGTGTGATAAGTTGTCCTAGTGACATCCAAGTAACCTCAAATACTGAAATCAAATTAGATTATATTGAGAAAGAACAATGTAACGTGGATACACTGAGAGGAGATAGAATTAGTAATAATGTCCTGAGAACACTTCAGCAAGAACTTACAGTATCATTATATCTATTATTTACTAGGTTGTATGAATATGGGAAAATTCCTCAAGATCGAAGGCATGTGTTTATTAAACCTGTCTTTAAGGGAAAGGGAAGTAGGACAAACCCAGAATCAGCCAGAGCCTTAAGTCTACTTTCATGTTGTGGAAAAATAATGGAGAAGGTAATATTGGATAAGTTATTGTCAGAATTGGAAAGTCTGGGACTTGAAACCAAGCATCAGCATGTATATGTTGAAAATAGATTTATTACCACTTGTAACATGATGTTCTACATTCCGCGGTGGTACAGCGGTAGTGTTACCTCACAGCAAAAGATTCTCCCGTTCGATTCTCAGCTTGGCTTGGGAGTGCCTTCTGTGTGGAGTCTGCATGTCCTCCCCGCTGTTGGGTAGCGTTCGAAAGACATGTGTGTGTAAATGGGTGTGCCTTCATTGAAGGTTGGGTGTCGAGCTGGCACCTCGGCGTTTCTTCAAAAAAGCTACTGCCAATCATTAGCAGACCGGAGTTCCACTGTGGCAACCCCTTACCGGGAAAAAGCCGAAAGACAAACAACAACAACATGATGTTCTACAACAATATAATAACAGGTATGAATGAAAAATTGTGCAGTGATATAATTTATAAAGATGTAATTTCAGCATTTGACAGGGTCATACACAAAACACTGATCAATAAATTAGAACAGCTAGGTATTGATGTATTCTTGATAATAGGACATGGCAAATATCATGCAGCAGGTGGACAGGTGAATTTCTTGGTTACAGTCAGGGTGTCCCACAGGACTCTGTCCTAGACCCATACTTGTTTAGAATGTATCTTTCAGACCTAGATGTACAAAAAAAAAGCTTTAGTAAATTGACTATTTGGGCACAGGATAATAATTCTCTGATAAATACATCAAAAACTTAGCATATTTGATTTGGGAGACATAAATTGAAAGCTAAATATTTAATACAGCACACAATAATTGAAACCTTAGATTCATTAAGAACCTGGGTATATGGATAGATCCAGCTTTGAGTATTTCTAATCATATCAATTGATTTCCTATTACGTGATTGCAGATGCATTCTGTCGAATGCGTCTTGATCGAACGTAAAAGAAGGAAAATGCAAAATAGCGAAGCGGCTTTTAAGCAAATTATTTCCCTGGGAAAGAATTAGCTTGGTCGCTTCTGTTACTTTGCTGTTTTTGGCACTGTAGTGTGATCTCGGAGTTGGTATATTTATGTAGGGGGTGTGGGGGGAACAGCCCCCCATGTCAGGGGGTGTGGGGGGCAAAGCCCCCCAGATTATGTAATGTTTTAAAGTTTTTTTTTTATTATTTTTTTTTTTTTTGGGGGACAGATATTTTTTTCCCTTGGAAAAAATCGCTGTTCTGAGGTTTTGACATTGTAAGCTTTCTCTTACACAGGGTCAATTAATCATCATTCACTTTTTTAAGTGCGCGACGATGTAATATAGACCCTATCAATCAATCAGTTATAGATAGTTATAGAACTATAAATTGTATAAAAAGATTTACAAAGTCTAGGAAATCAGAAATGTTGAAATCATTCTTTATGAATTACATTACAGGTTCATAGGTTCATAGGTATGTACTAGGCTATCTGCCTGAAGGCATTTATAAGCCTAGCCAGAATGTGTTGGCTTTCGCCACCCCCTTAGATTAGTTCCCTGTGCCTCTGTCCAGCAGAGACACTGAAGTGATCCCCGGGGTAAACTTTCTGTTTCCCATCCACTTGTCAAGGTTTCTCTTGAAGAGTGTTAATGAGGAGCTCTGCATAATGTAGATTGGAATTTTGTTTCAAAGCATGGGAAGTCTCTGGGACAGGAATCTATCCCTCCAGCACATCCCATTTATTGTTGTGGTTAGGTTCGATCCCTAGAGTGTGTGGCTCGAGGGGATATGGTTTTCTTTAGCTGGAGCATTTCCATCAATTCTGGGTTGGACATGGCCTTGTATGTCAGGCAGATCACCTCTGAGTAGGCGGTATGCAATTGAGTACAGCTGGAGTTTCTTCAGTCGAGCTGCATAGGGCATCTGTTTGAGGTCAGTGATCCTCTTGGTGAGGTACTTCTGTGGTCTTTCCAGCTGTTGCAGGCATCTTGTAAGGTACATCCCAAATGGGGCGTTGTAGTCTATGATGGGTCTGATGAGTGATGAGTAGAGGGGCACAATGACCTCTTTTGATTTGGATGCAAACTTTTTTGTAATTAGGTGAGCCACATAGAAGGATTTTCTAACCACTTTGGCAATGTGATTATCAAAGGAGAGATTACTATCTACTTGGGTCCCCAGATCCCTTATTACGTCTTCCGTATTTAGGGGACTACCACCTATGTGGTAGTTTGTGGGTACTTTGTTTTTTCCAAAGGGGATGACTATGCACTTTTTGGCATTTAACTTAAGGCCATGACTTTGACACTAGGTATCCGTCTCAATGAAACCCTTTTGGAGGATGTCTGTGTCAGCTGGAGAGTCAATTATAGCCCCTAGTTTGCAGTTATCTGTGAATTGGCCAGCCATAGTCCTCCTGTGCTTGCCTGATCCTCTAAGAAGTATATGCTGAACAGGAGGGGTCCTAGGGCTAAGCCTGGGGAATGCCACTTGTAACCGGTTTAGAGTCGGACCTACCTCCCACAACTCTCCCCATGTGGGTTCTGTCCGTGAGCCATTTGGCAATCCATCTTGTGATGTAGGGGTTTATGTTCAGGCTGGTGAGCTTGTCTATAATACCAGAATGGGGAATGGTGTTGAAGGTTTGCGAGGTCTAGGTAGGCTGTGTGTAACGCCTTTCCCTTGTCTATAGCCTTGGTAACTGTCTCAAAGAAGTCCACCAGGTTTAGGAGGCATGACCTGCCCTTAACAAAGCCGAACTGGGTAGGGTCCATTGTTTGGAGTTTCCCAATGTCTCCGTTAATGAGTTCCATGATGATGCGCTCCATAGCCTTACAGACCAAGCTAGTCAGGCTTATAGGGCAATAATTCCTGGGGTCTGTTGTGGCTCCACCTTTGTGAAGTGGAACAACCGTTGCTGTGCGACACTCTATGGGTACATAGCCCGTGGAGAGGCTGAGTTTGAACAGTGTGTTTAGGTGAGGGGTTAGTTCGTCTTTGAGTTTGTGTAGGATGCAGCCTTGGACACCGTCTGGTCCCATTGATGCTGTGTTTTTGGCTTTGGAGAGGGCTGTTTTAACCTGAGTGTCAGTGATTTCAGGGGCTCTACATTCTTCTGGTATGGTTATGGTCCCTTTTGGGGGTGAGGGGGGGGGGTGAAGTTTGCACCTGAACCTGTCTTCCAGGATGTTGGTGATATCTGTCGGTTCAGTGCATTTTGTACCATTCTAAACTAACTCCGAGCAGATCTGAGCATTGCCACTTGGACTCCTTGTTAATTTTTCTTTCAAAGCTAGCCTTGGATGATTTTATGAGGGATCATAGTTTCATGCTGATACTGATCAGGGATGTCTTCCCTTCTTGGGATTTTAGTCTTTTCTGTACCAGTTTCCTCCTTCTATTGTATAGCTTGTTTATGGCAGGGGTCCACCAGACTGGTTTCCTTTTCTTGGAGGGGAGAGTCTTGGTTTTGCTTGGGATAGCATGATCCATGCATTCTTGTAGGTGCCCGTAGAATGCATTAGTAAAGGATTTTGCAGCTTGGACAGCATTATCCCTTAGCATGGGGGCTTTGAAACTTTCGACCTCGGTCTTATGTAACGTAAAGTTTGCTTTTGAAAAGTTTTTCACAGTGGTTTCCTTGACTGGGGTTGGGGGAGGAATATGGATATCCAGAGTGATTAGTTTATGGTCAGATCAAACCAGCAAGGGGTTGACCTCCTGTGTGGAACACCGGTCGCCCATGTTGGTGATGACCAGGTCCAATATGTTGTCACCTTTGGTGGGAGTTTTGACCAGTTGATCCAGGGTGTTTGAGTTTATGAATTCTAGGAAAGGTTGGGCAAGGGAATTAGTACTTGAGTAGTTCTCCCAGTTAATGTTTGGGTAATTGAAATCACCCAATAATAGGGTGTTTGATAGGACCTTTATGTGTCCCAGTGTTTCCAGAAACACAAAATGTGGGTCCTGTGATATGGTGGGTGATCTGTAGCAAGCTACAATTTTAATTGCAGTTTTGCCCATTGTTAGTTGCATCTGGATGATCTCTGAAGCATTGTGCTGTGCCACTAACCTGGAGGTGTGGGTATCCTTGATGAATATGGATACACCCCCGCCTTTTGTATTTCGCTCAGAGTTCTGTGGCCAAAATGTATGGTATAAGTTGTAGCCTTGTAGTGCTGGGGTGCTCTCTGGAGCCTTAAACCAGGTTTCTGTTACTCCACATATATTGATTTTCTCCATACTGAGGAGGGCCTCGAGTGCATGCATTTTGAGGTTTAGCCTTCTGGCATTGAGTAGCATTACCCTCAGTTTTTTGTTACTTGTGCTATTTACGGTGGTGGGTTTGTCTTTTGAGCCTTGCCTAAAAAGGGCACTATGGGGGTGGCAAGAGCCTTGGCCAGTATTTGAAAGCCTAAGGGTGACAAGTGCAAGCCATCTCTAGCGAAGCAGCGTGGCTTGTCGAGCATGACATCCCAGGCAGACAGACACTGGATCCCCTTTGAATGACACCAGAAACTTAGCCAATTGTTGAAATTTATAATTTTTTCTTTATACCATGGTATCATTCTTGGTGAGGGCAGGATGCTACTCAGGGTCAGGGTCATACCAGCCTGGACTATGTGATCAGAGAGCTCTTCCATGTCTCTTTTCATGTAGTCCAGGGAGGTATGTCTCAGGTCATTCACACCAACATGGACATTGACAGAGTTGTATTTGTACTTGTTCTGAAGTGACCTGAGTGCTTGTGTTATGTGGCGGATCCTGGCACCCGACAGGCAGCTAACAGTAACCTTCTCCTTGTTCAGCCTAGTGAGTGGGATGTCAGTGTGCCTGACTATAGAGTCGCCTATTACTAGTGTGTTGGGTACCTTATTTTGCCTTAAGCGCTGTGATTGAGTGGCACACTGGTTTTGTGAAGTATGTGTTTCATGGTTTGTGTTGGGGAGTGGAGGTTGCTTGGGTGTCTGCTTTGGAGGTCTCTGTTGCTTTTGCAAATTTTTATTTAGAGCCTCTGGGTATGTTTTCATGTATATATATGTGTTTTTTTCCGGTGCTGGTTTAATGGATCTATGTGAGACTTGTGGTGTGATGCAAGTATTTCCCTTCTCCTCTCGACTGTCTGATCCAGTCTTGGGTTGAGCAAGCTTAGCCTCCAGTTTGGCTGTATAATTGCATCTCTCACATGTATAAGTGTTTGGTGGTAGGAGGAGAAGGTTGTCTGTGTACATGAGGCAGTTGTAACATTTCCTCAAAATGCCCAGATTCACCAGGTCTATATTATAGCATCGAAGTTGTGAAACTTTGAATGTTATAATATCAAACCCACTACATCGAAGGATGAAAATAGCGAAGCCCCGGAACATCGAATTCTTACCTAGGGCAAGATTTCGGTGGGCTGTTCTGTGGCTTCGCTATTTCCTGCACTGTGGTGCGATAGTTACGGACCTTAGGGTTAGGGTGCGGGTTAAGGTAAGTAGATAGGTAGGAATGTATTATGGTGTAGTGTAGGGTTGTGTTTTGTTAACTGTATGTGTGTGTATTAATTAGTTTGTGTATAGTTTCATAGGGTATGTGTGCGATAGTTACAGACCTTAGGGTTAGGGTGTGGGTTAAGGTAAGTGGATAGTTAGGAATTTATGTATGGTTTAGTGTAGGGTTGGCTTTTGTTAACTGTATGTGTGTGTGTATTAATTAGTTTGTTTGTGTATAGTTTCGTAGGGTAAGTGTGCGATAGTTATGGACCTTAGGGTTAAGGTGTGGGTTAAGGTTAGTGGATAGATAGGAATGTATGCACGGTTTAGTGTAGGGTTAGAAGTAGGGTTTTGTTAAGTGTATGCGTGCGGTTTATTTATTTTGGTGTGCTTGTGTTGTGTGTATGTTTCCCGGAACAGCGAATTTTATCCCTGGGAAAAAAATGTGCTATTCTGAG
Source organism: Protopterus annectens (assembly GCF_019279795.1). Taxonomy (NCBI): domain Eukaryota; kingdom Metazoa; phylum Chordata; order Ceratodontiformes; family Protopteridae; genus Protopterus; species Protopterus annectens. The sequence continues at coordinate 1,519,837,598 of NC_056729.1, forward strand.
TGTTCAGTGTTATCATATTTTGAAATTCCAAGTTCGAGCTTATGGTATTCGATATTTTGGAATTTCGAATATATAATATAGACCCGATTCACCAGTTGGACTGGAGAGTACACCTGAAATTGCCCTTTGGACATGACTGGATAGGTACAGTGAACTGTTTTACTGATTGGCTGGTAAGGTTGAATATTATCCTTTTGTACAATATAGGGGGGTCTAGTACTAGGGTTTATAAGTGCTTGCTATGAGTTTTGAGCAAGTGCCGGGCTGAGAAATGAATGGTTTGAGTGCTTAAGTTGAAAGTTTGTCTAGTTCCAAGGGAAAAATTGAGGAGGAGACGTTGTGGAGCCGGGAATAGTTATACCCTAGCTAAGCGGCGCTGCCCGGTGCGCAAAACCGGGCAAATGCATTTTTTATAACAGGGAAATGAAAGAGATAGAAATTAGCCCAAAATGACCAAGATACTACTAATTTCTGGCCTGAAACCACTCCTCCAGGGACAGATAGGCTGCTCAAAGCTCCCTCTCTCACAGTGAACAGAGAAACTTCCTTCTATCCAAGTAAGGTATGGGCAAACACAGAAACTTGTAACACAGCCCTGAATTCAGCACTAACCTGAAAACTGGACTTTACCAGCTTAGAAAAGCGGGAAACAAGTATATGTTTTTTTTTTTGTTTGTTTGTTTTTCAGAAAATAAAGCAAACAGTGCGGTATTTTATATGCTTTTCCATTCTTTTCATGCATTTTTTCTATCCTGCATTTGCAGTCAGTCTTTTTGGACAGACAAATTGTATTATTTGTTTTCAGTGTCTTCCTTCCAGGAGATGCAAGGTCATATTATAAGAATAACTATGAAACACTGGCATTACTGACTGAAATAATCCAATTCCCCAGTGATTTACCTATGCTTTCTGTTCCTGGAAGGTGCTTTATCATCTTGCAGATGGATGTCATTATTGCATTGTATAGGAGAATGAAAGTGAGAACTACACACATGTAGACAGAGGTAAACTCTTCATGAGTGAAGGGCATCATTGGGAGGCTGGTCTCTGTATTAATAAGTGGATGCTAGGCATTCTGTTGTCATAGGGAAACACTTGAGCAAACTCAGTTACAATTTGCTGTAAATCCGTGAAAAGGCATGCATTCCAGACCGAATTGAAAACTCACTTGCAAAGCATTAGGAATTTCAGTTGTAGCATAATTTTATTTATTATGATTAAGATTGCATTTTGCAGTTCTTTATTTTATCTGGTTTATGTTTCTTAAAACTGTAACTTTTTACAAATAACAACTACTGCTATGCATTATCATTGCTGGTCCAATTTCACTTTGCTGTCATCTAAGGGATCCAGTCAACAGGTTAGTTTACTAAAGGTTAGCTTGTCATTTATTTATGCTTATCTCTATAAATTATTTCTTATTTGTTTAGTGATATGTTGTTTATTTTTCTTGTTTATGATTTACCGTAATTGTGATTATTTCTAAAAAGTATGTTGTCTTCTGCTATCGTGGAACTTTTCCTGCTGGGACACTACTGAAAATGGGCATTGCCGTTTGGATATTCCCATGTAACAGCTGCAAAGAATTATAAACACATGAATAGACTAATAAATGTTGCATAAGACTGTGGTGCATTATTCCTCACTACTGTTATTTTTCTTAGTTCTGTGATACTCTAGATAGGTTTCTAAACAACCCTTAAAATCTCTCTTCTAAGACAGAAACTAAATGATCAGTGAAGCACAAATTAATTATGGATTTGGAAACCTAGTGTCTTTTATCACAAGGTACTGTAAGATGGTAGTCTGTGTGTCAGGTAGCAAATGCATTTAATCAAGCAAAAAAAGTGTTACACAGTGGGATTTACGTAGAAGGGAATATATATGAAGAATGGGAAACACAAACCACTTTACTTGCTTCCAGTCACATAGTAATATAATATAGTTTGTTTAGAAAGTAACTTAATTGGATGTCTACTGCTGTGGAGGCCAACCTTCCCATTCCTGTGATGCTATGTTTAGACCACGGACAGAAAAGACAGGCTCACTGACAAATTAATACAAGAAAATCCCTTCATGGCATTGTGCATCAGCCTTGGGATTCACAGACCAAAGCAATTTGCTTTGTGTATCAACACATGACGTTTAAAGAATTGGAAGTATCTAGTAGAAGGAGATTTGTGCCAAGGTACACAAAAGGCCTTGTTGTTCTCTTTCACTGAATGCTGGGGGTGGAACAGAAGAGCAGAATGAAAACACAGTTTCAAATAGAAATGCAATTTGCTATCACTCTCTTATCGACTTTTACTAATCCCTTGAGTTTATGTGGCTGAGTGCTAAGTCACAGGACAGAGTGCTTTGACACTGAATATAGAATTACTTTGAACTTAACAATGCACGGGTACAGTATTTAGATAAACATGCAACTGCAGGGCTACTTTATGCAGTTCAAGAAAATGTTTACTACAAATTATCTGGTACACATTGTATAATGCAGGTATGTTTAAGGACAGAAAGAACAGAAACAAATCAAAAATTGAAATTACAGAAGTAAGAAACAGTATGTTATTTTAATTTGTATTTTATCTTATTTTATTTTATTTTTAAGAAAGCATAATGATCACAGTTCATTAAGTCATTCAATGTTCTGCCAAAGTGGATAGCATTTATGAATACTAAGCTGACATAATATTTAAAGAGTTTAGTAGTTATGTTTTAGTTATACTTTAGAAAATATTGTAAATGTATTCAACTTGCCAACGAGGCATAATAATAATATTGCATAACTACAGTTTCAAACACAAAGCAAGTGATTTTTACATACTTTCAACAGAACCTTTCATAGACTTATTGAAATTTCAGTTCAAATAATAACAACTGCAGGGCTACTGTATGCAGTTGTATGCCAGGAGATTCAATAAACTCTGTGGGGGCTTTACGCAGAGCCTACATGTAGTTTACGTGTTAGCATGACGGTGTGCTGCACGCATCAGTGCACAATGCATATTAATGAGGTGCAGCGGGCCTCAGCTAGGTTTCGCAGCTTGCAACAGTGTTGCTGGCCATAAAACCTTGTAAGCAAATGCAGATAGCAATTCTGTGTAAAGGAGAGCACCTATGGTGCACAGATTTGCGTGGATTGCCACAATGATCACCAGGGCTTTACAGATAGCTGTCATTCTGTTAGTGCAAGACATCTGCACAGAGGCCATCTTAATGACAGGACAAATAACCAGTAATAGGGACATATTTGACATATATGTCACATAGGAATGTGTTAAAATGTAACACTTTCAATGTCTTAGAGCAAGAAATGTGGACAAATCCATAAAAATGGGGGGACAAAGGCCCTGAAATAGGGACAGATGTTTAATATTGCACTTCCAAACTTAGGAAGTTGATAGAGTTTATAGGTTATACATTAGCATGATCTTTCTGAAGAGCATGAAGTTTGAAACTCAAATACCAGTCATCATTTTCTGACTGCACTCTGCAATGACATGACAATGATTTGCTAGGAATAAAAATGTTATGAGGAAAACATCACAAATATGAGACAAAATCTGGACATACTGCACAGATCAGGACAGTTGAGAGGTACGCACTCAAATGTATGTAATATTGAGTCACATCAGCCCAGAGATCAGCCCAGTGATATGGCAGAAAGTCACATATTTAATAAGGAAAACATCTGGACATCCTGGAAATATCTGGACAGTTGAGAGGTATAAATGTGAAGTATATGGTCCAAACACAGTACAGGATGGTGTACCTACAGTGCAGAGTACTGTGATATCCCATTCCTGGCATACTGTACTGAAGCTGTCTTAATGATCTATAACAGGACATGGGACTGCCATGTAAAATGATGTGTATTGAATAGGCCAGGGACACACAGATGAATTCTAGGAATGAACACAGGGAAAGAGTACAGGTGAAACTTTCACATGTACAGCAGAGGAGGGCATGTCAATGGAAGATGGCTGTAGAAGCAACAGCAATCACAAATCAATATGGTACATTAGGGACTGTACAGTGAAAATGTGTTGTCTGTGACTCTCACACAAGGTGACATAACCATGGGGAGGATGTGTGCTGTCAGGTAGGCATCCTGATCGATGGGTGAATGAGGGTTTGTTGGTTAGAATCCAATCAAGGGTAGACTGTTACTATTTTTGTTAATTCTAGTAGTTTTGGGGGGTTTATTTCGTGTCTAGGGAATAGTATCTTTGCATTGCTAAATTGTGGTGTGTGAGGATCTAAATGTTGTAGTTTAAGAGTATATTTATGAACTGTTGCTACACCTCCTCCTTGTTTGTGTGTTCTGTCAAGTCTGAAGATGTTATAGGCTGGGGTTAGGATTTTGTTGTTGCTAATGTGAGGTTTCAACCAGGTTTCAGTTAGTACTTCAATATCTGGGTAGGAGTATAAGTGAGAAGCATGAAATTTGTGGGGTTTGTTTGTTAGACTTCTGATGTTCATATTGAGAAGTAGGAGGTCAGCGCTGTTATGGGGATGAGTTGAAGAGAGCTGGGTGTATGTGTGTAGTGAGTAGTGGTGGGGCCTGGGTTAGGGTGTATGTCACCGCTTAGTTTGATGTGGGATGCTGTGTATAAATATGGGTAAGAGTGCTTGAAAGGTAGCACTGTGTACTTATGAATTGGGTGAGTGGTTGTGAGTTCATGTAAATATTTATATGTGATGAATAATGTGTTGTTGTAGAGATAAGGCAATATGTGAATGTTTGTGGGTTGAAGAGGGAGTAGAGAAGAGTAGAGTTGGAAGTGCAGAGGAAGTTGTGAGGGGTATTGGGGATAACTGAGAATGGTAGGATTTTAAGTGAGAGGTTATAGTGAGAGTAATAAGTAAAGATGAGTAGAGTAGCATTGTGTGATATGGATTAGATGTGACAATTTAGGTAAGGGTGCCTGGTTAATAGGGGAGTGGGTGTTGGGGTAAGGATGGAGGATATTTAGATTTTGATGTTTGGTTGTGGAGGCAGTTAGAAGGTTGAGTTTAGAGTTGGGTTAAGATGTTTCTGTATAGAAGGGAGGGTTTTGTAGTGTTGAATGGGTGGAGGTTGTCAGTGGTTATTGATTGTATGGTGTCAGATGTAGGAGTGGTCTGGCTAAAATAAATTTAGGGGAAGTGGGGGTGGGTAGGATTTGGGAGTACGGTAGGGAAGTGGACTGAGCCCGAATGTAGCGAGGGTGAACAGAGCAGGGCATATACCTAGGTCGAACCTGTGGGGCATAGCCCTAGGTCAAACCTGTGGATGTATTAAGAAAACTTATCAGTAAGATTTATGCATTTCTTCTACTTTTGTTTACCTTTTAGTTGCCAATCTTGCCTGATATTGAGGTGAATGGAAGTAAAATGTGAGTAAAGCACTGTACTGCAGCAGTAGCACTTCCTTTCTATTGAGCAAAGTCAGCTTTAAGCTGTTTTTTTTTTTAATTTTTTTTGTCATTACATATGACAATTGAAGCGCAATTTAGAAATGTGTGGGAGAACCTACAGTTAAAGTACAGGTTAGTCCATACTGTTAGGGCTCACAAAACTGTGTTAGAAAAAAGATAGGAGGGAGGAAAAAAGGGGGGCAGTGATGTGCTGCAGCTGTTACTGGTAAGATAAAAACAAACAAAAAATGGTTATAGCAGTTCAACAGTGTCGTCCTTTACATATATCTAGTACTGTCTGTGGCTAGTGGAAGGGAACCATGAGGCTGCCACATGAGAGATGTTCTTCTTCCACTAGGAGGACAAGCTAGAGAGTGAAGAGGTAGGACATCTAGTACTGTTTATGGCTAGTAGAAGGCAACTGCAATGGTGTTGATTGAAGGATGTTCTTCTTTCAGCTAGGAGGACAAGTTACAGAGCAAAAAGGTAGGAACTAGAAAATGGAAAACAGGAGTTCAGTTTGGTAGTTGCGAAGATGGGATAAAAATGGTTAGGGAGGAAAATATGTTAGAAAGAAGGGCGGTGTCATAAAGAAAGAAAATGAAAGTGTACTATGGGAGAGTTCAAGGGAGGTATTTAGAGTGTCAGGCATGTTTTAGTAGTTTGAAATGTCAGGAGGGAAAGCAGGCTGGATGGAACCCTTACACTAGTATGAGGGTAGATCGTTGGAATATGAGTTCAGTTATTCACTGATTAGAAAAGACCAGTGAGTAAGACATAATAAACAGCATAACGAAAGAGCAGTTCAGATGCTTTAGCAGACTATAGCAACACTTGTAAGGCTTAACATTCAAATATTGCATATAGCCATCACAATGAGGATAAGTAATCATAACAAGCAAGCCCAGTTTGGATACTTTTACAGAAATAGTAGTAGTTTAAAAGCATTAATATTAGAGCAATTCATGTAACCAGAGAACAATAGTAAAATAACATGCATTAGACACCTAGCATTAATATTATTTCACTTCATATAACCAGAGAATAGCAATAAATAACACCAAGTAGCTGTCTAGGGTATCTAGCACACGTCCACTAGCACGCTGTATCAATTATTGGTCTAAACTATTTCTTCTCTATCAGTTTGTTGAGGCATTAGGTACTTAATACATAACCCCTGTTGTGTTTGTTATTAGTAGTATACAAATAGTCACTCATAACATCATTCTGAGCTGCTGCTTAAAAGTTGCATTTAAAGTTACCTTGCTAAGCAACTAGAGTTTTACCTAACATTGAATTGACACGGCGAGACAGTTACAGTATGTACATTAATACAACAAACTTTGTACAGCACCTTTAACTAGCTACCAGTTTCATCAAGACATTGATGGCAGCATTCATGGTGATACATTTGGACTCGTAAAATACTAGTGTAGCAGTTAACAAAGTAAGAATAACAATTGAAAAGAGTCACATTTCCTTTACAATACATGATAACAAGTGAAAACAGATTCCAGTCCAGTTTCCTTTAGCTTAAGCAGTACAGAATTTCTAAGACAAGCTTTGCCCAGTAAATCAGTGCCAGCACATCACCGTATGGAGTTGAGAGTTGAAAACAAGATGGCACAGAACACCGAGAAGTGAGTTTGAAGTCCACAAAGCATCATGAGAGGACTAAACAGGGGATAACCATATTGACTAATAGATAAGTCCTGAGCCCACTGCCTGCGTCATAGCCCTAGGTTGAACCTATGGATGTATTAAGAAAACCTATCACTAATGTTTCGGTATTTTGTTTTCTACTATTGTTTAACTTTTAGTGGCCAATCTTGCCTGATATTGAGGTGAATGGAAGTAAAATGTGAGTAAAGTACTGTACTGTAGCAGTAGCACTTCCTTTCTATTGAGCAAAGTCACTTTTAAGCTGTTTTTTTTTTTTTTTTTTTTTTTTTGCTATTACATATGATAATTAAAATGCAATTTATAAATGTGTGGGAGAGCCTACAGTTGATGTACTGGTTAGCCCGTACTGATAGGGTTCACAAAACTGTGTGAGAAAAAAGATGGGGGGGGGGCTGCGATGATGTGCTTCGTTAGAAAAAATAAATACAAAAATGGCTATAGCAGTTCAACAGTGTAATCCTTCACATACATCTAGTAATGTTTGAAGGATGTTCTTCTTCCAGCTAGGAGGACAAGTTACAGAGCGAACCGGTAGGGCATCTAGTACTGTTTGTGGCTATTGGAAGGGAACAACGAGGGTGCCGCTTGAGGGATGTTCTTCCTCTTCCTGCTAGGAGGACAAGTTTAAGAGTGAACAGCTATGGACCTTAAGTAGCACAGAATTTCTAAGACAAGCTTTGGCCAGTTAATCAGTGCCAGCACATCACCGTACAGGGCTGAGCATTGAAAAACAGGATCACTTATTCCTCCTCAGAAATTCATAAAGATGGTAAAAGAGAAGAGAGAAAGATGAAGGGAAAAATAGATGAGAGTAGGGATGGCTTGCAGAAGATTCCAGGCAAGGTGGCTCCTTATTATGAGATAGCGAAAGGTTAAAATTTTAATAAGAGTATAGTCAGATGAATATAGAATTTATTGTTGCGTAGTAGGGTGAAATTGTGAATTAAAGGAAATATTAGCAGAAAGATTAAATGGCTTGATCTTGAGGCTCTATTGCACTTGAACACATCCATGTCTGTGCCATAGCTGAGACTTTGTTTCATTGTAAAGACCTTAGGGAAGTTGTAGAGTCATTTCCATATTTTTCAGAAAACATATTACTTTTATGCAGATTTTATCAATAGCCTCCAAAATAATCTCATTGAAATTCATCTTACCTAAACAAACCAAGTAATGAATTTATATCCCATCATAGGGCACCCATCACCATGAGAGTTTCCTAAATATACTCACTGAACTGCCTATAATGAAAAATATTTTTATGATGGATGATTTCAACATCTGTCAGTAGATTGGTACTCATATACCTCAAAGATGGCTATACCCAAAAATTTGTGGACATAGGTTCATAGGTGTTTACTAGGCTAACAGCCACAAAGGCCTTTTTAAGCCTAGCCATGCATCCCAAATCTCTGACAAGTTCTGATACCCTTGATAAATGTAAGCATGGGCCTGGAAGATGAACCATTTACAGGCTATCTGTGTCCATTAGAGACATAGGTACCAAACCAGGGATGAATGTCCAGTTTCCCCTCCAACTGTCCAAGTTGAACTTGAATTGGGCTAGGGAGAAACTCTATTTCACATGGATGTGAAGCCTGTTCCAGAGACGGAGTAATCTCAGGGAGGTGTGAGTTACGATCTAATAACATCCTTGAGCAAAACGCAATAATCCAAAAAATGCAGCCTACCACAACTCATTCCTCAGCTTGTGCCACTGGCATACAGAGATAAAGTCCTGACTATGGCCCAGGCAACCCAAGTTCCATTAACAACTTGGATACCTAAGAGCGCAGCTAGGGAGAATGGGCATGTTAATCCTCATGGAGGAATGAGTTAGTACATACATCGGAAGCATGTCTTACATTCAGTCTTACATGCAGTTGAGATTAGCATCAGGGAGACTGTGTGCATGCATCCTGGTAGTGACATGCACACAGTATTCATTCTGGCTTATGCCACTTTTGGAACTGAGGGACATCCAGAACCTGGCATGCCTATTGCACACCAACCCCCCCCCCCCATTGTGACATAACTGAAAATGTGCAAGGGAGCCAGGGATCATAGTGAAAAACTCTGAGGGGTGCACAGATGACAGCTCAAAGAATCTACTCTCACCCACTGGGTGGAAAAGACTGATGCGAGGAAGTCCGATGATTAGCAAGTAGATAAAAAAGGTGTAAAAAACACAACTCTTGCCTCTTTCCAAGATGCTGGTTGCACATATCTGTATTTCTAAAAGAAAATCTGCCAGCAAAATTTTACTTATTTTGAATTTTTAGCAATAAATAAATCAGTTTTAGTCAGCAGCATAAAGTACAGTTACAAAAAATACTGATGAGCACCCAGTAATGACACCAGCAGGGTTGGCATTATTTGGAAATAAAACATTACTCATGGGTATAAAGAGGTCTGATACTACAGGTAGAAGGCCTCTATATCCTTAAAAAAATCATTAATTCCCCAAAATGACAAACATGGGGAGCAATACTGTGGTAGAAAATGGTTAAGATGGTGCGTTAATTGTTACAAACCATATTGTGTTGGACAGTGTTTCTTTTATTCTGGCCTTTTTTCAACTTTTGGAGAAAAATAAATCCTTATTTTTAGAATTGATGTTAAACACAATACTAAGTGAAACAATGCATTTTTTTCTATTGGCTTTCAAGTAAGAAGCATATAATTTTACACAAAGTTCCTGGTTTGGAACTTCAGCTAAAACAGCTTGGGCTCATGAAACCAAAATAAATGGCTCTGTTGGTTGTGGAATGCTTGATAAACTTAACTGTTTAACTAGAAAGGATTTGATAAGTATTTTCCATTGCATTAGCTCAAATTAAAAAAATTTATTTTACATGGGGGTTTAGCCCCACCCTTTAAACCACAAGTGGAAAGATGCTTCACACCAAGTACCCTTTAACTTATAAAGCCAACTGTGAAGTCTCACATCATCTGCAGACCATTCAACAAATCATTCATAAGATCATTGTTCACCAAAAAGCAGCTTAATCAAAAATACCATTCTCAGTTGTTATTTACTGAATATCTTTTAATTCTGCTTTGCAAAATACAATGTGTTCAGCTATTCCACACCTTCAAGAGTCAATTTCTTACTGCTTTGCATGTGCTTCTATACATCATAGGGTAATTTATCATAAATGTATTTTTAGCATTTTGACATTTATTTGAAGTCAGAAGATAAGCTGACTCAAATAATTGACAGTTGTTTAGTATAGTAAAATTAATTAGAAGTAGGCCCATTATTCATAGATTTTACTGGATCTGCTTTTCCTCATTGTTGCAGCTATTGTCCCAGATTAGCAATCACAACTCACGCAGGTGTTGCAGTTACTATATTACAGGATAGAATTAAAAGGTTACAAATGCTGTAATCTACCTGGTATCACAGTCATACATCTGTAATACTTGTATTCTAGCAATAAAACTGCATGCATCAGTTAAGTTTCTATAGGTTCATTATGAAGAGAAAGCCCGCACACGAAGCACGTTAGACTCTAGGAATATCATTGATGTGTTACATTCCATTAAAAACAAACCTTTCAAAGTGCTTCTGCTATGTTCTGCTTTGTTCAGTATTACTTCAAGACCATTTCTTGTTTTCTAGCTCCATACTCTGTGTATGTTTTGTAACTTAAAAACAATGCTAACTACAAAGGGACTTCTGTCCTGTGCAAATAGGTTCAAAGGGTAGTACTAGGCTAACTGGCTAGCCAAATACCCGCTGTGAGAATCAAGCCCTGCACATTGTCTCTGTAAAGTAAACACCTTAACCTTTATGCCAACCTCCCACCCCTATGCCCCACAGCAAATGGCTGTGTTTTATTTCCACAAGAGCTGAGGTTAGCTGAAAAAGGAATTTTTGTTATCAAAAGGTTTATCATTACAACTCAGTCATAATATCCCTTCACCTTCTGAGGAGGGTTGGACCTTGGGCTAGCAACCTGAGCCCGTAAGACCCATAACTGCTAAAGAATCAGTGATTGCTGATGTACCACATGCTGGGTAAACAGGAAAGAGAGAGAGAGAGAGAATATCCTTGGTCAACATCTACCTTAATTCATTATTTTTTACTGAAATTAAAATATCTAATTTGTTTCATATCTCACAAAGCTATAGACGTTTTAACCACCACATATTTGATAATCACAAATTTTACTGTTAAACACTGGAGCAGGACAAAAATTTGTAAAAATGAAAATTTGAACAGAAAATGTTACAGCATGTGGATGATCACTGAGTAAATTTTAGCACCAGTCTGAGATAATTAAGTATACTAAATTGCACATTTTTTGACATAAAACTGGTTTCAGAAGCCTAACATTAGGAATATTCTAGTGATGGACTTCTAAAGAATTAAAATATTTTCATTATTGAAAACTTGCAGACAAAACGCTTGTAATTCACAAGCTTTTAGTTATATCTTTGCTAATCTGCAAAAAGACATCTGTTAATATTTGTACAAACTGCTTTGGTGTCTGATTTTTGTGAGTTGTCTACTATGATTTTTTTAACATGTAGTATGTATTTATTAGTTATTCTTTTATTGTTTTTTTTTTTGTTTTTTTTTGCAGCCCCCAAGGGCCTTTGCCGGAGGCTCCACTACCGACATCCATTTGACCCTTTGATTCCAAGGACATGAGAGTCAGGCATTATTTTACTGAGGAACAGCCCTGTGGACCATTTGTTCCTGGCAAGGAATACCAATCATCCCTACCATTCCCTGACAAGAATGGTGTGAGAAGGAGTGAACCAGATTGCTGGTCCATGGGGCATCTCATCCTCCTCAGCAACTCCTCCAAGCCCGCTATTGCTAGCTCATTTCCTCTCTACTTTTACTGGCTTGTGTGAATAATCACAAAATCATAATTTTTGAAATCCCTCCCCTTCAACTATTTAAATTTACTGGCCATCCTACTGTATTCTATAGTACCAGAATACAAAAGTGACCACCCCTTTCAATCCATATTGCTGTTTTAAAAATAGTAACTCTCCACTAAACCTTAACTTTTTAAACAGGTAAAACTTAAGTTACCTACTTTAACATCTAACTTCTCTAGTGCACACTGCAGTGTGCATTTTTTTTCATCTTACCTTTATGCATCCCTGTGACTAGCACTTGCTCTAAAACCTGCTGGAAAGCACTAGGAAGCCTTAAACTGATACAAGCACTCAACTCTCCTTGTTAATAAGGAGAAATTAATAGTAGGCACTAAACAGCCTATAATTGCAAAGTACCTTGCTAAGGTAAGGGAAAACAGCTCCTGTACTTTACAAAAAAAAAGCACCAAACCAGGCATGTCCAAGGGTCAGCTTCCGGTGATTTCTCCTGTCCACCTGGTGAATCTGGGCATACTGAGGCAATGCAGCAATGCCTCATGTACACAGACAAACTTCTCCTCCTACCACCCAACACTACAACCTGTGAGAGATGCACTTACATAGCCAAAATGGAAGCAAAGCTCTCTCCACCCAAGATTGTGCTAGACATTCAAGAGGAGAAGGTTAACACCCACACTACACCTCAAGCAACACATAGCCTTTCTAAACCCACACCACCAACACCCACATATAGCAACACTAAATCCACATATGCAGAGGCCCTTAACTGTAACCAGCCCAAGCAACAAGGACCTCTGAAGCAGAAACGCAAACAAACACCAATCACAACCAAAGTGTCACATAGTTCACAACACCAGTGTGCCACCCAGCAACAGCACCTAAGTCAAGACAACATACCTAACACTTTAGTCATAGGTGACTCTATAGTCCGGCACACTGATGTCCTACTCACCAGGTTGAACAAGGAGAAAATTACAGTCAGCTGTCTGTCGGGTGTCAGGGTCCGCCACACAACGCATGCACTCAAGTCACTCCACAACAAGTACAAATATGACTCTGTCATTGTCCATGTTGGAGTGAATGACTTGAGACATACCTCCCTGGACTACATGAAAAGAGACATGGAAGAGCTCTAAAATCATGTGGCCCAGGTAGGTATGACCCTAGCCCTGAGTAGCATCCTGCCTTCGCCCAGAATGATACCATAATATAAGGACAAAATGATTGACTTCAACAATTGGCTAAGCTTCTGGTGTCATTCAAAGGGGATCTAGTATCTGTCTGCCTGGGATGACATGATCGACAGACCATGATACTTTGCCAGAGATGGTCTGCACCTGTCGCCCTGGGATTCAGGATACTGGCTAAGGCTCTTGCCACCCCGATAGTGCCTTTTTTAGGCAACGTTCAAAGGACAAAACCACCACCATAACAGGTACAAGCATGCAAAATCTGAAGGTAATGCTACTCAATGCTAGAAGTCTAAACCTCAAAATGCACTCTCTCGAGGCACTCCTAAAATGGAGAACATTGATATCTGTGCAGTAACTGAGACCTGGTTCAAGGCTCCAGAGAGCACCCCTGCAATACCAGGCTACAACTCTTACCACACATTTCGGCCACCAAACCAGGACCGAAATATTAAACAACACAATGCGTCTGAAATTCTCTAGGTGCAACTAACACTAGGTAAGACTGCAATCCAAATTGTAGCTTGCTACAGATCCACCACCATACCCCAGGATTCTCACTACACCTTTCTAAACATATTTTAAAATATTAAGATAGAACCAAACACCCTAATACTGGGTGATTTTAACTACCCTGCCATTAACTGGGAAAACTACTCATGTACCAACACCTTTGCCCAACAGTTCTTGGAATTCATAAATTCCAATGCCCTGGATCAACTAATCCATAGTCCCACCAGGGGCTCCAGTATCCTAGACCTGGTCATTACCAACATGGGAAATCGATGCTCCACACCTATGGTCACCCCCTTGTTAGTCAGGTCTGACCATTAGCTAATCACCCTTAACATCCACATCCCTCCCCCACTCCCCCAGTAAGGAAACCTCCATAAAAAACTTCTCCAAAGCCAACTTCATGCTTCTCAAGTCAGAAGTGACAAACTTCATGACACCCATGCAGACGGGAACTGAAAGTTCAACTGCTGAATCTTACACTAAGGCACTGTACAAGCACATCCACTCATGCATGAATCGTGCCTTCCCAAATAGAACCAAGATGCTCTCATCCAAAAAAGGAAGCCAATCTGGTGGTCCCCTGCCATAAACAAACTTTACAACAAAAGGAAGAAACTGTTTCAGAAAAGAGGAAAATCCCAGGATGCAAAAAACTCCCTTACCAAACTCAGTAAGAAACTGAGATCCCTCATAAAATCCTCCAAAGCTAGTAACGAAAATAAAATTGCCAAAGATTCCAAAGACAACCACAAGGCATTCTATAACTATGTCAAGAATCTAAATGGCAATGCTCAGATCTGCTCTGATCTAAAATAGAATGGCATTAAATATACTGATCCCAAGGATATTGCCAATATCCTGGCAGATCGATTCAGTGCCAACTTCACCCCCCTCTCACCCCCTAAATGGCCCATCTCAATACCGGAAGATTGCCAAATTCCAGTAATAACGACCACACAGGTAAAAAACGGACTCTCCAAAGCTAAGAATACAGCATCCATGGGACCAGATGACATCCCGGGCTGTATACTACATGAACTACAATATGAACTGGCACCTCACCTAAGTGTCATGTTTAATCATAGCTTCACCTCAGGTTTCATGCCCACTGAGTGGCGCAGAGCTACAGTTATCCCACTCCACAAGGGGGGATCCACCTTGGATCCTGGAAACTACTGTCCCATCAGTCTGACAAGCCTTATCTGCAAAGTCATGGAGCGTATTATCATGGAACTTATAAACAAAGACATTGGCAACCTTCAAACACTGGACCCCACCCAGTTTGGGTTCGTGAAGGGCCGATCTTGTCTACTGAACCTGATTGACTTCTTCAAATCAGTCTCCAGAGCCATGGACAAGGATAAGGTGGTCCACACAGCCTATCTAGACCTTGCCAAGGCCTTTGACACCATCCCAACTTACTAAGCTGGGCATTAATCCCTACGTCACCAAGTGGGTTGCTAACTGGCTTACTGATAGAACCCACACTGTAAAAGTAGCCGACTCCAAATCCAGCTCCAGACAAGTGACAAGTGGAGTACCTCAGGGTTCAGTCCTGGGACCGCACTTGTTTGACATCTACTTCTCTAAAGTACAGACCAACACTAAGGGACTCTGGCTAACAAAGTTCGCAGATGACTGCAAACTGGGAGCCATTACTGAATCCCCAAATGATGTGGATACTCTACAAAAGGGCCTTACTAAAACAGATGCTTGATGCCAGAGTCATGGGCTCAAACTTAATGCCAAGAAATGTATAGTTATTCCCTTTGGGAAAAAATATGTACCCGTGAATTACCGTATAGTTGGCAGTACACTAAACTCCGAAAGTGTGATAAGAGACTTAGGGACACAGGTGGACAGCGGTCTCACCTTCAATAACCACATCGCCAGAACAGTCAGGAAATCCTTCTATGTGGCACACCTCATCACTAAGGGCTTTTCATCCTGAAAAAAAGAGGTCATTGTCCCACTGTACTCATCCTTCATTAGACCCATTATAGAATACAACACCCCATTTGATATGTATCTCTCAAGACATCTGCAACAACTGTAAAGGCCACAGAAATACCTCACTAAAAGAATCACAGGCCTAAAGCAGATGCCCTACGCTGACCGCCTTAAAAAACTCCAGCTATACTCTGTCACATATTGTCTACTCAGAGGCAATCTCTGCTTAACATACAAGGCCATGTCAAACCCAGAGCTGTTGGACATGCTACACTTAAAGAAATCCCAATCCCTCAGAGCCACACACTCCAGGGATCTAAACCTTGTCATCACAATAAACAAAACATGCTGGAGGGATAGGTTCCTGACCCAGAGACTCCCCAGACTCTGGAATAGATTGCGCATACATGTCAAGCAGAGTGCCTCTTTGACCCTCTTCAAAAGGAACCTTGACAATTGGATGGGAGAAAAGAAATTCACCCCGGGGATCACGTCAGTCACCCTGCTAGACAGGGGTCCAGGGAAGTAAATAGCGTGAGAAGAAATAGCCAGGGAATTGTTATGGCTAGGCTTGTATAGGCCCTAGGGCTGATAGCTTAGTACCAACCTATGAACATGCTGAATTCCCTTTGGCTTTACTGCTGCTAAGCACAATGACAGCTTGCACTGTCTAGCTTGAACTCCACTGGGCAATACCTAGTGCTCTCACTAGGTCTTACCCTTGAGGTGAACCAGAGTCTCTTCCCACCTAATGAAATGGGCCGAGCCTGCAATGGCTGCTCTCCAATCCTCCCCAGCTAGCTGCTACTGTCACCTGAGCAACTACTCAAAGTCAGGTCACCTGTAGCACAATCAGGGATTTGTTCCTCTATGTCATTGTGCTGGTTTGACATACTCTTTTGTTGTTGAGAAGAAACAATAATAATGCAAGCTTGGTTCCCATTATTTGTGAGAGATATTCCTTTAGTTCCTTTCATTCATTCACTCACTCATTTGTTTTTTGTAGACGAAGTTATACAATAAGCAACCATGGAAGGGTGGATTCAGAGACACACTGATCTTGACCTCACAGAATATGGAAGAAAATGCATGCAGCTCCGCTCTGTAACAGTCCTGAATAATTTTTAAACGTGTTTGGTTGCTCAAGGCCCACCTCTGCTGCCTAGATATCTCCTGTAGTGCCCTGCACTACAACCCTGAAACATCCAATAAAATATTTCCTGTGTATGTGCTAGTATCAAGAATGTATCTCCACAAATAGATACAGCAGGGGAAAGACATAATGGTGAAGGAAATGATGGAGTCCGCAACAGAGGAGGTGCCTGATAATAATCCTGTGGAGGAGACCCGTAGCAAGATCACCTAGCACTTGGTGACGCCCTTCAATCTGGAACCCCTCAACTCACTCTAAGGCTAAGAATAAAAAAAGGAAATAAAAGATATGTTCTCATATCTGTCACTCTTTGTCTCTCACCTAAGCAAGCATGTTGACTTTTTTTTAACATAATTGTTGACCAGATAAGCCAGGACAAATTGTCCCTTTTCATGGATGGCCTAGTAACACTGTCTTGCTACAATTTATACAAAACACTAAGCACTGAGACACTTACATTAGGAAGGGGCAGTACCCATGGCATGGTAGACCATCAGTATATTGACACCTGCCATTCTCCTCATGCTCAGTGGATCTGGTGGCAGCCAAGAGTGATTCTGCCATTTGAGATGAGGGCACTATTTATGCAAACACACAGATATATCAGTGATCACATGCCTTGTTTTACATGCCACCCATATTCCACCACAAGCCACTTGTATGACTGACATTTATGAGTCACCAGTCTGTATGGCATATTTTTCAGTGTTGCTTTTATACATGGCAGCAAACCACATTGCCCTGCAAAGGAAAACATGCATCAAAACAGAATATCCAAAGCAGACTGTATGTTCTATGTGTCTGTGGGCCAAAGCAGCACATACATTGGCTCTAGCTGAACTGTTAATGGGCACAAATGTTGTTGAACACATAATATTGGTCACCTGAACTGTGAAAAAGTGCTACTGACTCAGCAGTGGGAGTGCCTGCCCTTGTCTGACAACCACCCTGACAATGGCATACACCAACAATGTCAAATAAGGTAATGATTTGAAATGTTGAAACACCACTAGTGGGAGTTCCAAAATATGAAGACTGAATGGCTGAAAAAATGGATGTACATATACCAAGTTTGAGATGCCATATCTTGGAATATTCCCTTTTCTCTGAGGTATGGTGATCTCTGAGATAGTATGCATAAGTTCAGGGGTATGGGAGGTCCCCCCACTGTAAAAAGAAGTCCAAGATGACATTTTTTGTAATATTCCCTTTTCTGTAAGGTATGGTGATCTGTGAGTTGGTATGTATATGTCTGGGGGTATAGGGAGTTCCCCCCACTGGAAAAAAAGTTTTAAGGAGTAGAGCGATTTTTGAGATTCACTTTTCCCCTGGTTTTCAGTATTTTTTTCAACTTGTCAATACACTTTGAGTTCGGATATTTCAGTAAGAAGCCATCAAATATATTATGTATGCCTATCCCCATGGTGTATTCACCTGTTATATGACTAACATTAGAGTGTAAGGTCGATGTCAGGACATCAATTAGAATGCATGTGCAATCACCTTGTATTATCCACATAAGTCCTCCTACATGGTTCATCGGTGTGTACTAGGCTAACGACCACAAGGGCCGTTTTAAGCCTAACCATGCATCCCAAACCCCTGACAAGTTCTGGTACCCTTGATCTGGTTCTGGTACTCTTGATAAGTGTAAGCAGGGGTTTGAGAGGTGAAAATTTTACAAGCAGTGTCTTGGGAGATGCTTATGGAGCTATGGGTATGTGCAGAGGCCCCTGAACCACAGTCCCAATCCAGAAAACAGCAATATGGTACAGCAAGCATTACCAGATCAGCAGACATAGTGATAGTGTAGGCCTTCTTTCCCCCTGTAACTACAAAGACACACATGCTCTTCATCACAGTCTCAGTCCATCATTAGAGATGATTATAAAAGTTACATGGACATACCACTCATGCAGTCACACTATGAAGGGTTGTGGACTACAAGGTCCACTGCATTACTGCACTATAGAGACACAGGTGATAACCCTCCCTCCCCACAGTAGAAAAAGTATTGCTAATGTGTTACTGCCCCCTCAGTAGACAAGCATGCACTACACAAAGGGCTCACATACAGTACGTCCCACAGAACAGTTGTAAACATTCCCTACATGACAAAACAGCATATAGGGCAGCATATACGGCAGCATGTGTGAATTATATATACTCAAACAGAACCCATCTCAAGAGCTGGAGGTCAACAGTGAGTGGGGCATATATATTTCTCAGCTTAAAACTAGAGCCTGTGTCACTCACATACTGCAATGCACATCAAACTTTATTGTTTTGCAGTTGAACTATTATTTGGCATCATCTGCAGGTATCATGCTAATGCATTAACACCTACCCTTGTTCACATTAATCTAAACAGACTGCACCTGTTGTCAGCTGCACTCTATACCCCTAAATCCCTATCCCAGTACAGCTTCAGGTAGTTCAACAAACAAAGGACACCTTCAGTCTATATAGAAAAAAGCAAAAAATAATCCGCATGTACCGCTCCCCAGTCATTTACCTCACTTGAATGGTTGTGTAACTGACAGTGTTTTGGTTTCCAAACTGTCTTAATCACGCCACAGGTTACTTATTTGCAAACTTAAGTAGTATGATGAAGAGACTAATGGCTGCAGCTGTTTATATCATGCAGCTCAGAGGCTCCAAGTAAGGTTATTATGCAGAAGAACATATTTAGAGCAAATGTGCCTGAATTTCACATTTGTCTCACTGTGCATCTGATTAAGGCTGTGGTACAAGGGTAGTTCAACACTGTACACCTTCATGATTACCTGCAAAGTGCAACGTACATGTGTGGATGGGCAAATGACCCCAGCGGTGATGTGGAGAAAACTCTAGCAGCTCGACATGATGTAATAGTACAACAGCACAGAAATGGAAGCATTTGTAATTACTGTGCTGCTGTCATATTCCTTACTTGCCATAGTTCACATCCTAAGACCATCCTGCTCTATCATCTATGTTCACACTGAGCTATGGTGGCACCAGGACATGTCACACTAATGAAGTGCTCAAAGTTGCACATCATAAGTCATTATCACCAACGTGTGGGTGTAAGAGAGCTACATTTTTCTCTGGATTGTGGCCTGCTACATGGCTTTGACTTCCAAAGACCCTGAGGATGTCAAGCCTCCTAGGTGGTGCTGTAAACATGCAATATTTCTGTACCTGATATACCAAGGCCCTCTTATGATGATCCTCAAAATAAAATGACTGCCACTACTGGCATCTACCATTCTGTGACAGTTCTATCATCACTGTAGTGACCTGAAGGAGTGCCATTTCAGACTTCTATGCCAATGGGAAAAGGTCAGACAGAGTGCTCCTGAGATGTACTGTAAGTATGTACATTGTTACTTCATATACAGGAAAAAGGGCCCTAGCAGGACATTTAATTCATAATGCTTGTATTCCTTTTTAAAGTTTTTCAGCTCAGTATCAAAATTCAGAGAACAGGCTCCTATATCAGATGAGAATGGACCATATCCCCATATGCAGGGATGAGTATGTGGTGTCATGCTTGCATGCCAAGCACTAGTGATTGACCCTTAACTGTGCAATCACTAGTATTTGACTGGCCAGCTTTTTATGGATGAATAACTTGCCAGTATGAGAGAGAGAGCTCCCCTCTCCTCATGATGGTGAAGTCTTGAAGTTGGTATATATAAGTAGTGAGGTTGGGTGTTGCAGCCTCCCATATCAGGGGGCATAACGGAGCCTGCCCTCCTGCAAAAAGGTCTTTTTATTCTGATTTATTTCCTCTTGAAAGTTATTCACATTCAGCAAGTTTCACACATTTGTGATTGCACTTCTGTTCAGATACGTCTGAAGTGTTCAGATTTTTGCAGAACGTCCAGATTTTCGCCTCATATTTTTAGTCTGTTCCTCAAACCTTTTGGTTTTCTGGCAAATCATTGAGGATTGATGTCAGAAAATAATGAGATACATTTGAATTAGAGAATTCATAGCATTCAGAAAATTCATGCTAATGCAAAACCTGTATTTTATCAACTTTCTAAACCAATAAAAGCAATATTTTAAATTGTTCCTATTTTTGGGCCTCTATCCCACCATTATTTATGAATTTGTCCAGATTTCTTGCACTAAGAGGTTGAGAAATATAGTCTCAATGCCTTCATTTGTTCCTTCCTTAATTGAATTAACAATTGTTCAAAGGGAACGGGAGATACTTGCCACAAAAAATGCAGCATCATTTAGTCCCATTGAGTACCTCTTGAACAATATGAATCTAACATAACACTAACTCCTGCCTCAGTAGGAAAGTATCCCCTCCCAGGTCTGTTCAGCTCTCATTTCAATTCATTCCATAATGTAACCAGCTTTAGACATGACTCGAAAAACTGATCCCAAACCCCCACTGATTCAACCTTCACACCTTTATCACAGTGAGGAACTTCTCGAATAAATATGCATGAGGAATTGTGACGTCAAAGAATGTAAGGCTTTCCAGTTAAATGTTTTCCATTTGGGGGATCCATAATTATCCTAGAAGGCCTCTAACTGATGCTTCCTCTCTTCTCTATCGAGGGAAGAAGGGTTTGTTGTTGTCCATGTTAGAAATGACACATTTGTCAGGGGCTTTACCTTGTATCACATTGGCAAGGTAATATTTTATTTCCGATGGTTAAGTAAATGAGCACTGCAAAACCATTCTTTGTTTCCATTTATGAACATTGGCAGACTGTTACCACACAGGTGATCCAAGATAGTTTAGCAGACACCGAGGATTCAGCATTCCTGGCAATATTGTTCTTTTTTATTTAAAGGTTTGATCTAGGGCTTGGCATCCACTATGGGAGGAGTTCAAGGGTTTAAGAAATGCTTTTAATAACAAACTACATGATTTCAGGTTTGATAGCAAAGCCACAGAGAAAGATGGTTACATTAAAAGAGAATAAAATCATATATTTATTATGTACAGATCACTGTCAGTTTGGATAGACACAAGCAAAAAAACCCACTTTAGAAAAGCTGATTCTGCATAAATAGGCAACATCAGTGTCAACATATTTAGCAAGTGTATGTAAGTCAGAATTAGGGTGGGCTGTGGAGCTGCAATGTCTACAGTACAGGAATGTTAAAATAAAAAGTAAAGATAGATACCAATCACAGTTTCAATGTGAAGAAGGTAAATGTCTTATTACAGTGCAATATCTGCTGTTAGTCTATAACTCAGTCACAGTGCATTACTAATGAATGTCTCATTCTGGACAATACTCACTGTAAGTCTTTAATGCAATGTCTTACCTCAGTACTGTGCAATACTAAAGTAAGCAAACAGATAGCTGTATAATAAATGTTAAAGTGAGTTTAATTTATGTGCAATATTAGGATTATCTGTCTAAAACATTATGGTATATAGTAAGTAGTTATATATGTATTAATGTCATGTCCTATTAAGTATGTGATATCTGCACATTTGAGTCTGGAGATATGGAATTTCATTCGGTTTTTGCACTTGCGTTATTCTGAATTACAATAAAGTTTATTTTGACTTTGACTTTTCATTACTTCAGAGTAAGACACCAGCAAATTAGACAAGTTCCGGTATCCTCCTGTGACAGTCCACCTTCATGGTAGACTATAATGTACTACATGAACAAGCATCAGTAGTAGTTAAAGTGCTTTTTTTCAAATAGCCTCCTCCCAGGACAACTGCAATAAAGTGAATGTGTAATTCATAGTGTGATAGAGCCTTGAAAAAAATGAACTTCAATTTTGCTTTGTTAAAGAGTAGTCCTGCTACTTTGATGTCATTAATTAGTTTGAAAAGTAAATGAAGCACTGGGTAGTGGCTATTTAGTGCATCTGGACCTGGCCGAGGCCTTTGAATCTAGCCCCATGCAGGTATTATTAACAGACTCGTAAATTGGAATGCAAATCCGTATGTTACTAGGTGGGCAGTTAATTGATTGCCTGAAAATACCATGCAGTTACAGTCACAGGTGCCACTTCTGAAAGCAAAAAAGTCACCAGTAATGGTAATGTATCACAGGGCTCAGTACTGAGCCTTCTTTTATATGACATCTGTTTCTCAGAACTTTTGACCTTCAGGCCATCACTCCTGACCTCTGGTTATTTATGTTTGCAGACAATTGTAATTTGGGTGTTGTTATTTGATCTTCCATTGACTTACAATTGCTCTAACATGGGTTTAGACAATGATAACAATTGGTTCAAGGACAGTAGTCTCAAATGTGAAAAATGTAGTACAATTCATGTTGATAAACAGAATCTTATACCGCAGAGGTGACCTACACCACCAAAAAGACACTGTGATAAGGGGTCTAGGCACTCTTGTTGACAATTCCTTAGCATTTAATCATTGTGCATCCACAGTAGTTTGGAAAGCTTTCTATCTGTCTCATCTAATTTCCAAAGGCATCTCCACTAGCTCTAAAGTTGTCTTAATTCCACCTTTACTCATATTTCAGACATATTATTGAATATAATGGATTGTCTGGTATTTATTTTCTCTAAACATATCACTCAACTTGGAAGACCTCAAGATTCATCACTAGAGAAAGATCTATGGCCTCAAAAATCTTAGCTATTGGGCCAGACTGGCAGTCCCATCTCTGAACTCAGCCTCCTGTAGACTACTGCATGGAAGTCTGTGTCTAGCTTTTTGAGCCATTAAATATCCTACCCCCTGAGTTCCTATTCCTTTGCAGAACAAATGCCTTTAACTGGGCATCTGTGGAAGGAATTAAACCTTTATCAACAGATAAATAAGACATGTAGGCATGATAGATTCATATCCCAACATATCCCTCACCTCTGGAACAAACTTCTGTTACTTGACAAGCAGAGTAGCACCCTTGCCATCTCCCAAGTAAACCTGGATAATTGAATGGGCAGTCTCAAAATTCTCCCCTGTCTATCTTGTTTTCACCTCTTTGAGGATGGAGGGAATTTTTGAATACAGGTTTTAAGTTTGCAATGGTCTGCAGACTGATTGCCTAGTACTTACCTATGGGCCATCTCATACTTGTCAGGCTGAGGAAACAAGAAGTTAGAGAGTATAAATTTAGAAAGACACCAGACATTGTTATTGTGTGCTGCTTGGCACCCAGTTATTATAGAAAGCACTGTAATGGACTGTTCTTGGCATATTAGTCATCATCTATTACAGAAATATAATTTTGTTGCTATAGGAGTAAAATGTAAAAAGGAGTCAGACAGCTGGACTTTTGCTAACTAATTATGCAGTGACAAAACATGCATCTATGTATTTATTTATTTATTTTATTTATTTATTTATTTATTGACATTTCTCAATTGGGAAAGTCCACATGGGCACAGGTGCCCTTTTTCTGTGGAGGCCAGGGGAGAAAAGCGCCAAGGTATCATATTAAATGCAATCAATATTTATAATAACAAATTATATAATGCAGTTTCAGTAAATACATAGCATAATAGTCAATATAATAAAATTTGTATTGATATTTACAAACATTAAACCTAAAAGCCTTGTACTGTGACTATACTTCTCAGATGTCAAGACAAATGTAGATGGCATTTGGCTAACCAAGTTTGCTGATGACTGCAAGTTTGGGACAGTCGTTGTTTTGTCTTTCGGCTTTTCCCGGTTAGGGGTCACCACAGCGGAACTCCAGTCCGCTAATGATTGGTAGTTGATTTTTACGTGCCGGGTTACCAGCCCTGAAGCATAATCTTCAACGAAGGTACACCCATTCACGCATGTCTCCAGGCAGAAGACGCTCTAGCTGAGAATCGAACCGGACAGCATCTTACTGTAAGTTCGAGACAGTCATTGACTCCTCATATTATGTTGATATCCTTCAGAAAGGTTTGACATAGACCAAAGGCATCTCCCCTAGTGCTAAAGATTTCTTAATTGGTATCACAACTATTGCCTCAAACTAAATGCAAATAAGTGCATAATAATAACCTTTGGGAAATCAAATACCCCTGCAAATTACAACACTGATAGCATCCTCCATAAGAGTGGACCCAGTGGTGAGAGATCTGGGTACTCACATAAATAGTAATCTGAACTTTGACTACCATGTGTCCATGGTGGTGAGGAAATCCTTCAATGTGACTCAGCTTATAAGTAAGGGCATGGCATCTAGTTTTAAGGATGTGATTGCATCACTGTACTCGGCCCTCATCAGACCAATAATCAAGTACAATGCAGGCTTTGGCATGGACCTCACTAGGCACCTACAACACTTGGAGTGTCTTCAGAGGTTTCTCACAGCAAATACAGGGGATAAAACACAAGAAATACACCACTGAAGCACAGAGGAGTCGTCCTCTGTGCTTCAGTAGTGTGTTTCTTGTTTTTTAGTTTTGTGTTACACCAAAGCTTGGAAGTAACTATTTTTTGGTTTAAATACAGGGTATAACCAACATGTCATATACCGTCTGATTAAAAGCCCTATCACTGTATTCAGTTTCCTACTCATTACTGAAGGGTGATCAGTGCCTGACCTACAAGCCAGTCTCTATTAGCAAATCTTACTGCTCGAGGATTACCCACTCCAAAGATCTAAGCCTGATTTCTGACATGAATAGATCATGTTTGAGGGATAGTTATGTGTTCCAGAGATTGCCCTTCCTCTGGAACAGGCTTCTTATTCACGTAAAGCACAGCCCTACTGTGACCATCCTCAACTGCATTCTGAACCAATGGATGGGAAATCACAAATTCACTCCTGGAGTAGCACCCATGTCCCCACACACTGGCCCTTGTTATGTTTCCCTGGGGTTTGAGCCAGTTAAGCATTTTTTAGTGCTAAACAGTGATGGGTGACAGGTCTGGTAAGGTTTGTTACAAGCAAATCTGCCAGCTTTATTATAACACTGTTCAAATTTAGAACTGCGACTTGTAGGTTGCTCATGGTAGGGGCTCCATATATAACAGAGGGTAAGAGGTTAGTGATAGCTAGAGTTACCTTGGCAGAGTCTGTAAGGAATTTCTTTACTCTAGGTAGGGGGCCTAGTTTTTGATGGGTTTTCTTGATGCTGTTCTGGCTATATAAATCAAATTTAAGATTAGCATCGATTGTAATGCCAAGTAGTTTTTTATGTGAGTAACTTCATTATTTAAGGAAGAAGTTCTAAAGTTGCTTTTTCTTGGAAATAGGATTTCATTAAAAAAAGAAGTAATTTATTATTTTTTTTTTTTTTTGGGAGGAGGGTTAGTAAAAGGTGATTATCCTGTAGCCAAATTTCAGCAGAGTTAAAGGCTTCTTGAGTAGTTCACTGAAAATGTATTAGGTTGTCAGAAATACATATTAGGGTAGAATCATCAGTGTGATGGAAGCTTGCTGATGGCATCACCCACACTAAACCAGAGGCTATTGCCAACCTTTTGGCTCACAGGTTCGGTTCAAATTTCTCCCCCAACTTCCCACATGATAGCCCAAAGGAAATAGCACATACTACAATACCCCCAACTATTATCAGGAAAAAGATATTCAATGCACTTTCCAAGGCCAAAAACACTGCATTGATGGATCCCGATAACATCCCAGGATGCTTAATAAATAGCAAGAAACATGACCTCTCTGGTCTGCTTGAATCACTTTTCAGCTGGAGGCTACAGTCAGGTTTTGTGCACAAGGAATGGAAGATGGCTGCAGTTATCCCCCTACAAAGGAAGGTACAACCACTGAGCCGGGTAATATCAGGCCCATAGGTCGGACAAGCCTCATCTGTAAGGGCATGGAAAGAATCATCATGGACATGACAAATAAGAACATAGGTATCCTGCAAACGCTAGACCCATCACAAGTCAACCTTTTCAAAGGAAGGTCATGCCTATTAAATATGGTGGACTTTTTTGAGAAGGTCATCAAAACACTGGATGAAGGCAAGACTATGCACACTGCTTACCTTGACCTGGCCAAGGCTTTTGATACAATATCCCATTCAGGCATTATAGACAAGCTCACCAATTTGGGAATAAACCATTTTGTCACCCACTGGATAGCCAACTGCCTCATTGATTGGACCCAGGATGTCAAACTAGGTTAAGCCACCTCAACCAAGAAGAGAGTCACTAGCAGAGTCCCTCAGTGCTTGGTACTGGGCCTGCTCCTTTTTGGCATCTTTTTCTCTGAAATGGAGGAAAATGTTGAATGTTCATGGCTGACTAAGTTTGCAGATGACTGCAAGCTGGGAATTATCATCAACTCCTCTGCAGACACTAGCATTCTTCAAGAAGGCCTATCTCTGGCTAACAAATGGCATCAAAGCCATGGTGTAAAACTCAGTTCTAAGAAATGCATAATTGTACCCTTTGGGAAGTCAACCATCCAGGCTAATTGTCATGTTGATAATACTCCCCAAAGAGTAGACCTAGTGGTTAGGGATTTGGGTACACACATAGACAGTAGTCTTACCTTCTACCACCACATGGCCACAGTGGTAAGGAAATCCTTTTATGTTGTGCAACTTATAAGTAGTGGCATGGCATGTAGGTCCAATGTGATCATTATCCTATTGTACTCTGCCCTCATCAGAGCAATCATAGAGTACAATGCTCCCCTCAGTATGTGCCTGACTAGGCATATGTAGCAACTAGAACTGCCTCAGAAGTTCCATATAAAAAGAATACAAATCATAACAAACCTCCCTTATGCAGAGCACATTAAAGCCCTTTACCTCTACGCAGACTCCTGTAGATTGCTGAGGGGTGATCTATGCCTGGCTTACAAGTAATTCACAAACCTCACACTTATGAATCTCCTGCATATTCGTAAGTCAAACAGTACCATAAATACAAGGTCTAAGGACTTGAATTTTGTCTGAGACTTAAAGACAACATGATAAAGATACAGATATGTGTACTAGAGACTGCGCCTCTTATGGAACAGGCTTCCCATCCATGTGAAGCTGAGTTTGTCTATTACCCAGTTTATGTGCAACCTAGACTAGTGGATGGGGAACAGGAAATATACACTGGGCTTGACACCCATGTCCCTTATGAACAGAGGTAGCTTATAAATGCCTAGGCCTCAATGTCTTGTTTGAATACAGGACATAATTATGTTTTCAGGAAAACATGGCTATGCTTAGAAAGACCCCCTGGGTTATTAGGCTAACAATCTATGACTCTATGAGTCTATGAGAAGATATATGTAAATTGTTAGTGAATATATGTGTCACTCATCCTTTTCTAACATATAAGAAGAACAGACAGGGTAGTTCATTTAGATGCTTTATTACATAGAAACACATCAGGATGGATAGCAGCTTCATAAACTATAAATGAACTGATTAACGGGCAGACCTTACAGACATAAAAACACCAGAAGCATACACGGTGAATAAAAACAGGATACAAGTCCCACACAATTTATTGCACTTAGCGCCTCAGCTAGAAAAGCCTT
This sequence comes from Protopterus annectens, assembly GCF_019279795.1. Lineage (NCBI taxonomy): Eukaryota > Metazoa > Chordata > Ceratodontiformes > Protopteridae > Protopterus > Protopterus annectens. The sequence goes on from NC_056729.1 coordinate 1,519,865,751, forward strand.
CAAAGAGTTACATTTCTTTACAAAACCTTCCTCTATATATATATATATATATATATATATATATATATATATATATATATATATACACCCCTTAATACAATCAATAAAACAATAAAGTCATTCCTTAAAGCAAACATTTCCAATTGATCTCCTGATTTAGTCCCCTTGGGGTAAGAATGTTAAACTTTAAAATCATAATAGCTTCTTTATATAATAATATATTTTTTAACAATGCCTCATCTCCCAATCTCACAAAAACTTTTTCTAAAACTGTTGCTTGTAGCAAACTACAATCACTATTATGTTTTTGCATAAGGTGAACTGCTATAGAACTTTCTAGATTTTGTTTTTTAATATCCCTAATGTGTTCCTGCAACCTGATTTTAAACATTCTTTTAGTCTCTCCAATGTAAAACAGGTTGCAGGGACACCTAAAGCAATAGACAACTCCTACAGTATCACAAGAAAATGCATTAGGTTGAAATGGTTTACCATTAATTTTGTTAAAATTAAAAACAATATGTGAACATACATTGCAGTTGTTGCAAGGCACAGTACCTTTACATCTTAAATATAACATAATATTTTTATAGGTAATACAAAATAAGCCCTAACTAATCTGTCTTTCAGGTTTTGCCCTCTTTTATATGAAATGTATGGCCAACTACATATTATTTTCTTTCACTCATCATCTCTTTTTAAAAAATTCCAATAATAATTAACCAAGTTCCAGATCTTTTCACTTAAGATATTATAAGTTGTAACAAAAAACATTTTTATCCCCACCATCCAAATTACATATGTCTCGTGTTCTTACCTACCTTACATTGTACAGAGTTTAACTCATCCATTTTCCCCACAGATTCCATTATAAGGTCTCTGTTATATCCTCTCTGTACAAACGTAGACAATGTTTGACAAAATTCCTTCTTCAAATCAGCTTCATTATTACAAATTCTAAACAACCTAACCATTTCTCCATATGGTAAGGCTTTAATGGTATGGGAGGGATGGCAACTAATACCATGCAAATACTGGCTACCATCAATAAATTTGCGATGAACTGTCGTACAAATGAATCCATCATCCATGCCAGTCAAATGCAAATCCAGAAAATTAATTTCACTCCTATATTGTAGGCCATCAAATTTCAAATCATATATGGTATTATTCATCTGTTCAAAGAAATCTTGAATCTTCTTAGATCCATTCTCACAAATAAAAATCAAATAATCTATATATCTTAAGTAAAATAAAACATGCTCTTGTACAAATCTATTTTAATAAATATGATCTATTTCGAACTTAGCTATAAAGAGATTGGCATACATGGGGCAAAAGGTGCCCCCATGGCCGTGCCTCACAACTGATAATAAATGACATTGTTATAACTAAAATAATTATTAATCAAGCAAAAATGTACTAATTCTACTATATAATGTGATACTGGGTTATCATCCAAAAAAATAATGTAGGGCCATAATGCCATCATTGTGTTTAATATTTGTATTTTAACTTCGGACATCCAAGGAAGTCCAATACATATTGGTATTCCATTTGACTGCAGATATCTTTACTAGAAAATCAAAAGAATCCCTTATATAGGAGGGGAGCTTTTCCACATAGGGTAACAAAAAATTATGTAAAACAACCCCAATGTTATCTAAAAAATAGTTAGTGGCAGCCACTATCGGTCTGCCCAGGGGGTTAACATTATCCTTGTGGATTTTAGGAAGACAATAGAACGTAGCTAATTTATAGCCTGCAGTACTAAACTTTGTATCCACCTCTTTTTTATTAAAATACCATAAGCAAAAATCTTTTTCCATAAGGCTATCAAAGCTCTGCATTGCTATTATATATTTATTAGTACCATTTACTTCATATGTTGTCCTGTCATTCAAGTGTTGTAGACACGTATTTAAATACTGAGAATAGTGAAGAACTACAATTTTGTTGCCCTTATCTGCTGGTTATCAACAAGATTTTTTAAAGCAACTCATTCCTTTTTAGTCATATTAAATTGAAAATGCACCCTATCATTATTATATTCCTCATAAAGTTGTTCCACAGCAAAAATTCAACATTTCAGCAAACTGTGTTATACACTCATTCACGTATGGGGGAATAAATTTACTTCTAAAACTAACTGCATCAGTATCAAGTAAACAATGAGCATTAATGCCATTTTCAATATCAGATTCATCAGACAGACAAGAATGAAAACTGTCTTTATAACTAACTATTTCCAAATCATTATTAACAAACTGTCATTCAGTTTTTCTGGCAAGGAAATACTTTAAATGCAATTTTCTCACAAATTGGAATATTTCCTGTTTTAAAATGTGTAGGCTAGGCACCACCGTCGGTATAAATTTTAACCCTAAACTGAGTACACTAAGTTGTTCATCTGTTAACGAGCAACCAGATAAATTTACAACATAAGTATCACTGAAACAAAAGTCATTGCCATCTACCTCGTTTATATACTTGTCTAGAATGTCCTTCATTCGCTGTCAAAATGTTAGAAGTTCCTCTCTTCTTGTCATTACCCCCACCTGTACGTTCTCTTAAGTAACGAAAATGCTGTTGGTGAAGTTCCGGATGGATAGCAGCATCATAAAATATAAACAAACTGATTAACAGTCAGACCTTACAGACATACATGCTTACATCTCAACAGCTTACTACAAAAAGGCAGTCAGGCTCGCACACATAGCCGGCCTTAGGCATAGGCCAACTAGGCGGCCGCCTAGGGTGCCGCTCTGGTAGGGGCGCTTTTCCAGTATTTATTTGGTGTAGGTAGACCAGGATGGGGGCACCAGCTAGTGTGGTGAGGGGCACCATGGAGCCCTTTTGCCTAGGGCGCCAGTTGACCTAAGGCTGCTCCTGCTCGCACATGCTCAGTATTTATACAATTGTTCAAGCCCTCAGATAGCTTTTTAAAGATACATACACACACATTGATCTACATCCTCCCTCTTAAAAAGATTGCCCTTAGTTGAAAATAACATTGGAGTTATACATGCATTACTATAGACATTAGAAATAAAAACAATGTTCATGTCCAAGTTGCCCTGTATTGTATCTATAACATGGTATGTATATGCAACTGGATCTCATAACATAACAATCTGGACTGGGTTTAGCAACAGGGACAGTCTTCAGTGAATAATTCGGATCAGGAACTTCTGGCTTCATCAAAGGAATGGGAATATTCTCTAGAACTTCCTCTGGAACTGTAAGACTGGACAACTCATTCTGAGATAAAGAGTCTTTCTCACAGGCAATGTGCTGTGGTATAGGCTCAGACATTGGCATCAAATGTTTCCAATTTAGGCTAAACTCCACTCCTTGTGATTCTACAATGTACAATCTCTGGGCAAATAGTCTTTACAACTCCAATCCGATCATAACCTTTGGACATTTGCATCCTTACCACTTAACTTTCTTGTAATGGATTGAGCGGTTTACTGGTCTTATCATACAAGGAAATCTGGATTAAACGCTTCTTCAACATATTGGTTTTCACTGACATGTTGTTCTTGACACATGGAACCAACAACTGACTACTGATTGGTAATGTGGTTCTGGTTTGTCTCAACAGAAGTCTCTGGGCAGGGGAACCAAGATGTTTATCATAATGAATATTTCTGAGATTCAAGAGATTCAGGAAAACATCATTATTGTCTTGGTTCAACTTCTCTAGTAACTGTTTTGCACCTTGAACTCCATGTTTTACCAAACCATTTGACTGGGGATACTCTGGGCTACTGGTGACATGAGTAAAGTCCTACTCTTTGGCAAATCTTTTCAACTGTTGACTTATAAACTGTATGTTATTATCAGAAATAACTTTGTGCTGACTACCATGGACTGCAAAATGATGCTCCATCTTAGTAATGACAGTATTGGATGCTAAATTAGGAAGCAGGTCAATCTCAAACCAATTGGAATAAGAGTCTAGTATCAGCAAATAATGTTGACTATTCCAATTGAAAATATCAGTGGCTATCAGTGATCTGGTTTAGCTGAAGTGGTTATTTCTGTTGCTGTACTATTACACACAGAAAAAGATGATAGTACTCTCTCAATATCTTGTGACATAAAAGGCCAAAATACTAGACCTCTCTCCCTTCTTTTGGTAGAGTCTGCTCCTGGGTGACAACGATGCAAGATAGTAATGTATTCTTGTTGCAAGGACTTTGGAACAATTACTTTCGGAGCTTTCATAAAAGATACCATTGTCAGATAAAATCTCATCTCTGTATGGAAAATAAAACTTGAGGTAAACTAAATTGCTTTGATGGCCATCCTTGTTGAATAAAGTGGTTAAGAATTTGTAAAACTGGATCTGTGGCTGTATGATCTCTCAGCTCATCAACACTTGTGGAAGAAAAATTTCTCATTTCCATGACTTCAAAATCAAGGTACTTATTCTCATGTTGTTCAGTGGTGTTTCTAGGCGATCTGGACAATGTATCAGCAAGATGAAGAAGTTTGCCTTTCTTGTAGACAACAGTGAAATTATACTTTTGCAAACTCAACATCATACGTTGCAATCTGGCTGAAGCTGTATGTGTAGGCTTTCTCAAAATAGTGACTAGAGTTTGGTGGTCTCTTTCGATCCGGATAGGTCTACCATAAACATAATCATGGAACTTTGAACATGCAAACAAAATTGTCAAAAGCTCTTTCTCAATCTAGGTATACTGCATTTCAGTTTGGGTAAGAATTCTCGATGCATAAGCAATAGGTTGTCCCTCTTGTAGAATGACTGCACCTAGACTAAATTTAGAAGCATCACATGAAAGAGTAACTGGCTTTGTGTGCATCATAGTGTCTGATAGTTGTTGGACTGGCAATTCTCTGTTTCAGGACATCAAATGCTCTTTCGTGCTGTTCTAACGAAGACAAGGATAGATCTTTACTTGTCAGCTCTCTGAACAGTGCTGATATCTGACTCAAGTCTGGAATGAACTTGCCTAGGTATTTAACCATGCCAAGAAAACGTTCCAGGGCTTGAACATTGTCTGCAGCTGGCATCTCGAGAATGGCTGTTTGCTTGCAAGGGTCTGGTCATAAGCCTGAACTGGTAAATAAATGACCAACATAAGTGACTTCTCGTAGCCTAAATTTGCATTTCTGGGGGTTGAGCTTACGATTCACTTGACATGCACTTTCCAGAACTTTTCTGAGGTTTTTGTCATGCTTAGCATCACCATTACTTCTTACTAGTATGTCATCTACTATAATAGCACAAGGATACCCAGAAAAAAATTGCTGTATTGCATGTTGAAAGACTTCACTTGCAGACTTTATACCAAATGGCATTCTGAAAAATCTGTACCTGCAAAAAGGAGTATTGAATGTTGTTAGCAATGAGGATTTCTTGTTGAGCAGAATTTTCCAAAATGAACTCTTTGCATCTAAAACAGAAAAAAATGGCATTCAGCATAAGAGCAGCAATGACTGTGCACATTGGATGATGAGGTCTTTTAGTGCTTTGTTCAAATCTCATGGATCAATACATATTCTGATTTCATCTGAGCTTTTCTTATGAGCTACCACCATGGAAGATACCCACTCAGTAGGTTCATCTACTGGACAAATCACACATTGTTGCGCCATTTTTATCTAGCTCAGCTTTGACTCTGTTCTGCATAGCTATGGGAACTTTCCGGGCTGGCCTGATAACTAGACTGACATCTGTATCTAACTTCATGGAGTACACAGCTGGAAGCATGCCTAGTTTGTCTTTGAAAAGATCAGCATAGGCAGAAAAAATATGTTGGGCAAAATTAGAGTAGTGGTCTTTCAAGCTAACATGATAAACTTCCTTATTAAACTGTGTCTTGAGCCCTAATAATGACTGGACATGCATCTTGACCACATAAAATAACAAGTCATAACTTCTCCCAGCAGAGTAACATGAAAGCCCTACTGAGCCTTCAGTGTGAATTTCTTCACCACCATAAGTAACAAGCTTCGCCCACTTTGCCAAATCAAGCTGATCACCAGCACATACTCTAGCAAATGTTTCTACAGACATAACATTGCACTTTGAACCTGTGTCAGCTTTGATCTCTATGGGTTTTCCATTTATCCAAACAGTACAAAATACTTCATTCTTTGCCCGTAAATCTACTGCATTGGCTGTTTTATGAAGCACTGACACAACATCAACATAAAGAGTAGGGTTGCAGCTTTCTAACTGATTGACTCATTTCTTTCAATGTTCCATTTTAATGAAAGAATGTGTGTCCTTTGTTTTGCAAAACTTTTTGACCAAAAGCTAAGCATTTTTCCCTTTTAGATTCATGATTTCCATCACAATTATGACAGTTGGCAATGAAACTAGGTTGGGGCCCATATTTTGAGTTTGCTGACTCACTCTTATGCTTCACTGAGACTGTGCAAACTCTGCAACTTGCTGGAAAGCTCTGGGGTTTACCAGTGAGTGCTGCAGGGCTACAGTTGCTGCCATGTGCTTTGGCCTGTTTCTTTTAACCACATGCTGCGTACTATCAACATGAGCTCTAAAAGTTACTGGAAGCATGCATTTCTCATTTGTAAGTATATTTGGGTGCTTTTCTGTGAGCTCATATATCTGAAAAATCTTAATGACCTTATTCAAAGTTAAATCACTGTCATGAAGCAAAATCTTTCTCACAAAATCATTTTTAATACCACACATTGTCTGTCTTTTATCAAGTCATCCCTTAAATCACCAAATATTCATGTTTTAGCTTTATTTCTCAAGTCTGTCATATATGCTGCATCAGACTTTTGATCCCTTGTGTAAAATAAGTGCCTTTCCATTGTAATGTTTGTCTGGGGGTTGCACATTTCTCTAAATTTATGTTTTAAACACTCAGGGTCCTCCCTTGACTCAGTGAGTCTATATCATGTTGTCAAACTCTTAAAAGTTCGAACGTTATATGGTTGACACCATATGATATGAACTTTTAAAAGTTTGAATGCTTCAACGGAGATCTCCGTACAGTGTGGAATGGGAAGATTTCCCTTTTCTGCACTGTAATGTGATGTCGGAATTGGTATATTTATAGAACGGGGGGTGTGAGGGGTGCAGGTGGGCTTGCCCCCCTGCTTAAACCGTTCAGGTATGTTTTTTCTTTGGTTTATTTTCTTTTATTACATTTTCAAACTTTTAAAAGTTCGATCATATGGTGTCAACCATATGACGTTCGAACTTTTAAAAGTTTGATTATGTAATATAGATGTGACTCAGCCGGTACAACAGTATGATGGTTTTCCCCCTTCCTGCAAAGATAGCAGGTGCATACACAAATGAATGTTCCCTTTCAATGGCTTCTGACCCAGTGCTTTTGTACAGTCATCTTTGTCAGAAAATGCAGCCTCTATGAAAATGTAGTACTCTTGCTCAAACACTCTCCTGTTCTCTGCAATATTATTGTCCCACACAAGTGCACCAGGTTTTCAAAATCCATCTGCCATGCCAACAACGTATGCACAAGCAGACTGAAAAATATGGCCCTTATAATTATATATGAACAAGCTTGTTATATGTGCTTGTAATAACATTCAAATGCACAATAAACTCTTTGAAATACTGTACTTTGGGAACTATGCTCTGAAATGGCTGTATCTTGCAAAATAACTTTACTGTAATACTGCACAAACATGCAAACACTTCATACACTTCTGATAACTTGGATATCTTTAATTAATATGAAAAATACATGCTTAGTGAAATATGTGGTAGTTTCCTTTTATTTTATTTGTTTTATGCAATTCAGACTTTATTCCATAGTAATTCCAATATTTGTATCACTATCGGACATATCAGTTTATCAAAATATTGATTAGAGCATTCTGCATGTTTCTTTTCTTATTTTGTGAATAAGAAATTATTTGAGCAAGTTTTAACATCTGAAATTAGTTTTGAGTCTGTTTTGTGAATTATATGTGCAGTAGAGATGATCCACTCCTGTATATTCCCCCAATACCAACTGGGTGCCTCTTGGACTTAAATTGGAGAAACTGGAACTCTTTCTGTCAACAAATCGTTTTAGCCATGCCTTTTTCGACACCATGCCTTTTTAGACATGCTGCTTCTGACACCATGTCACTCGTCCTTCTCTAACATAGAAGAAAAATAGGCAGGATAGTTCATTTAGATGCTTTATTACACAGAAACACATCAGGATGGATAGCAGCATCATAAAATATAAATGAACTAATTAACAGACAGACCTTACAGGCATCCATGCTTAGATCTCAACAGCTTACTAGAAAATGGCAGTCAGGCTCGCATGTGCTCAGTATTTATACACTTGTGCAAGCCCTCAGATAGCATCTTAAAGATACATATATGCACATTGATCTACAGTATTAAAAAGTAGAGGGCCAAGAATGGACCCTGTGGCACAGCAGTATTGACAGGAAATAAGGGAGAAAAAGTGGAGAGCCATTTAACAGACTGGTGTCTATCAGTTAAGTAGTTATTAATCTACAGTAGTATGATGAAACGCAATAATCAGGACTAAATATGGAGACAGAAGAACAGCTGTATGTCTGTAGGTGAACCATAAAGCAAAGGAATGACCGAATACCTATGGAACAGCAGCATGACAAAACTGGCTAAGCAATATTAAAGCACCATTTCCTGAAGCACATAACAGTATGCATCTGTATAGAAGAACATACATGAAGTCTTGCCAAATGAGTCTATAATACCATAGACTACAATGCGCACTGTGCCAATGCCAAGGAACACAAACCAGTAATGTAGACAGCAGCTACATAGAAAAACACCATCTGAGAAATGATGTTCCATACAAGCCCAGCATTCTGCATAGTATGGCAAGAAAGTATGCTCAGAAATGATTTGCCCAACAGGAAGCATGTGTGACAATTAATTTGTACTTTTTAAAAACACAATACTTGCAACACTGAGACTCTTCCTGTATTGAAGGTCTTTCTTATGTACAGTGTGCCTCTGTTTGTCATACAGTGTCATGGGTACTGCGTTACAGAAGTTATTTTATAGCAATGACAATTGTGTTCACAAGATTAAAATGGATCACAGAAGTTTTGTTGCACCTCAGTGCACTCCAGGAGAAAGGTTCTTGCTCAATCAAGTCAGTTTGTTTTCACAGGCCACTTATTAGTACACTCACGTTAAGTATTTTATTTTATTTATTTTATTATTTATTTGCAGTTTCTGGGCGGCCACGGTGGTGCAGTGGTTAGCATTGCCGCCTCACAGCAAGAGGTTCTCCGGTTCGATCCCCGGCTGGGGTGCCTTCTGTGCGGAGTCTGCATGTCCTCCCTGTGGTCACGTGGGTTTCCTCTGGGTGCTCCGGTTTCCTCCCACATCCCAAAGACATGCTGCAGGTGGATTGGACACTCTAAATTGGCCCTAGGTGTGCATGTGAGTGTGCCTTCTGTGGAAGGTTGGGCGCCGGGCTGGCAACTCGGCACTGTAAAACCCCACTGCCAATCAATGTGCGGACAAGGTGTTCCGCTGTGGCGACCCCTAACCGGGAAAAGCCGAAAGAAGAAGAAGAAGAAGATTATTTATTTGCAGTTTGTTGACCGGGAAAGTCCATTGGGCCAAGAAGAGCCCTCTTTCAATGGAGGCCTAGGGAGAAAAGCTCCAAATACATACATTCAGAAATATCAGCAATACATATGGAATTTGTATGGTAAGTTAGTACAATATATTACAAAAACAAACTCATTATATTACAGTATATTACAAAAACAAAGTCAGCAATAGTTACTACATAATGCAATACAAATTAACAGAGCAATAAGATTTAGCTACAGTAGTAACAATGAGATAATTGATATAACATAAAGTAATTCTAGACCATGAAGTGAGACAGAACCATAAAGTGAGAATATGCGTGATATATTGGGTGGCAGGTAGATGCCTACATAAGCTAGGGTGTGAAAGGTGGAGATGGTAAAAGGTGAGAAAAATCAATGTGAGCTGGGGACAGACTAGAGGAAGGACTGAAGGAGAAGAGAGAGGGAGTGGAAGAAGGAATGGCAGGTTGGAAGTGAGGAGGGGTGACAGTAGTAGCACTCCCATGTAGTTGAGAGATATGAACGGAGCAAGGTCTTAAAAGAGGAAAGATTTTGTGTAGTTCTAAGGTGAGGAGGAAGGCAGCTCAATTTTCGTGATATGGAGAAAGATAAAAGAAGTTGCCCTGGGGTACTTGAAGGTTTGTAAACTTCAAGAAGGTTTTGGTTATTAAGTATGCTTCACTGAGTTAATTTAAATATTTATGAACAACAGTAGTCTAATGAACAAGACAGTATTCATTCTCCTTGTGTGAGAGAAGTCAAAATAAAACTGGTGTGCACAATGGCAATCTGAGATGGGAGTCTTGTGTCTCCTACCAATGTCAGCTATTTAAGGACCAGAACAGACAGCTTCTCTTTTTCTTTCTCTGTCTCTATTTTTCTTTCTTTTTCTGTCTCTCTCACTTACTCTCACACTCACTCTCTGTCTATTCCGTCTCACATTCTCTCTCTCAGTTCTTTGAAATTATTCTCATCCTATCCTGAGTTACCTCTCTTCAAAGGCCATCTTCTATTAGTCACTGTTAGCTCATGTAGTGCTCAGGGAGCCAACCTGGAATGTAAGTGATGAAATCTGTTACATTATAAGGTGTCTGTGAGTGGCAACTTATTTTGGGAAGGCAGACAACATTAAAATCAAGCTCAATACAGGGAGAAATGCCAAAACTAAATGCTATAAAGCCTGATAAGATATAATTTGAATTTTGAGCTGGATTCTAAAGATTAGAACAGCATACAGGCTGCCATGCATAAAGATATAACAATAGCAAAGCAATTCAGACACAGAAAACAATGAGACCTATTTATGTAAGTGTTTTCATTGTCTGTGTGGTTTTATCACAAGGGAAATAAAAATAATCAACTAGCCAATTTGTCTATGAAAGATACAGTAAATTATATTAAAAAATAAATAAGCCACTGTTAAATATTTGAAATAGTCATTTTATCAAAGACTGTTATGCTGTAAATTGACAGCTTAATTTCTTGCATAATGAATGCAAAAAACGCGCAAAAATCATGTTTTTCTGTTTGCCAGTGGGATTCAGACTGGTTCCAGAGAACTAGGGTCATGTTTCAAAAGGGTCCCTGTTAACTTGTAAAACTGATAATTTCAAAAAACCTTAACTTTCTAAATTCAAAAATTTTCAGGATGCTGCCTCCAAAATCGCAAACTCTACAATACTATGCATGTCACCTCTTGAAACACAGCATCTTCAGGTAACAGCAAAAACATTCCAAATGTTGATATTTTTATCTTTTGAACCTCTGGTCTTCAAAAAAATCAACATGGAGCAGATTCTGAGACACAGTTCATATTACCTATGGTTGGTACATGGAAAACAGAAATGAAAGGCCATCTGTACATTCAGAAAAAAATGCATGTGTGTGTGTGTGTGTGTGTGTGTGTGTGTGTGTGTGTGTGTGTGTGTGTGTGTGTGTGTGTGTGTGTGTGTGTGTGTGTGTGTGTGCGCGCACACAAGGTGGATGGCACAGTGGTGCAGCGGTAGTGTTGTCGCCTCCCTGCAAGAGGTTCTCCGGTTCAGTTCTTGGCTTGGATGCCTTCTGTGCGGAGTCTGCATGTCCTCCCTGCATTCATGTGGATTTCCTCCAGGTGCTCCAGTTTCCTTCCATGTTACAAAGACATACATCTGGAGCATTTCTCCCCAGGCCTCCACTGAAAATAGGCTTCGTTCCAAGTCGGACTTTCATGGTAAATAAATAAAATAAAGGATATATACGTGGAAAGCACACTGCTCATTGTTGTGTTGTGCTTAGTTTATATACAATGGCTGACATTGCCTTTACTAGAAGGTATGGCATAGAAAGGAAATACAAGATCTCTATGTCTGAAGCAGATAAGCAAACCAAAGAGAGGGGGAAATATAGAGTTTCTAACTCTAAAACAGACAGGCTGGCTAATCAGACTAATAAAAAGCAACTTGTATATCATGGCTAAGGGGAGTAAGATTCCTGTCTTCGATGACTAGAGAGGGTTGTGAAGACAAGTCTCCAGGGAGCTACATGGGAAAGATGAAGGCAGTCTGGAAGGTATACATGAAACCTGAAAAAGGGACAGAAACTATATTCTTGCCAAGGGCAAAGCAATGGAATTAGTCCCTGCCTCTGCGGTAAAGTGTGTTGAAAGGAAAAAAGTGCTATCTGTAAGTATTGTTTACTTTACTAGCCACCTTTGAGAAAAATCATGCGTAATCAGTATAAAATAAATGGAAGGTGTACATGAAACCTGAAAAAAGGATAACAACTGTTGTCCTGCAGAGGGGAAAGCAATGAAATTAACCCCTGCCATTATGGTAAACTGTGTTTAAAGGAAAACACTGCTCTCTGTAAGTATTATTTATCTTACTGACCAGCTTTGGTAAAAGTCCTGTGTAATCATATGAAGCAATAGTAAAATTGTACTGACTGAAATTTAGAAAGAATCTATGGCCACTGCTGTAAATAGACTTTATTTTATGGAGTTGCATTTATAGTATAAGAGTAATAGCTAAAAATATTTGTTGAAACAGACTAGAAGAGTGTTCATGATTGTTTTTTTCATTCACCCAGTTTTAGTAGTTTTTGTGTTCCTCCTCCCTTTTATTAGTGCACACACAGCAAATGTATAGCATATATAGATTCATAGATATTCCAAAGAAACTGAGTGTTATAACCATTCTCATTCCTCAGGCAGCACCTCCTTTCTCCAGGAGGATCATACTGGTCAGTTCTGGAGTAAATTTGTGGATACCCATCCAATCATCTGGTTTATATGTAAAGGAAAGTAGTGCGTCACACTGCTTAACATGCAGGGGAAATTATAAAGAAATAGATAGATAGATAGATAGATAGATAGATAGATAGATAGATAGATAGATAGATAGATAGATAGTTAGATAGATAGATAGAAAAAATAAAACAGGAGCACAGGAACAATGTTAGGGGATGTCTAGCTCTATATGAATTCAAGCAGACACTTAAAGGTTCTTCCCATGCTTTTTAAGCACTTAAAGATCATGTGCAATGGTGTCACTTATGAACAGAATGTCCTGAAGAGTTGCTGCTCACAGACACTATTAATTCTAGTACTGGAAACTGTAGATGCTACAAAAAATGTTTTATGTTAATTACTTAAATTTTACTTCAAAAACAGGGTTATTCCTGTGAGCTTGACAAATGCCGTCATGGATCCATGTAATCACAACTGGCATAATGATGACATGAGGTTAGGGGTGCAGATGTTTGCCATTGACTCAGTCAGGTGGATAAATAAATAGATAGCACAAACCCAGAGAACAGCCACTCTACTTGAATATTACACAAAGCTGAGTAGCTGTGCTCATTTGTCTTGAGAGTTACAGTGGTTATTCTATAGCCATTAGGCACAACCCTGTGGATAGGCTGAGGATGAACAATTTACACAGAGGTTTGGACAGTGCATACTTCACATTGATAAGAAAGCATCCTTTTATATTGTCAGGTCCCATAGAAGTATTATTTTTAACCTTTGAAGAGGATCCAAGGACTTATTCCAAAGTGATGCTAGGGGTATCTAAATTTTCAAGGATCATGGGGACAACAATACAAATGGGTAGAGTATAATCAGCACTAAACTGATGAATCTGACAGCTGTCGCAGTTGGGTCCATTTCACAGAAATTGTTAAGAATTTGTTCAAGGTCTTCTAAAAGCTAAAACGGGTTTTCTCTGTAAAGGTCCCAAAAGAGAGTTGCATTTGACTGTGAGTTTTTACCTCTAGGTCTGTCAGAGAAGACAATTCATTTGTGGTCAGATTTAACCAGGTATGAGGGGATATGGGGGAGAGGGGTACAGAGACCAAGTAGATTGTTAAACACCAGTTCAAAGATTCTTGCTGCTTGTAGTTTTACAATTTGATCCAATGCATTGGTATTAAGAAAGTCTAGGAAATGCTGAGCACATTCATTTTAGAGTTTCATGTATAACAACTGATACTTGGGTATCTGAAGTCCCCCTATCAAGGAGATATTTGGTTTGATATTTACCCTCTCCATGGTTTGTCTGTAATTCCCATGATCTACATGAAACATTGATGGGTAATGGCAATACACTCCTCAAGAACAATGTTCTTGCCTCTGACATTGGTGGGGATCTCTAGCTTCCAATGAGTTGTTAGGAATGATGGAATCTCTAGGTTAAGGTTGAGCATAATTTGATATGACATGACAGTCTTCCTGGAAAATTCAAATGTTCTGTAAAAAACATGGTACCACTAAGAAAAATATAGACTTGAATAAAACAATGTGCACTTTCACCTACTATGAGTGAGCCTTCATCAGATCAAAACCATTCTCTCATACATCTCAAATATTTTAATGTTAATCTTCTTATTTTGGCTTTTCCTGGTTAAGGGTTGCCACAGCAGATCACCTGTCTGCTCATGACTGGCAGTGGAGTTTTACTGTGTCGAGTTGCCAGCCTGGCACCCAACATTCCACAGAAGGCACACACACTCATGCCTAGGGCCAATTTAAAGTATCCAATCCACCTACAGCATGTCTTTGGGAGGAAACTGGAGCACATGGAGGAAACCCACGCGACCACAGGAGGACATGCAGACTCTGTACAGAAGGCACCCCAGCCAAGGATTGGACCAGAAAACCTCTTGCTGTGAGGTGGCAATGCTAACTGCTACACCACCGCAGCCGCCCAAATATTTTAATGTTAATATGACACCAAATTCTTATACTAACACAGAATTTTTGAAGTGACAGTTTGCCTGAAACAAAAGATAAGCACAAATAAAAGAGCATGTATAAAGACAGTAAATGCCTTAATTTTAACAAACTTACAATGCTAGCGGTTCTACATGACATGATTTCCTTATCAACTTGTAGTCTCAGTTGTGTTTCTAATAACAAGCTCTGCCCCTTCATCTCATTTACTGCTAAAACAAAACACAATTACTCTGTTCTCAAAATGTCAAACTGGCTGCAATACAGCAAAGAACCAATCTGCTGCCTGAATCTTTGCTATGCAAACTCATTCCCTGCCCTCACCATTAGATTTGCCATTAGGGAAAGAGGTTAAAAAATACAGCAACCACAGGTTCTCAATACTAGGCCCCAGACTATGGACTGTCGTTTTCTCTTTTTCCCAACTTCCAAGAAAAAAAATTATTGAGTTGTGCAAGCCATACCAGATGAAACAGGAAGTCCTATTTACTATGTCATCCCTGGCCAACACATGCTTTATTCCAGTAGAATGACACAAACTACTCAGACAATTGTTAAAGCCAGCTATATTGTCTAGGTACCCAGGCGTAATTATGGATGAGGGCAATACACTCCTTATGAATGGTATTTTTCGTGCCTCTGCCAGATGCATAGTACTTTTCATGATATCTCTCTGCATATCCCCTAAGTGGAGCACTTTAGGTCATTCAATCCAAACTCAGAACCACATACAGCAAAGTAGTTAGGTTTGCAGCTAACATGCCACCCAAATCACACCACTGTCTTGCTCTCCAAACATGCATCTGGTTAGAATTCCCTAAATAACTTTTATTTACTCAACCTCTCATCATCCACACTATCCAAAACATGCCATCCTCCTGCCCTAACATATCCTCTCCTGTCTCCCTATACAACTCACCCAAGATCCCTCAGAAGCTCAGACCAATCTCTCTTACAGATTCATGAACCTAAAGAAATCACTTGGACAAAACGTCTATAGCTACCTTCCTGCTCAGCATGGAATAAGCTTCCCATGGCCCTCAAAACTATCACCCATGCACACAACTTCAAGACAGCTCCCAGAAGTTACCTACACAGCATCTGGAAATGTCACTGCAATCACTCCACTTAAAAACTTCCCCTCTCTCTTTCCTGTTTTATTCTTCTTCCCTCCCTCACTTTCCTTACTACCTTCATCCTTCCCCACAATTATGCTATCCAGTCTAACTGCCTGTCTATTATAATAATATTCAACTACTGCTCCCAATACCCCTCCTGCCCCCATGTAACATGATACTAATTTACTTTCTCTCCTGTTTCCCCTCTAGCTGTAACATGACTAACTAGCTTCCATGACTCTAGCACTACATTTTTTTGTGTACCTGGACACTTTGCTCTTACTAACCATTTCAATTCACACTCCTACTTTTGTTATGCCTCATTAGCTGAGTTCTGTTACTCGCTCTTCAGTTTGCTCATCTGTTTAAACTATTTGTATATACTTTTATCATATTTATTGTATTTCACTTTACTCCTGTTAATTCTTCACTCAGAAAAGCTGTGCTGTGAATTCATTACTTGTAAAAGATGAACTGTGAATTTTTGTTTTACTTGTTTAATTTGTACTGTGGAGCTTTTCTCCCCCAGGCATCTACTGGAAAAGGGCACAAGCTCAGATGGGTTAACCCAGTCAACAAATAGGTTCATAGGTTCATACTAGGCTATCTGCCCTAGGGCATTTATAAGCCTAGCCAGAGTGTGTTTGGCTTTCGCCACCCATTTTAAATTAATTTTGCTATGCCCTTTTTCGAGGTTAGTATACTGTGCCTCTGTCTAACAGTGACACAGAAGTGATACCCGGGGTAAACCTACGATCTCCCATCCACTCATCAAGATTCCTCTTGAAGAGAGTCAATGAGGGACTCTGCCTAACCTGGACTGGGATTTTATTCCAGAGTGAAGGGAGCCTCTGGGTTATGAATCTGTCCCTCCAGCATGTCCTATTTATTTCAGTGCTGAGGTTCAAGTGTCTCGAGCACATAGCTCGATGGGATTTGGATTTTCTGAGGTGCAGCATGTCCATTAATTCCAGGTTGGACATGGCTTTATACATCAGGCACAGATTGCCTCTGAGCAGGCGGTATGCCACTGAGTAGAGCTGGAGTTTCTTTAACCGGGCAGCATATGGCATCTGTTTGAGCCCTATGATCCTCTTGGTGAGGTACCTTTGGGGTCTTTCCAGTTGCTGCAGGTGTCTGGTAAGGTACATCCCAAAAGGGGCATTGTACTCAATTATGGGCCTGATGAGGGATGAGTAAAGAGGCATGATGACCTCCCCTGATCTAGATGTGAATCCCTTCATGATTAGGTGGGCTATATAAAATGTTTTTCTAACCACTTTGGCCACGTGGTTGTCAAATGAGAGATTGCTATCAACTTGGGTCCCCAGGTCCCTAATTACTTCTTCTGTACTTAATGGATTACCACCTATGTGGTAATTTGTGGGCACTTTGTTTTTGCCAAAGGGATGACTATACACTTTTGGCATTTAGCTTGAGGCCATGGCTCTGGCACCAGTTGTCTATTTCTATGAGGCCCTTTTGGAGGATGCTTGTGTCGGCTGGAGAGTCGATTATGGCGCCCAGTTTGCAGTCATCTGCGAACTTAGTCAGCCACAGTCCTTCCGTGTTGGCCTGTACCTCCGAGAAATATATACCGAACAAGAGAGGTCCCAGGACTGAGCCTTGGGGGACGCCACTTGTAACTGGTTTGGAGTCTGACATGGCTTCAGCAATTCTAACCATGTGGGTTCTGTCCTTGAGCCAGTTTGCAACCCATCTAGTGACATAGGGGTTTATATTTAAGCTGGTGAGTTATCTATAATGCCCGAGTGGGGTATTGTATCAAAGGCTTTTGCAAGGTCCAGGTAGGCTGTGTGGACCACCTTCCCCTCGTCAATGGCCTTGGTGACTGTTTCAAAGAAATCAATCAGGTTTAAGAGGCAGGATCTGCCCTTAACAAAGCCGAACTGGGTAGGATCCAGTGTCTTTAGGACCCCAATATCTTTATTTATGAGGTCCATGATGATCCTTTCCATAGCTTTGCAGACAAAGCTAGTCAGGCTTATGGGGCGATAGTTTCCAGGATCCGTTGAGGCACCACCTTTGTGGAGAGGGACCACTGTTGCTGTACGCCACTCTTTGGGTACATATCCTGTAGTAAGGCTGAGTTTGAACAGTAGTTTTATGTTTGGGTTTAGCTCTTCTTGGAGTTCATGTAGGACGCAGCCCGGGACACCGTCTGGTCCCATTGATGCTGTGTTTTTTGCTTTGGAGAGGGCAGCTCTTACCTGAGCATCTCAGATGTCAGGGGGGCAGCACTCTGCTGGGATAAATATTTGCCCTTTTGGTGGGGGGGGGAGAAGTTTGCGCTGAACCTGTCAGTTAGGATGTCGGCAATGTCTGTGGGTTCGGTGTATTTTTTGTCATTTTGGACTAATTCTGAGCATATCTGGGATTCCCACCCAGGTTCCTAACATAACTAAAGAAAGCCTTGTGATTATCCTTAGTGCCCTGTGCAACTTTTCTCTCGAAGCTGGCCTTAGACGATTTTATGAGTGCCCATAGTTTTTTGCTAATACTGATCAGAGATGCCTTCCCTTTGTGGGATTTTGCTCTATCATGTAGTAGCTTCCTCCTTCTATTGTATAGTTTGTTTATGGCTGGGGTCCACCAGACACGACGTCTGCCTTTGGAGGATTGGGTCTTGGTTTTATTTGGGATTGCATGACCCATGCATTCCTGAAGGTGTTCATAGAATACGTTTATAAAGGATTCTGCAGTCTGGGCCATATTTTTCACAGGCCCGGGGGCTTTGAAGGATTCCACCTCGGTTTTGAGGAGTGTGAAATTTGCTTTAGAAAAGTTTTTCACTGTGGTTTTCAGGGCAGGGGGTGGAGTCGGGATGTGAATATCCAGTGAGATTAGTTTATGGTCTGATCTTACCAGTGAGGGATGCACTTCTGGCCTGGAGCATAGAGTCCCCATGTTGGTGATGATCAGGTCCAGTATGTTTTTCCCTCTTGTGGGAGTGGTAACAAGTTGTTCCATAGCATTTGAGTTTATAAATTCTAGGAACCTTTGGGCTAGGGTGTTGGAGCTAGAGTAATGCTCCCAGTCTATGTTTGGGTAGTTGAAGTCGCCCAATATAATGGTGTTTGGAGAGACCTTCATATTTTCCAGTGTTCTCAGGAAGGCCGAGTGGGGTTCCTGGGTTTGGGAGGGTGGTCTGTAGCAGGCTATAAACTGGAAGGCAGTTTTACCCACTGTTAGTTGCACATGGATAGTCTCTGATGCTTCGTGCTGAGCCACCAACCTGGAGGTGTGGGTATCTTTGACGAATATTGATACTCCCCCTCCTTTTGTAGTATGGTCCAAGTTTTGGGGCCAAAAAGCATGGTATGAGGTATAACCTGGTAGTGCTGGGGTGCTCTCGGAAGCCTTGAACCAGATTTCTGTTACTGCACAGATAACAATGTTCTCCATGCTAAGGAGAGTTTTGAGTGCATGCATCTTGAGGTTTAGACTTCTGGCATTGAGTAGCATTACTCTTAGTTTCTTATCCCTTGTGATACCTATGGAGGTGGGTTTGTCTTTTGAGCCTTGCCTAAAAAAGGCACTATGGGGGTAGCAAGAGCCTTTGCCAATATCCGAAAGCCCAGGGGTGACAGGTGCAAGCCGTCCCTAGCGAAGCTGACAGGCATTGGATCCCCTTTGAATGACACCAATACTTAAGCCAATTGTTGAAATCTTGTCTTCATATTGTGGCATCATTCTTGGTGAGGGTAAGATGCTACTCAAGGTCAGGGTCATACCAGCCTGGGCTACATGCTCAGAGAGCTCCTCTATGTCTCTTTTCATGTAGTCCAGGGAGGTACGTCTCAGGTCATTCACACCAGCATGGACAATGACTGAGTCATATTTGTACTTGCCTTGGAGTGACCTGAGTGCTTGCGTTATGTGGCGGATCATAGCGCCCGACAGGCAGCTCACCGTGACCTTCTCCTTGTTCAGCCTGGTGAGCGGGACGTCAGTGTGCCTGATGATAGAGTCACCTATTACAAGTGTATCAGGTGTGTTGTTTAGCCTTAAGGGCTGTGACTGTTCGGCACACTGGCGTTGTGAGCTATGTGTTGCATGAGTTTTGTTTTGGGGTAGCAGTTGCTTGGGTGTCTGCTTTGGAGGTCTCTGCTGCTTAGGCAGATTTTGATTTAGAGCCTCCGATTATGTTTTTGTGTGTTTATGCGTTTGGTTTGCTGTCGTGGTAGGTCTATGTGAGATTGGAATTTTAGTGAGTGTGGTTTCCTTCTCCTCCTGACTGGTTTTGCCAGTACTGAGTTGAGAGAGCTTAGCCTCCAGTATGGCTATATGGTTGCATCTCTCACATGTGTTGGAATTTGTTGGGAGGAGGAGAGGGTTGTCTGTGTACATGAGGCAGTTGTAACATTGCCTCAAGATTCCAAGATTCACCAGCTGGACCGGAGAGGAGATTGACAACTGACCTTTAGACATGCTAGAATAGTATTGGGAATTCATTTATAATTGAAAAAAAGGGCCAAAGGGGAACGAGGTACTCAAGGGGAGTTTGTGAGGGTGTAGTGCTTTTAATATTTTAGTGCTGACTTATATAATTGCTTTAGTGAGCAAGTGCCAGGTAACTTAAATGCAATGTGTTTCAGGTAACTTAAATGCAAAAATGACAAACAGTAACTTTCTTTCAAGTGAAACAAGGAAATAAGTACAGTAAGCAATGCAGATATCACTAGGGATCCACAGAAGCGCTGAAAATCCGCGTTTTAGGTGGAATTAGCATTTCAGGGAAATAACAAGCAAACAAACAAATAGCATACAAATAAAGCTAGATTCAGCAGGCCTGGATCTAGTCTATGCTACAGCAAACAAGGTGTACCAATTTCAGTAAGAAACAGTTGAAATATGCAGGCACTATAAGCCTTTAACCAGAAATTCCCAGCTCAGAAGGGCAGAGTCCAGCCTCTCCTCCCACAAGAGTGCAGACCACGAACCTTCTTAATGTAAAATAACTGGCCTGAAGCCCAAGTGCTTAAACCAGAACTAATACACTTTTAGAATAACAGACACTGAGCCCTCAATCAGCAGTTCACAACTTAGAAGGATGTAAGTTATCTGTCCTGCCACCACAGTGAAGGCCACAAACCTTCCTAATGTAAAACAACTGGTCTGAAGCCCAAGTGCTTAATCCAAAAGACTTAGAATGATAGCTACACTTTAATCAAGTTACTACCAAGGAGTAATAAATACAATTGAATACTTTAAAGAATGCCTGGATTAGTGCTCAAGTTATACAAACAAAGCTAGATTCAGCAGGCCTAGATCTAGTCTATGCTACAGCAAACAAAGTGTACCAATTTCAGTAAGAAGCAGTTCAAATATGCAGGCACTATAAGCCTTTAACCAGAAATTCCCAGCTCAGAAGGGCAGAGTCCAGCCTCTCCTCCCACAAGAGTGCAGACCACAAACCCTTTTAATGTAAAACAACTGGCGTGAAGCCCAAGTGCTTAAACCAGAATTAATATACTTTTAGAATAACAGACACTGAGCCCTTAATCAGCAGTTCCCAACTTAGAAGGATGTAAGCTACCTGTCCTGCCACCACAGTGCAGGCCACAAACCTTTCTAATGTAAAACAACTGGTCTGAAGCCCAAGTGCTTAATCCAAAAGACTTAGAATGATAGCTACACTTTAATCAAGTTACTACCAAGCAGTAATAAATACAATTGAATACTTTAAAGAATGCCTGGATTAGTGCTCAGGTTATACAAACAAAGCTAGATTTAGCAGGCCTGGATCTAGTCTATGCTACAGCAAACAAGGTGCACCAATTTCAGTAAGAAGCAGTTTAGATATGCAGGCACTATAAGCCTTTAACCAGAAATTCCCAGCTAGAAGGGCAGAGTCCAGCCTCTCCTCCCACAAGAGTGCAGACCACGAACCATTTTAATGTAAAACAACTGGTCTGAAGCCCAAGTGCTTAAACTAAAAGGCTTAGAATGAGTTACACCAAGCAGTAATAAATACAACTGAGTACTTTTAAGATGACGCAAAAGCAAAATAAAGTAGGAAGAAACACAATGGCAAATAAATAAGTATTAAATTCACTTCTGTATGGAGCACAAATAAGCTGTACTCAGTTTTGTTTGGTTTAAGGGACCTTATAACTGTTATGACATAACAGATCCTTGCACCAGACAAGCATCTAAAGTTAACCTGTTCTTGCCCAGTCTGAGTGTAGAGTCTGTATGCCTAACATTAAAGTCATCTATGACAAAGCATTTCCCTGTGTGATAACAGACTTAACTGGTCTTTTAGTGAGCTGTGTGAATTTACAGGGTGTGAATGAGGGAGTTTAGTGTTGCTCTGTCTGCTTGTGGTTGCTATCTTTTACAGAGGACTTTTGCAAGCTTAGGAAATGTTTCTTTACAGCCTCAGCATACATCATGAGCCTTTTGGGGTGCTGTGACTGACATTCTTATACATGTATGATGCTTACTGATAGTGGGCTACAGCTAGAGGTTTGCCTCCATATTTCTTCAATATTTGCAATGTTCATAGGTTATATTATCAATGGTATAAGCACTGGGGGGGTTAGTAAGCCTAAGGTAGTTGCCACACTGCCTTGGAACACCTAATGCTCTCAGACTGACCACAAATGGGGTGAAAGATAA
Source organism: Protopterus annectens (assembly GCF_019279795.1). Taxonomy (NCBI): domain Eukaryota; kingdom Metazoa; phylum Chordata; order Ceratodontiformes; family Protopteridae; genus Protopterus; species Protopterus annectens. The sequence continues at coordinate 1,519,888,302 of NC_056729.1, forward strand.
CTGATAAGCCATATTCAAAGAGATGGGAGGACTACAGCTTATCATAGAACTCATGTTTTAAAGGGAGACTTCTACTGGAATCCTTGAAGGTCTATGATAGAAAAAGATAAATAACTGATGAGCCATATTCCCAGAGAGGGAGGAGGACTACAACTTATCATAGAACTCATGTTTTAAAGGAAGACTTCTATCAGAAACCTTGAATGTCTATGATAGAAAAAGATAAATATAGATATTTATTTACACTCACTCACACACACACACACACACACACACACACACACACACACACACACACACATATATATATATATATATATATATATATATATATATATATATATATAGGAACACTTTATAATCCCGAAATTCTGAAATACCGAATTTTAGAATCCCGAGATTATAAAGCCGAAAGAAGCGTGAATTTCAAAATCCCGAAGTATGGAGATTTTGAAGTTAGAGCTTCTGGTGTTGCGCTGTGTGAACGGATAGCTGGAAGTTCAGGTAAGTATTTATGTTTAAGGGTTTTAGTTAGGGGTTTTAGTGTGTGTCAGTGTGTTTGGTTACTGTGATCTGTGTGTGCAAGGGGAATGTAGCTTGTATGGTGGTGTTTTTGTGTGTCTGTGTAGTGCAGCTGTGGAGTTAGTATATTTAAGTAGGGGCGGTGTGGGGGGCTGGGGGGTGCAGGGAGGCTTGCCTCCCTGCTTGCCTGTAGTGCAGGTTTGAGTGTATGTGTGTTGGGGGAAGCTGTGTGTATGTGTGTGTGTGGTGTATGGTTAGTGTAGTGTTCGTGATTTTAAAATTCATGCTTCTGGGGTTTTGGGATTGTCAGGTTTCTGCTTTATGATCTCGAAATTTTGAAATTCGATATTTCAGGATTTCGGGATTATAAAGTGAATCTATATATATATATATATATATATATATATATATATATATATATATATATATATATTATATATATGTGTGTGTGTGTATGTACACATATATATTTATATTTATATATATATATATATATATATATATATATATATATATATATATGTATGTCTACTTTCATTCATCAAAAGTACACCATACTGAATCTGAAGAACTTGACTCCATTTCAGCGGAAGTGCAGTTTCACGAAAATGCACTTTCGTAAAACGCACATTACTGAAATAAAGAAACATGAAAATAACCACTAACAACACATTTCGGCAGGGGAGGTGCCCACCCACCCCCCACCCGCGCTACTTATATATAAATGTATCTATATATATATATATATATATATATATATATATATATATATATATATATATATATATACATATATATACATACTAACTCTGAGATCTCACTGTACTAAGGAAAAAGGAATAAGGAATATTCCCTTAACCTCACTGTACCACGATCTATGACAACAAGTTATATAAATATTAAAGGTTCCCATCCCATACACCACATAATAATCAATGCACTTGCACCACCACAGGATAACAAAACTGGCGAACAGTGAAGTGATTTTTTGCAAAAGTGCATTTTCGTGTACATGCACTTTCACTTAAGTGGACTCATGTATCTGGAATTCAGTAAGGTGTATTTTCAATCGGTCAAAGTAGACATATTTGTTTAACTGTTGTAGGCTACACACTAAAGTGTGATAGCCTTTTCTGATCATTTGTAGTCATTTAAAGCTGTTTTAAGTCTATGTTATTACTGTTTTTGCCTTATCTTTTCAAAAATACAAAACAAAAAATCCTTGTTTCCCGCCTTTCTAAGCTAGTATAGTCCAGTTTTCAGGCTAGTGCTGAATTCAGGGCTGTGATACTAGTTTCTGAGTTGCCCATACCTTACTTGGCTAGAAGGACGTTTCTCTGTTCACCTGTGAGAGAGGCGAGCTTTGAGCAACCTATCTGTCCCTGGAGGAGTGGTTCCAGCCCAGAAGTTAGTAGTTTATTGGCCATTTTGGGTTAATTTCTATCTCTTTCATTTCCCTACTATAAAAACCGCGTTTGCACAGTTTTACGCACCGGGCAGTGCTGGTTAGCTACGGTTAAATTATTCCCGGTTCCACTGTCTCCTCTTCAGTTTTTTCCTTGAAACTAGTCTAACTCTCAACCTAAGCACTCATAAAGCGTCTTACAGCCCAGCACTTGCTCAGACCTAATAGCAAGCACTAATATACCCTGACAATGATTGCCCAGCAGGGCAAGGCTCTTTATTCACCCCTCACCAACCAAGTGACTAAGCAGCTCACCCTACTATTCAGGCATGACCAAAGGGCAACTTCAGATGCACTCTCCAGTCCAACTGGTGAATATGGGTATCCTGAGGCAATGTTACAACTGCCTCATGTACACAGACAATCCTCTCCTCCTACCACAAAACACTAACATATGCGAGAGATGCAATTATACAGACAAATTGGAAGCTAAGCTGTCTCCACCCAAGACTGGAACAGGCAGTCAAGAGGAGAAGGTTAACACTTGCACCACAACTCCAGCCGCACACAGACCTACTGAAACAGCACTGACAAAAAATACACATAAATACACAAAATCATACTCGGAGGCTCTAAATAAAAACCTGCAAAAGCATCAGAGACCTCCAAAGCAGACACTCAAACAACTTGCACTTCCCGTCACAAACCAAACAACACATAAAACACAAAATCACTGTCCTGCACAATCACAGCCCTTAAGGTGAAATAACATACCTAACACACTAGTAATAGTTGACTCTATAGTCAGGCACACTGACATCCCACTCACTAGGCTAGACAAGCAGAAGGTTATTGTTAGCTGCCTGTCGGGAGCCAGTATCCACCACATAACACAAGCACTCAGGTCACTCCAGAACAAGTACAAATATGACTCTGTCATTGTTCATGTTGGTGTGAATGACCTGAGATGTATCTCTCTGGACTACTTGAAAAGAGACATGGATGAGCTCTCTGATCATGTAGCCCAGGCTGGTATGACCCTGACCCTGAGTAGCATTCTGCCCTCACCAAGAGTGATACCTCAGTGTAAAGAAAAAATGATCAATTTCAACAATTGGCTAAGCTTCTGGTGTCATTCAAAGGGGATCCAGTGTCTGCCAGCCTGGGACGACATGCTCGACAAGCCGCATTGCTTCACAAGAGTCAGCTTGCTCCTGTCACCCCTAGGCTTTCGAATACTGGCCAAGGCTCTTGCTGCTCCCATAGTGCCTTTTTTAGGCAAGGCTCAAAAGTCAAACCCACCTCCGTAAACAGCACAATTAACAAAAACTGAGGGTTATGCTACTCATCTCCACGAGTTTAAATCTCAAAATGCACGCGCTTGAAGCACTCCTCAGTCTGGAGAATATCGACATCTGTGCAGTAACTGAAACCTGGTTCAAGGCTCCAGAGAGCACCTCAGCACTACCGGCCTACAATTCATACCACACGTTTCGGCCACAGAACACGGACCAAAAAACAAAAGGAGGGGGTGTATCCATATTCATCAAGGATACCTACACCTCCAGGTTAGTGGAGCAGCATGATACCTCTGAGATCATCCATGTGCAACTAGCACCGGGCAAATCTGCAGTGCAAATTGTGGCCTGCTATAGATCACCCTCCATGACCCAGGACCACCACTCCACCTTTCTGGAGACACTGAAAAACATGAAGGTCCTACCAAACACCCTGATATTGGGTGATTTCAATTACCCTACGATTCATTGGGAAAACTACTTGAGTACAAATTCCCAGGCCCAGCACTTCCTGGAATTCATCAACTCAAATGCCCTGGTAAACTCCCCTAGCAGAGGTGAAAACATCTTGGACCTGTCATCACCAACATGGGTGACAGGTGTTCCACATCGGAGGTCAACCCGTCACTGGTTAGATCAGACCATAAACTAATCACTCTGGATGTCCGCACCCCACCACCACCCCCAACTACGGAAACCACAGTAAAAAAACTGAGGTGGTAAGTTTCACAGCCCCCAAGCTAAAGGATAATGCTGCCCAAGATGCAGAAACCTTTACAAATGAACTCTATGAGCACCTCCAAGGATGCATGGATTGTGTCATCCCTAGCAAAACCAAGACTCACTCCTCTAAGAGAAGGAAACCAGTTTAGTGGACCGCTGCAATAAACAGGCTATACAATAGAAGGAGGAAACTAGTTCAGAATAAAAGCAAATCCCAAGAAGGAAAGACATCCCTGATCAGTATCAGTAAGAAACTGAGGTCCCTCATGAAATCATCCAAGGCTAATTTCAAAAGAAATATAGCCAAGGATTCAAAAGGTAACCACAAAGCCTTCTTTAGCTATGTCAAGAATGTAAGTGGCAACTCACAGATATGCACTGAGCTAGTGCAAAATAGCACAAAATATACCGAACCTACGGATATTGCCAACATCTTGGCAGATAGATTCAGTGCAAACTTCACACCCTCTCACATCCAAAAGGGCCCACAGCAATACCGGAAAAGTGTAGTGTCCCAAAAATCACAGATGCACAGGTGAAAACAGCACTTTCAAAAGTGAAAAACACAGCGTCAGTGGGACCAGATGGTGTCCCAGGCTGCGTCTTGCACGAACTACAGAATTAACTAAACCCCCACCTAAACACGCTGTTCAACCTCAGCCTCTCCACAGGCTACATGCTCATAGAATGGTGCACAGCAATGGTTATTCCTCTCCACAAAGGAGGGGCCACAACAGACCCTGGTAACTATTGCCCGATAAGCCTTACTAGCCTGGTCTGCAAGGCTATGGAGCGCATCATCATGGAACTCATTAACAAAGACATTGGGAACCTCCAAACACTTGACCCAACCCAGTTTGGCTTTGTTAAGGGCAGATCATGCCTACTAAAGCTGGTTGACTTCTTCGAGACAGTCACCAAGGCCATAGATGAGGGAAAGGTGGTTCACACAGCCTACCTTGACCTTGCCAAGGCTTTCGACACCATTCCCCACTCGGGTATTACAGAAAAACTCACCAGCCTGAATGTAAACCCCTACTTCATGAGATGGGTTGCCAACTGGCTTACAGACAGAACTCACACAGTAAGAATAGTGGGCTCCAGGTCCAACTCTAAACCATTCACAAGTGGTGTCCCACAAGGCTCAGTCCTGGGACCCCTACTGTTCGGCATATACTTCTCAGAAGTACAGGCAAACACAGGAGTACTATAGCTAACCAAGTTTGCCGATGACTGCAAACTGGGATCCATAATTGACTCTCCAGCTGACACGGACATCCTCTAAAACGGCCTTACTGTGATGGACACCTGGTGTCAAAGTCATGGCCTCAAGCTAAATGCCAAAAAATGTATAGTCATCCCGTCTGCTAAAAACAAAACACCCATGAATTACCACATAGTTGGCAGCCCCCTTAATACAGAAGAGGTAATAAGAGATCTGGGATCCCAGGTAGATAGTAATCTCTCCTTTGACAATCATATTGCCAAAGTAGTTAGGAAATCCTTCTATGTGGCCCATCTAATTATTAAAGGGTTTGCATCTAGAAATAAAGAGGTTATAGTGCCCCTCTACTCGTCACTCATTAGACCCATCATAGAGTACAATGCCTCATTTGGGATGTACCTCACAAGACACTTCCAACAGCTGGAAAGACCACAAAAGTACCTCACCAAGAGGATTACTGGTCTCAAACATATGTCCTATGCAGCCCGACTGAAAAAACTCTGGCTGTGCTCAGTGGCATATCGCTTACTCAGAGATTATCTCTGCCTGACTTGCAAAGCCATGTCCAACACAAAATTAATGGACATGCTCCACCTAAAGAAATCCAAGTCACTGCGAGCCACGTGCTCTAGTGAGCTAAACCTCGCCACAACAATAAATAGAACATGCTGGAGGGATAGATTCCTGTCACAGAGACTCCCCATGCTTTGGAACAAAATTCCAAATTACATCAGGCAGAGACCCTCAATAACACTCTTCAAGAGAAACCTTGACGAGTGAATGGGTAACAGAAAATACACCCCTGGGATCACTTCATTGGCTCTGCTTGACAGAGGATCAGTTAATTAATCAATGGGGTGGCAAAAGCCGACACACTCTGGCTAGGCTTATAAATGTCCTCGGGCAGATAGCCTAGTACCTACCTATGAACCTATAGATATATATATATATATATATATATATATATATATATATCTATCTATATATATATATATATATATATATATATATATATATATATATTATATATATATATATATATATATAGATATATATATATATATATATATATATATATATATATACACACACAGACACACAAATTGCAAGAAAAATCCAGTCAACTACAGTTTTCAGTGTGGGATACCTTAAACACCCTGAAATAGAGGCCCATGAGATATATGCAAGTGACCTCTTAACAACATTAATTATTTCAGCTATATGGCTGGTGAATACCCATGACATTTTACTTTTTAAGCTTTTATTGATACATTCAGGCCAATTGCCAGCACAGTGGTGCAGCGGTATTGTTGTCACCTCACAGCAAGAGGTTCTCCGTTTCGATTCTCAGCTGGAGTGCCTTCTATATGGAGTCTGTATGTGCTCCCTGCATTCGTGTGGGTTTTCTCTGGGTGCTCTGGTTTCCTCTTGCATTTCAAAGACATGTGTCTGGAGTGTTTCTCCCCAGACCTTAGCTGAAAATTGGCTTGTTCCAAGTCGGACTTTCCCGGTAAACAGATGTTAAATAAAAATAAAATAAAATAAAATTGGATTACATAAGTCTAATTCTGTAAAAGTCTAATTCTTTTTCTTAGTGGCATGGTGGTACCTTGAACTTAAGCCAGACATTTTGCAAAATGGGTGTATCACATTAAAGGGAAAGTACCTCCTGTACTTTAACAACTCTCCCAATTAATATTGTAGGTAATTTCCATATATTAGATTACAAGATAAAAAATCTGTTCTGCTTCCAGAACTCAATGCTAAACACATGACACAGACAATATAAATAACGCAAGAGAGACAAAAACAAATAAATAAGTAAACAAAAAAAAAAAAAAACAACATTACTGATGTTAGTGTAGTCTAAATACATGGGATTTGTTCACTACAAATCAGTTACTCCAAAACTGTCAAGATGTTTTTTTTTTTTTCAGTAGGGGCAATATTTTTTAAAACTACACTTCTTGCTTCATGGTGTGTTACTGAATACAGAAATCAGGTCGAAGTGTGATGTAATCCCTGCAGGAAGTCATAGATCATCAGGGAACTGATTTGGTTAGTTTGGTATTTCAGCATTCAGTCAACTAAAAGGTATAATTTATATGTGATTACCACTGACCCTCAAAATTTCATACCTTAATTCTCAAACTGTGAAAAATAGGTCAAAACTCAGAAGACTAACTTCCTTATCTTGTAGCCCCAGGGCTTTTAGCCATCCAGCTGTGTAAGCGAATAGTCAGACTTCACTCCAGATGATGAAAATAAGGAATACTTCAATAGGCCCATTTCTGTGATTTAATTGTCCCTCTAATGAAAAGAGTCATGAATGGAAGGAACGTATTTTCTTTTCAAGCTGGAAGTAATAAGAAAGTAGCACATGAGGCTATGCAGATGTGTCGGTGTAGCCTGATACTAATCAGCCCCTTCATTTACTAGCATGTCAGTAGTACCTATCTGCTAAAAAGTGCAATAGCTTTTAGTCCTTATTGCTGTTGTTATTAGGATTTACAAACATGAAGTAGAGCAGCAAGCGTAGACTTGATCACTGCAAACTTCTATACTGAGCTGGAGAAGTAAACAGATGCACACAGACACACGATCACAAGCACACACACCCACACCCACACAGACACACGTGCACACACACACACACACACACAGATACACAAATATATACACAGATTCATACATATACAAATATTCTGTATTTTTTCCTTACTTTGTTGGATCAGTTTATTCCCACTTGGCTCATGATGTTTTTTGAGAGAAGATCCAGGATGATATTTATACAGATGGGGAAATATGGCTAAGATACCATAGAAATGGTCTTTCTCTCTCTCTCTCTCTCTCTCTCTTTCTTTTTGTTTTTTTTTTGTGTGTGTGTGTGTGTGTGTGTGTGTGTGTGTGTGTGTGTGTGTGTGTGTGTTGCGATCTTCTACAGCCATCTAAGCTATCACTAAGTCAGATAAATGGAACCTCATTTTAACATGTCATCTAAATGACGGTAGACCCTGATGAATTTCATTAGCTGTCAGTGGTGAAATATGGATCCATGCACATGGTGTGGGAATATGACACACAGACTTTAACCTGCAGATCTGCTGCCACTGCATGCACACACACACACACGCACACACACACACACACACACACACACACACACACACACACGCGCACACACACGCACACACGCACACACACACATATGCACGCACACATGCGCGCTTACATACACGCACAAACACACGCACACATAAACGCACACACTCGCATGCATGCATGCGCACACACATGCACACATACACATAAACGCACACACATGCATGCGCGCGCACACACACACACACAAACACACACACGCACACACACACACTCACACACATGCACACACGTGTATGTACATGCATGATCATGCTAATGCACACATTCCCAGGTGCAGATGCACATAGATAGGTCAGTAGATAGATATATGAAAATATAGATGGACACATACCTCTCAGCTATTAAGATTTTCACAGAATGTCTAGATTTTTTGCTTCATATTTTTGGTCTGTTTCTCTGAAACTGTGTTTTTTTTGGAAAATTATTGGCAAATCATTGAGGACTGAAGTCAGAAAACAATGGCAGAAATTTTAGTTTTATACTTCATATTCTTTGTAAAATTCATGCTAATCAACTGTCTAAGTTTGTAAGAACAATATTTAAAAATTGTCCCTATTTTTGGTCCTTTGTCCCTCCATTATTTATGGCTTTGTCCAGATTTCTTGTTCTATGAGGTTGAAAGGTACGGACGGATGACATACACAGACAGGACCATTGACAGAGAGTGAGAGTAACTTTGCTAGTATACCATAAGTAGTACTTTACATCACTGAAATAAATAAGATATGTTGTTGTTACTACTATGTATGACAAGACCTTGAGTGCAGTGAGACAAAAGTAAAGAACCATTCAAAATGTGCAGAAATGATGCACGTATACCGAATAAACAGTGTCTATCACGTACACCAAATAAACAGTGTCTATCACGTATACCAAATAAACAGTGTCTATCAAGTATACCAAATAAACAGTGTCTATCACTTATACCAAATAAACAGTGTCTATCACGTATACCAAATAAACAGTGTCTATCACGTATACCAAATAAACAGTGTCTATCAAGTATACCAAATAAACAGTGTCTATCACGTATACCAAATAAACAGTGTCTATCACGTATACCAAATAAACAGTGTCTATCACGTATACCAAATAAACAGTGTCTATCACGTATACCAAATAAACAGTGTCTATCAAGTATACCAAATAAACAGTGTCTATCACGTATACCAAATAAACAGTGTCTATCACGTATACCAAATAAACAGTGTCTATCACGTATACCAAATAAACAGTGTCTATCAAGTATACCAAATAAACAGTGTCTATCACGTATACCAAATAAACAGTGTCTATCACGTATACCAAATAAACAGTGTCTATCACGTATACCGAATAAACAGTGTCTCTTTATCAAGTGAGTCAGTTGTACAATACTAGGAGCACAGAAAGTTACCAACCTCTAATGCAATTAAATACAGTATTTATTTCAGGCAGACAGAAGACTGTAAAATAACAGGATTTAGTTACTGAAAACGCAGTGTGAAAGTGGGATACTGCATCTGAAAGGATTAGGCAAACTTCCTTTTACTGTGGACATACGAGAGGTATAAAGTAGATTCCATGTATCAAAATAAAGCATTGGAGGAATGGAAATGCAGGCAATAAACGTTACAGAATTTGGTGACATATTAATGGCCTGAATGACTGCTGCAGCTGATATAACACAAAAGGTTAACACAGAAGGTCTTTGGCTAACAAAGTTTGCAGTTGACTGCAAACTAGGAGCCATAATCGAAACTCCTAACGATGTGGACAAACTGCAAAAGGGCCTCACTGAGACAGATACCTGGTGTCAAAGCCATGGCCTGAAGCTTAATGCCAAAAAGTGTATTGTCACCCCCTGTGGGAAAAAACTCTGTACTGATGGACTACCGCATAGCTGGTAGTCTACTTAATGCCGAAAATGTGATAAGAGACCTTGGGACACAGGTGGACAGTAGTCTCTCCTTTGATAATCACATCGCCACAGTGGTCAGGAAATCATTCTACGTGGCTCATCTCATCACAAAAGGATTCTCATCCAGAAAGAAAGAGGTCATTGTTCCCCTCTACTCATCAATCATTAGACCCATTATAGAGTACAACGCGCCTTTTGGTATGTACCTCACAACACATCTACAGCAACTGGAAAGACCACAGAAATACCTCACAAAGAGGATTACTGGCCTCAAACAGATGCCCTGTGCAGACTGTCTAAAAAAACTACAGCTTTACTCCATCGCATATCGCCTACTCAGGGGCGATCTCTGCCTAACATACAAAGCTATGTCAAACCCAGAGCTGTTGGACATGCTCCATTTAAAGAAATCCCAATCCCTCCGAGCTACACGATCTAGGGACCTAAACCTTGTCACCACAATAAACAGAACATGCCGGAGGGATAGATTCCTGTCCCACAGACTTCCCATACTCTGGAACAGACTACCTATCTATGTCAAACAGAGCTCCTCATTAGCACTCTTCAAGAAAAATCTTGATGATTGGATGGGAAATGGGAAATTCACCCCAGGGATCACTTCTGTGGCTCTGCTCGACAGGGGCGCAGGAAAATAATTTTCTTTGGTGGCGAAAGCCAGGGTACATTTTTTGGCTAGGCTTATATAGGCCCTAGGGTCAATAGCCTAGTACCTACCTATGAACCTATGAACCTATAAGAAAACCACAGTATCAAAGAACTGCCTGAATGTAGTTAGGATTTCTTGCTTGTGGCAACTGGAAGAGAGTGGTTCAGTGGGAAGAGGTCAGCAAGACCCCACCTCCCCCAAGTGACTAAGGAAATAAATAAAACTCTGATAAATTCTCTTATTATTTATCTATGTATGTACGTATATATGTATTTTACAGTGAACTGGAATAATAGGATAATGCATTTTGTTGAAAAATATGACTAAATCTGAGAGGGAGAGGAAGAATCAATACAAACATTGTGTAGAAACTATACATACATTCTCAAACTGACTTGTAGGCAGATTTATGAAAGAGCTTAGTGGGTTACAATATTAAAATGAACCTTTATTTGTGACCATAGAATCATTAAAAGCAGATGTGAATTGTTCAGCTATGCACCCATTAAAAGAAAAACAAAACCACATTCTGAGACCAAGTAATATACCACGAGCTGTATTAGCGTACCAATCCTTTATTCGCCGCTTTCGTCAATAAGACTTCATCAGAAATAAAATGTACTCAAAAAAATGACGAAAGTGCCGAATAAATGATTGATACGCTAATACAGCTCATGGTATATTCCTTGGTCTCAAACTGTAGTTTTGTTTTTCTTTGGAGTATTTTTTGCACTTTTCGGTGAATATGTACCCATTAAAGCAAGCCAAGTAAAACTGTTGATATGCACTTCATACAGTATTGGGAAGCCTGCAAATCTACAAACTTCTTCTAACTACAGCCAGGTGACCTGATATTGATTAGCTTCTTGAGTGCTTGACAGAGCTTGCTAGCATGGAAGGATGAGCATATGCATCTTTGGAGGGTTAGTGATAGTCCAGACTCATCCATTCCCACAAGCCATCAAATGAGGGGGTGACAGTGGAAGAGGTAGTCCCAGGGGAAGGCATTTGGCCACCAAATTTTTCTAATGATAGCTGTCATTCAGAGTGTACAGGAGTGTGCACCTGTATTCGGGAGAGCTGATCCCTGCAATGATGCAGGTCATCCATCTTGCTCCATCCATGAGACGTAACAAATATGTCATCATTGCAACAATCCTAGTGAAGGCATTAACCACTGGTGAGACTTCATGTTTAATGGCCTCCAAAGCCATTTTTCACTCTCATTAGGAGAATACACAAGATGGAAGAATGAATGGGCATGGATGACAGGGATAGGCTTGGTCATTGGGAGGTGCAGAAGGGAGTATCGGATAGGGAAAAAAAGTTCAACTGATAAGGCTAACCATTACCAAAAGGAGTTCAGAACACAGGACTACTCTATATAGCAGGCATATATGGGACTGAACCCATCAGTAAGATCACTAAGAGAAATTTATCCCATCCATCTATGTCTAAACCACTTGCCCTGGTGAGATGTATTGCACTAGCAAATTGAATAGAGTAAACTAAACTTCCAGACTTCCCTATTACCAGCAGCAGCTTCCAGCTCATTCTGTAAGATCACCAGCTGTTCCATTGTTAACTGAAATAGTCCTGACTCATTAATGCCTATACCAGGTGTACACTAGGCATACACGATCTGTATTCAAAAACATCCCTACCGCATTTTTTGTGCTTTCTAATCACTCAGAGATTACACTAAGTGTAAATGTAGTCTACATCTTGTGGTAACCTTTACGAATCCCCCTTGATATTTATGGCTGCAACAAGATCAGAAGGAAAACTAAAATTAGGATGAAGAATGTGGGAGTTATGTTTGTGCTGTCTGTTCACTCAGAACAGTGTACACTTAGTGTAAGCATTAATCTCTTCATTGTGTTCTGGGTCTGCTCCAAGGCACGGCTGCATGTCTGGTACACCCTCCATAGAAAGCACTCAGTGGGAATCCTTACAAGATGCTTATACATCCTCAATAGACTCCTCTCAGTATGAAGGACCACAGGATGTGCTTATAGAGTCATCAGAACTGCCGACTTCTTTATTTTGTCACTTTGAATGATCCCAACTACTCTATGAATGAACCTCATTTCAGCCACTTATGTCCATGCTGTCATCCTTTCTATCATTGCTTAAAGCTCATGGCCATAGCTGAGGATTATGACATCAACTGACCTATAAACTGAGACCTTTACCATATGACTCAATTCTTGCTTCACACCCACATTTCAGTACAGGCCCTGTAGTACTGCTGCTGTTATAACCATATACCACACAGAATTCTGATGCCCCTACATTCACTCATAGATTCATAGATTATTACTAGGCTAACTTCCCTCCTGGACCATTTTTTAAGCCTAGTCAGTTACCCCCTGTGAGAATCAAACCCTGCACCTTGTGTTTCTAAGATAAACACCTTAACCATTATGCCACCCTCCCACTCCCATGAACAAGACCACAAAGTATTTAAGCTTCTTTACCTGAATCAGCTGCCTCTTCATCACCTGCAGAGAACAAGCCACTCTTTTTTTGTTCAGGGCAGCATCATATCTCAGTGATTAAGAGTTATATCCCATAGCTCTGGGGATCAGGATTCAATACCGACCTCTGGTAACTGTTTGTGCAGGGGATTCTACTTCTCCCACTATTTGAGTAGGGCTCTCCAGGTGTTCATGTTTTCTCCCCCAAAATGTGCTGTTTGATTGCTTGTTACTTGGCCAAGAAAAAAATGACTTTAGATTTCGAAATGCTCTTTTTCATCCTAGTCATGTTATACTCAGCAGTAAACTTTTGAAAGTTAAGTGTACTCTGGAGATCAAAATCACGTGAGGCTAAGAGGGCAATACCATCTGAAAATAATGCTGGAGCTCTGACATTTTCATTCTCAGTATGTTCAATTTCTAGCCCTTGCCTACAAAATGATATCCTGTCCAAGAAAATTAAAAATAAGAGGGGAGACAAGACGTGCCCATGAAAAAAGTCCTATGCCCTCCTGAGGTTAATAAGATTGTAGATAGATACAGGTCAAAAAGTCATAAAAACATATAGTAGCCTAGCCAAATAAGTCAATATAACCTATCCCTGGGTTTGCTATGCTTCAACTGGCTCTATGCCATTTCAAGGAGGAATGCATAGAATATCCCAGGGTTGAGTTTATAAAAAACTAATCCAGTCATTGAAATCTTCCTATGAAAGTGGATGAGCTTGCGCCAAAAATGGGGTATGTGCTGTGTTAAGAATCTGTCCCTCTCTTGCCTACTATATATTTTCTATTAGTGGTTAAGGTCCTTGCTGCAGGTATTTGCAGAGCTATTGCTATTGCTTTTACAAAACGAAGGATGAAAGTGGCAGGGTATTTAATGACATGAAATATTAAATGAGTACAGGTCACCATGACAGAGACTGTAGGAGGCAAAGTATTGGCACAGGGGAGATACCTGTGAAACTTTTATTCTGTTATTTTCTTGGTCAAAATTTTTTGGGGGTCACACACATTCAGCATGTTTTGAAATGTATATGCCAAAAGGGGAATTTTATTCAACAATAGACCTGACATTAATGAATAGAGAGGACTATAACATATATAGATCTACAGAAAAGGTCTTTGGAGATTAGTTGAGTTAAGTGAAATGATATGAAAACTATGATGGAGGCATGATGTCAGGTAATAAATTAATAGCGTTGTCATTGTTGGTGCCCAGGTCTCTGATTGTTACTTGGGGTGGGGGGTGGGGGGGTCACTGATCTGGTATTAGGTACAGAATTTCCAGTTTCTAAATAAATTGCAATCATTTTCTTATCACTTAGTTTGAGACCAAAAAGGAGTGACTGTAATTCTGTTAGTGACCTAAATGTATTTCAACTTAATCGAAGAATGTGAACACAGTTCTTGCTCTTCATATAAATAGACAAAATGATACATCCTGGCACCTTATAGTTTTGTATGATCTTGAATCTTGCACAAGACATTTTGGTCATATGCCTTCTTCAGGTTAACAGAATGTACATAGACAGCGGGTAGGATTCACGAAGGCTTGCACGGAGTGTAAGAGACGTGCAACACTCCATGCAAGCCTCGCGATCCAGGAACAGCCCTAAACTCCGTGTAAGAGACCAGCTAAAACGTCTCTTACACGGACTGGGCGTGGACATGCTAAATACCTCACTTGCATCCGAAAGGTATGCAAATGAGGTATATTAGCGATCCACGAAGCAGAAACCAGTCCGTGTAGGAGACGTTTTAGCTGCAGAAATGTACTCAGTTGACAACTGAGTACATTTCTGCAAAATCCACAACGGAGTGATGTCAGCTCCAAAAAAAGGTTGCATATGATTCAGGCAGCATGCCAATGGCCAAATATGTGGCCATTGGCAAGATAACCCGATGCAAAAATATTAAAAATATGATTTTTTTTTTCGGCAATCGCCGATGTTTAAACCCAGCGCAGCCCCGCGCAAATGGGCTGCGCTGTATAAAACCATAAAAAAGAAGGTTATAAACCCACAAATGTGGGTTTCATGCAATACATGGAATGACAATGCAGGGACCAGCAGACCAAAACCAACATGGCCACCGTGTAGTGGTTGCTAAGGGGGGAAGCTGAGTCTAAGACATGTAACTAAGCATTAGTAGGCAATCTCATGTAAATGAGGGTTAGGATACTGAATCTCACAGTCACATACCAAATGAGCACAGTCTGAGTAGTGTAAGAGATACAAAAGGGGGAGGAATAGAGTAGGAGATAGGTGACATCACAGGGGGGAATGGTAGAAAGAAATGCAGTTCATTGGAGGCCAGTGTAACATGACAGATGACAGGCACAGATCATGGAAAGAGGTGTGCCACTAGATAAGTCATGGAAAGTCAAGAAATGGAAGGTGTACACTGTTACCTACACCAAAGTTTCTTGCTGGCCGTGCATGCGCACGTGTGCGCGCAATGAAGCGCGAGTAAGGCAGTGTGCGCGCGTGTAAGGCAGTGTGAGCATGTGGGAGCATGTTGGGAGATGTTTAACACTGTTTGCGTGGGTGTGCATGCCTGTAAGGCAGTCTGAGTATGTTGGAGGCTGTTGGCAGATGTGTAACGGTGTTTGCGCGGGTGTACGTGCGTTTAAACCCGAATAAGTAGATTCTTAACCATGTAAGCACGTGTGCACGCATGTAAGCCACTGTGAGCGTGTTTCAGATAGTATGCAAGTTGCTCCCCCCTGAGGAAACAGAAAGGAAAAAGGAAGCAACAGAATTAATAGGAAGCTAGCAGGGATAACTGCTGAAGCTAGCAGGTGAAAATAATTAGAAGCAGGCAATTACACAGGCAGAATAGTAGCCCAGCCCAGCACTTAAAACTCTGTAAACAGTAGTGCAGGATGTTTCCATTAAGAGACACTGCAAGACAGGAGTAAGCAAATAGAAGTGAAAACTGAAAAAGCTTCACTCAGAGCAGAAATGTTAGGGGCTGCCATAGCTGTCATAATGAGACATAGGCGACTTGCTGAGGGTGGTGACAATGCAGATGGTGCCAGACAACCCACAGTGAGGAGACGGAGAAGAGTGTACAGGCCCAGGGTCACCTACCACGGGTTACATGAGCTGGAGATAGTAGAGCGCTATAGAGTGGACAGAGAGCTCCTGCAGCAGATTGTTGAGCTGTGCAGGCCACGCATCACACACAGAACCAACAGAAGGGAACCCATCCCAGTGGAAACCAAGGTATGTGTTGGCCTAAGAATACTAGCAACAGGTACCTTCCAGAGACCAACTGGTGATATGATGGGGATATCACAGGCATCAGCCTCCAGGGTACTACATCAGTTCCTGGATGCCATGTCAGCACATGTCGGTGATCATGTATATTTCCCCAATGCCCGTGAGGTATTGGCCAGCAATATGCGTCTCTTCCAGCAAATAGCGGAATACCCTGAGGTACTGGGTGCTATAGACTGCACACACATACGCATCAAAGCACCAGCAGGTGAGCAGGGTAGGGCCTATATTAACTGCAAGGGCTTCCCCTCCATCATCTGCCAGGTCGTGTGTGATGCCCAGGGCATAATAATGAATGTGTGTGCTGGCTGCCCTGGGAGTTATCACGATTCCCACATCTGGCATTTGACGCAGCTGTACCAGACATTTGCCAATGGGGACATCCCACATGGACACCTAGTGGGGGATGCAGGTTATGCACTGGAGCCGTGGCTGATGACACCCATCAGAAACGCACACCTGAACAGGAACGCCATAATGAGGCACACGCACAAACACGTAATGTAATAGAGCGTGTGTTTGGGCTGCTCAAGTCACGGTTCCGGTGTCTGGACACATCTGGTGGAGCCTTGCAGTACACACCAACTACATGTACCCAAATTGTCATGGTATGCGCTATGCTACATAATATGATCTTGCGAAAACAGCTGCAGCAGGACCAGCATAGGGCCGGGCCAAACAGCCCCCCACCATTGCCAAGGCCATAACAGGCAGAGCGTGACTCGGAGGAGGAACAACCTGAGCCTGCCCCAGTAGGCAGAAGGAGGCGTGCCCAGTATGCCCTGGCCTTGGCAAAGAGGCAACGCATAGCACATACACTGGCACAGTAGGAACCCTGGGAATGATACCTGTCTCTGACTCACTCATATAGTAACAGGGATGCCTAACATGACACAACCTGCCCTCAAACATGTACAGGGAGTGTAGTATGTGCATCCAACAGAGGCAGCCCTGCAGCACCACCTGAGGCATGATTGCCATGTGTCAAGCAATGTAACATCATCTAGTATATGCAAACATGAAGACCCTGCCTAACATCTCACCCTCACCAAGCATGATGCCACACTATGAAGACAAGAAGATCAAGTACAATAATCGGCTGAAGTAATGCAGTCAGTCAAAGGGGAGCCAATGTGTCACAGGCTGGGAAGATATGCAGAGTTTGACATGATGCACCACCTGCTAGGGGTGGCATGCACCTAGCATGCCATGCCCATGGATACTGGCAAAGGCTGTCAGTACCCACAACATGCCCTGAATAGATAAGTCGCAAAACACACACCCAACCTCATAGGTTCTACAAGGGATAGGAACCTAGATGTAATACTACCCCATGACAGATGTACAAACAGCAAGATGAGTGCAGTGTAAACGCACACAGTAAGGAGAATGTAGATACCAGTCCTGTAATAGAGAACTGGGCAAGGCTCACAGCAACACCCTAGCACTACCAGGTCACACCTCATACTGTGCTGTACATCCGCAAAACATGGAACAAGCTACAAAAGGAGGGTGACTAGCAAGAAATGGCAAGGATAACCACACCCCCATGTTGGTACCACAACAAGAAGCAGCATGGAATAGCCATGGTCAAATACCAATGGCTAAAACTGCCTCGCAGTAGATAGCCTGCTGCAGACCACTGTCCTAATACCAGGAACATCACCTGGCCTATGTCGGAATTATATTGCTCGACTGAAAATACCCAGACATACACCGGTAGCATCGTACTAGCACCAACACAGTAGGGGAAAATTACCCAGATTCCATAAACCAAACTGCCCAGGAACAATGTACTACCCCCACAAGAGGGGTAAGCATACTGGATGTGATAATCAGCAACATGTGTACTGGACGGCAAGATGAGAAGTGTACCCCTCACTGGTAAGACAAGACCATAGAGTAAGCACACTGGAAATACACACCCGACCCCAGTCCCTGGCCAGAATACCACAGTGAAAAACATGTGTAAAGTATAGGTTGCAGCCCTCAAAACCGATGTTGAATCCACAAAAGGCCTGTGCAAGTGCAGAACATGGGACACACCACAGAACATGTTATACAGGCATTCCATGAACACAGCCAGGAATGCTTGGAGTATGCAATCACAAATAACAACAACACACAATGCCATACACGCAGACATCTGGCATGCTGGGCTCCAGCCATTACCAAACCATGCAAGAGAATGAGGAAGATACCACATGATAGAGCAAACATAAAAAGGGAAGTAATCACTGACCAGTACTATGGCAACAACATATGTCCACACATACAATCCACTAAGTCCAGCCACAACAAGTATAACCTATTAATCCAGAGGCAATGTGACACCAGTACCAAGTACACAGACAACCACAACACCCCCAAATAAATACAAACATATGTGATAGATGCATCCATGTATCCAAAGCAGAGGTTGAGCTCCAACAAGCCAGTACTGTCAACACTAGTCAGGAGGAGTAGGTAACCACATACACCACGAACCCAGTCCCACTTAGACCTACCACAACTGTAAACCAAACACATAAACACAGACAAATATTCCCGGAGGCCTCAATTACAAACACACCACACCAACAGATGCCTCCAAAGTTGATCACAAGCAACCACAACCTTCAAACATAGCACATGCAACGAATAGTACGCAAAGCTGGTGTGCCAAACAGTCACAGGCCCGAAGGAGAAACAAATGCCTGATACAGTCATAATAGGTGTCTGTATAGGCAGAAACACAGCTGTCTCACTCACCAGACTGAACAAGGGAAAGGGTAGAGTAAGCTGCTTGTAGGTAGCCACAAAATGCCACGTAACACAAGTACGCAAGTCACCCCAAAGCAAGCAGGAATAGGATGCACTCAATGTCCATGCTGGGGTGAATTACCTGAGATGTACCTCCCTGGTCAACAACAAATGAGACATGTATGGTCCCTCCGAGTATGTACCCCAGGGCGGGATGACACTGGCTGTGTGCAGCATCCAACCCTCACCAAGAATGATGCCACAGTACAAACACAGAATGCTCATGTTTAACAGCTGGCACAGTTACAGCTGTCAGTCCAAGAGGGTGTAATGTGTGTCCGCTTGAGATGTCAAGCATGACAAGCCATGCTGCTGTTACAGGGGTGGCTGTCAGCTGTTACCTGTGTGCATCTGGATACTAGATAAGGCCTTTGCCGCCTCCATAGAGCCGTATGTAGGCAAGGCCAAAAAGACTACCCACCACCCTAGAAAACATAAGTGGTAGGAAACATAAGGGTAATGCTGCCCAATGCCAGATGTGTAAACTGCAATATGCATGCCCCTGAGGCACTTCCCATTATGGAGAACATTGATGCCTGTCCAGTGACAGAAGCCTGCTGCAGGCCTAGTGATACCACACCAGCACTACTAGGTTATACCACATACCATGTGTTATGGCCCCAACACCTGCACCAAGACATCAAAGGAGATGGAATATCCATATGCAGCACAGACACCCATATAGCCAGGTAACTGACAATGCACAAAGCAGCGGACACCACCCATGTGCACATAACTGTAGTCAAAACTGCTGTACAGTCTGTAGCATGCGACAGACCACACTCTCACACACAAGAACCCCACCCAGACATCCGAAGACACTGGACAGTATGGATGTCCCACCAAATACCAGACAAGGTACACAAAGTACCACATAGGTGTCAAACCATTATGTATGCAAGGAGTCATCAGGGACCTAGGGACACAGGTCGACATTAATCTGTCATGTGACAGCCACAATGCCAATGTGGCTATGAAGACTGTTGATACTGGACACCGTATCATGAAAGGATTCACACCAACATCAACAGGGGTCACTGTGCCGCTGTACTGTCCCCTTATCAGACCCATAATCTAGTACAATGACTCATATGGGATGTACCATACGTGACACCTGCAGCGGTTTGGAAGACCTCATAGTTACCCCACCAACAGGATAAAGGGTTCATAGGTTCATAGGTTCATAGGTTCATACTAGGCTATCTGCCCGAGGGCATTTATAAGCCTAGCCCATAGTTTTGTGGCTTACGCCACCTCTTAGTTTGGAGAAACTATGCCCATTATTTAGCTGTGCCTCTGTCGAGCAGTGACACTGAGGTAACCCCTGGGGTGTATCTGCGATCTCCCATCCATTGGTCAAGATTCCTCTTGAACAAGGCCAGCGAGGTGCTCTGCCTCACATAAACCGGGATTTTGTTCCACAGCATAGGGAGTCTTTGGGTGATGAATCTATCCCTCCAGCAGGTCCTATTAATAACCGTGTTGAGGTTTAAGTCCCTTGTGGCCCTGAGGGATCTAGATTTTTTGAGATGAAGCATATTCATCAAATCTGGGTTTGACATGGCCTTGTATGTCAGGCATAGGTCACCTCTGAGCAAGCGACGCAGCTGAATATAACTGGAGTTCTTTCAGTCGTGCAGCATAAGACAGATTTTTGAGACCCTTTATCCTTTTGGTGAGGAACTTTTGTGGCCTCTCCAGCTGCTGCAAGTGTCGGGTCAGATACATTCGAATGGGGCATTGTACTCGATCATTGGTCTGATGAGTGATGAGTATAGGAGACTATGACTTCCCTTGATCTAGATGTGAATCCCTTCATGATAAGGTGGGCAATGTAGAAGGTCTTCCTAACTACTTTAGCAATATGAGTGTCGAATGAAAGGCTACTGTCAACCTGGGTTCCCAGGTCCCTAATAACTTCTTCTGTGTTCAGGGATTGCCACCTATATGGTAGCTAGGGGTAACCTTATTTTTCCCGAAGGGTATGACTATGCATTTCTTGGCATTTAACTTGAGGCCATGGCTCTGGCACCAGTTATCCGTTTCTGTGAGACCCTTCTGAAGGATATCTGTGTCGGATGTGTTCTCAACTATGGCCCAGTTTGCAGTCATCTGCGAACTTTGTCAGCCATAACCCTCCTGTGTTTGCTTGTACTTCAGAAAAGTAGATGCCAAACAAGAGTGGGCCCAGGACTGAGCCTGTGGGACACCACTTGTGACAGGCTTAGAGTCTGACATGGCGCCAGCAACTCTGACCCTGTGGGTTCTGTCACTCAGCCAGTTTGCAACCCATCTTGTAATGTATGGGTTTACATTTAAGTTGATGAGTTTTTCAATGATACCCGAGTGGGGTATTGTATCGAAAGCCTTCGCCAGGTCTAGGTAGGCTGTATGGACTGCCTTTCCCTCGTCAATGGCCTTGGTGACTGTTTCGAAAAAGTCAACCAAGTTTAAAAGGCATGATCTGCCTTTGACAAAGCCAAACTGGGTTGGATCCAAAGTCTGCAAATTCCCTATGTCTTTATTTATGAGATCCATTATGATCCTTTCCATGGCTTTGCAGATCAGGCTTGGGACGGTAATTTCCAGGGTCGGTGGAGGCACCGCCTTTGTGGAGTGGGACCACAGTCGCTGCGCCACTCCCTGGGTACGTATCCGGAGGTGAGACTAAGATTAAACAGCTGTCCTAACTGTGGGTTTAATTCCTCATTGAGTTAATGGAGCACACAGCCCAGGACACCATCAGGTCCCATGGATGCTGTGTTCTTTGCCTTGGAGAGAGCAGTTCTCACCTGAGCGTTGGAGATGCTTGGGGGCTACAATCATTTGGTATAGATATCTCTTCTTTAGGCGGGGAGGGTGGGGAGAAGTTTGCACTGAACCTGTCAGCCAGTATGTTGGCAATGTCTGTAGGATCAGTAATCTTCACATCATTTTGAACTAATTCTGAGCATATCTGGGAGTTTCCTCCTAGGTTTCTGACATAGCTAAAGAATGCTTTATGGTTGTCTTTAGAGTCCTTTGCTATTTTTTTCTCAAAATTAGCTTTGGATGATTTTATGAGAGCTCTTAGCTTTTTACTTATAGTGATCAGCGGTGTCTTACCTTTTAAGGATTTTGCTCTATCTTGTAGTAGCTTTCTCCTTTTATTGTAAAGTTTGTTTATGGCTGGGGTCCACCAGACTGGACGCTTGCCTTTGGTACAAAGAGTCTTTGTTTTGCTTGGGATTGCCTGATCCATGCAGCCTGCAGGTGCTGGTAGAAGGCATTTTAAGTGATTCAGCGGTTTGAGTAATGTTAACCGCCGCTCAGGGCCTTAAAGGAGACCACACTAGTCTTTAGAAGTGTGAAGTCGGCTTCGAGAAGTTCTTTACTGTGGTCTTTTCATTTCAGGTGGGGCGGATGAGGACCTCCAGCGAGATTAGTTTGTGATCAGATCTCACCAGTGAGGGGTATACTTCTGGCATTGAACATTGTGCTCCCATGTTCGTGATGATGAGATCAAGTATGTTCTCTCCTCTTGTGGGGATGGTGACTAGTTGTTCCATGGCATTTGAGTTTATGAATTCCAGGAACTTTTGGGCTAGAGTGTTTGGGCTTGAGTAGTATTCCCAGTCTATATTAGGGTAGTTGAAGTCACCTAGTATGATGGTGTTCGGAGATACATTTATCCCCTCCAGTGTTTTCAAGAAGGCCATGTGAGGTTCCTGAGTTTGCGAGGGTGGCCTGTAACATGCTACAATTTGCAGAGCAGCCTTGCCTATGGTTAATTGCACCTGGATGGTTTCCGATGCATCGTGCGATGCCACCAATCTTGAGGTGTGGGTGTCCTTGATGAATATGGATACCCCTCCTCCTTTCTTGGTATTGTCCGGGTTTTGTGGCGAACGCATGATATGAGGTAAAACCTGATAGTGCTGGGGTGCTCTCAGGAGCCTTGAACCAGGTTTCTGTCACAGCACAGACATCGATGTTCTCCATACTGAGAAGGGCCTTGAGTGCGTGCATCTTGAGGTTGAGACTTCTGGCATTGAGCAGCATTACCCTTAGTTTTTCTTTGTTTTGTTCTAGGGTGGTAGGTTTAGAATTTGAGCCTTGTCTAAAAAGGCACTATGGGTGGCAAGAGCCTTTGCCAAAATCCGGAATCCCAGGGTGACAAGTGCAAGCCATCCCTTATTGGCAGCGTGGCTTGTCCAGCATGTCATCCCAGGCAGACAGACATTGGATCCCCTTTGAATGACACCAGAGTTTAAGCCAATTGTTAAAGCTGATCATCTTATCTCTGTATTGTGGCATCATTCTTGGTGAAGGTAGGATACTGCTCAAGGTCAGGGTCATACCTGCCTGGGCTACATAATCAGAGAGCTCCTCTATGTCTCTTTTCATGTAGTCCAGGGAGGTACGTCTCAGGTCGTTTACACCAGCGTGGACAATGATTGAGTCGTACTTGTACCTGCTGTTGAGAGACCTGAGTGCATGCGTTATGTGGCGGATTCTAGCACCGACAGGCAGCTTACTGTGACCTTCTCCTTACTCAGTCTGGTGAGCGGGACGTCAGTGTGTCTGACTATGGAGTCACCAATGACTAGTGTGTCTGGCATAGTGTTTGGCCTTAAGGGCTGTGACTGCTTGACACTCTGACTGTGTGGTCTATGTGATGCAGGTGTTGTGTTCTGAGGTGGTAGTTGTTTGGGTGTCTGCTTTGGTGGCCTCTGCTGTTTTGGTAGATTTTTGATCAGAGCCTCCGAGTATGTCTTTGTGTGTTTATGTGTATGATTTGAGGTTGTGATGGTATTATGTGAGACTGGGTCTATTGTGTGTGTGGTTACCTTCTCCTCCTGTCTGGTCTTGCCAGTCCTATGTTGCGAAATATATAGGGTGCGAAATATATGTCATATGCTGCCTGGCTGTAGACACCCCAGCTGACTGCAGTCACACACTGCCTACACAGAGGCATTGTATGTCTGTTGTACCAGGCCATGTCCAACACAGGAGTAATGGACATGCTACACCACAGGAAATCAAAGCCATTGGAGCTGTGAGAGTCACAGATGTCAACCTCAACACATAATGAAATAAGATGTGCTGGAGGGACAGATACATAATCCATAGGCTCCCCACACCCAGAAACAGGATCCCAATCCATGGTAGGCAGAGCCCCTCACTGACACCCCTCAACAGGAATATTGCCAAGTGGATGGATGACCGTACATGTATACTGGGGGTCCCCACTGTGTCACGACCAGACAGAGGCACAGTGAAGAACCTCATAAATGGCCATAATTGAACATAGAAAGGGGTGGTGAAAGACACACACACTCTAGCTAGGCTTACCAATGGCCTAGGGTGTCTAGCCTACTATGAACCCATGAACCTATGAAGATAAACACGTACAGGACACTAAGGATAATCACAAGGCTTACCCAACTGATGGTAGGAACCATGTTGGGCATCCACAGATATGCTCCGAATCACACAGATATTACAAACAACATACCAAACACACACACATATTGCTAACATACCTGTCAGGTGCAGTGCAAACACCCCCCCCCCCCGAGTGCAAAATACCTATCCCAGCAGATGGTCCCCTGACATTGCAGATGCTGAGGTAACAGCCATCATCTGCAAAGCAGAACACACAGCAGCAAAGGTATGTGACGGTGTCCTGTGCTGAGGCCAACATGGACCCCAAGAGTAATGGAATGCAAAATCACACTACTGGCCAATGTCAGCCTTACCACAGGGTATGTACCCAAAGAGCAGTGTACAACAACAGTGGTCCATCACAACAAAGGGGTTGCCTGAATGGATACTCCAAACTAACACCCCAGGATCCTGACAAGCTTGTTCTGCACAGCTATGGAAAGGATCAGTATGTACCGCAGACAGAAGGCTAATGTGGACCTACTGATACCGGACCCGACACACTGTGGCTGTTGTAACTGCAGAACCAGCCCCTAAACATGTCTGACCCATTTGAAGCAGTCATTAAGGTCAGTGATGAGGGCTATGTGGTCCACACAGCATAGCTGGACCGTGCACATGCTTCTAGACCATACCGTACGTGTTCAGTATGGATATGTTCACCAGCTTAAATATACACCCCTATGTCAGTAGAGGGGTTGCAAAGCAGACCAAGGACAGAACTGACATGGTCAGACATGCTGCATCCATGCCAGACTACAAAGCGGATATGAGTGGCATCCCACAAGGCCTGGTCTTGGCCCCACCCCCGTTCTGTATACATGTCCCATAGGTATAGGCCAACATGGAAGGACTGTGACTGAGCATGTATGCAGAGGAGTACAAACAGCCCACCGTATCCGACCCCCAGCTGACACAAGCAACCCACAAAAGACGCCACCTACAAACAGACAACTGTAGCCATAGCCATGTCAGCAAGCTAATCGCAGAACTGTGTATAGACAACCACTGTGGATATACAGTAAGTGCCCACAAATTACCACACAGGTGTTAACCCATGAGGCACCTAACATGTAATGTGAGACCTGGGTACAAAAGGTGATAAATAACCTGCACTGGACAAACATGTGTCTGTAGTGTTCGCAGAAACATGTACCATATACCCACCCAAACATGAAGGCTGGCAGATGTAGATAAGGGGAACTCACTCTGGCTCTGCAGCCATCCTCCAACAGCATCACAACTGACTACAATAGCCCCTGTGGGATATACCGCAGCAGACACCTCCAACAACTGTAAAGTCCACAACAGTACCCCACCAGGGGTAGCTAAGAGCCTGAACAGATGCCATGTGTTGCCTGAGTAAACAAACTGCAGCCCCACACACTGCCATCCTTCCCGGCTACAGGAAAGCTGTGCCTGATGTATGATGCCATGTCCAACCTGGAATGAATGATCATGTTGCACCTTGTACAATTTGAATGGCAGTGAGCTATGCACATGAGAGACCTGAACCCCAGCACTGACATACATAGGACAAGCTGTACAGAATGATCCATAACACAGAAGGCACCCCCACATTTCAGTAAACTCCTGGTACAGGTCAGCCACAGTGCCACATATCGACACCCCTCAAGAGGCATCCTGATGAGTGTATGGGAGATGGTAGGCTACCCTGGGTATCACTGTTATGTCAGAGGTAGACAGAGGCACAGTATACCAACCATGACATATGTAATGGCAAACTCCAGTTAGAATGTGTGTCGAAGGACAAACACACCCTGTGACTACCATCAGAAATGGCCTACGGAACATCGCTAGTGTTTGCCAATGTCCACCCATGTTGTGGAATACACTAGCAATGTTGGACGAGCCTGGTGTAGGTAGTCCATATCTGAACATATTGCAACATGGTCATATGTGCACAACTGGACCCTACACAGTCTGTCATGCTCACTATGAAGATGTCAAGCAGTGATAGGACTAAAGCCCAGGATACTGTCCACTACAGTGAAATACCGAACCAGTACACTATACGGTACTACAGTGTTAGGTCATTATGAAAGTATGTTGAGAACTGTCTGCAAAGTATCCCATGCAATTCCTGCAGGCACAGTATAATCCCTGTTGTGGGAGACACGAAGCAGTTGGCCAGTTAGTACACAACATGACACCCAGCACACAATCATAAACGTGTGATAATGTCGAAGGTCACACACACCCAAATATGTGTTGGACTTCAGAGTACAACATATGGAAAGCTCACACTGGGCATGCTCGCACACTTTGATAAATGAGGCATATGTCAGACAACATGCCATGGAAAGGCTGAACTGGGCATGCTCACACACTTAGGCCATATCTCCGTGTAGCAGTTGGCCACACATATCTGGTATTTGTGCGTGTCAGTCCAGGAACCAACCACAACACAGCAATCAGCCCAGTGCACACAGTAAATGACCACAGAGACATAAGTGATATAGTGGATCGCCGTCATATGCAAACATCTGCCACAGATACACAAGTTGGTCATAGGAACAGGGAATGCTATGGCAATAAAGACCTGCAAACAGTAGAACAGCACAACAAATATTGTGCATCCGACAATTGAACATATGGGTGTAGAGGTCAATACTAGGCTTCTTGCCCCAGGGAATGGCAGCTCAGCCAGAGTGTGCTTGGCATCTGCATCCCCAGGATAGTAGGCTACCGTGCCACTGTAAAGTAGGTCACAGAAGGCGACATGTGAGGCTAGTGAGCTGTGCCTCTGTCAAGCAGGGGCACCGTGGAGGTCTCAGGGATTGAATGTGCTAAGCCACAGCCATGTTGTCAGTGTGTGCTGTGAGAGGGTTGCTGAGGATCTCTGACAGTAGGTGTCCGTCAATAACAGACTGAGGGGAGCCCTATCTGCATTCTCTGGATGATTCCACTGTCAGCACTGTGTTGTAATGAGTATGTGTGAATGAAGTGCCGTGCTGGAACCGTCCACAGATGTCCTCCCTCTGTGGGCTACAGCTCTGCAATGTAGTAGGTCGGTCTGTCTGTTGAACGGCGCATATATGGCCGGTGTACAGCTGACAGGTGTCTTGTTGTGGAGCAGTCATGGGTATATGTGGGATAGCATGACCAATGCAAACTGTACACATGCTCATAGGATGCAAGTGTCAAGGATTATGCTGAGTGGCCAGTATAGTCCTCCAGCATGGGTCCTCTGAAGTCATCCACCCCAGTCTACACAAGTGTAGAGTCTGCTTGTGCTAAACACAGTTTGTGTGCAGTGACAACCTTGCCTGGGGGTGGAGATGAGATATGGATGTCCAGGGAAACGTGGACATGGGCAGGTATCAACAATGGTGGTGTACCTCTGGTGTGGAACAGTGAGTACCCACGTTGCAGATGGACAGGTGCAATATGTATTAACCCATGTGGCTGTGGTGTGTGGTTCTGCCATAGCACATGGACCCACAAATTGTAGTGGCGGTAGGTTAAAGTGGTAGAGGCCTGAGTAGTGCTCACACACAATATGCCTGTACCTGATGTTAACAACTGGAATGGTGTATGTGAATACCTGCATATCCTGGCACTGTTCCCAGGGAAGCTAAGTGTGTGTCCTGGATGTGGGTGTGGTGTGCTGGACTGGTTGTGTTGTGTGTTACAGGTCCTGTGGTCCCAAAGCATGGTATAGAACATAACCTGCCAGTGCGATGTGCATATCTGACCCTGATGTAGGTGGCTGCAAATGCATATATATGCTATCCCCCACCTGACAGGTAGTACGACATCTACAAACCTCTGTGGAAATGAAGAAGTCAGCACCCTAGAAATACTACAGGTGCAAAACAGATGCCCAGTAATTCGGATAGTGCGCTCTGCTAATGCGTCGCCCTCAAGTGTCATAATATAGTTAGATAGGGGTTCGAATCCTGCAAATGCTCAGTGTGTGTGTACGTGTGTGGGTGAGTGGGGTTTGTGTGTATGAGAGGGAAATGTCCCTTTTGGCAACTGGGAGAACACACTACAGGATGCACACTCCCCTTTCTAAACACAGATGATGTCAGCACCCTATAAGTACAGCAGGAGAAGGAAAGCCTCCCAGTAATGCGAATAGTGCGCTCTGCTAATGCATCCGTCTCAAGTGTCATAACATAGTTAGGTAGTGGTTTGAATCCTGCAAATGCCAAGTGTGTGTGTTTGGATGGGGGGGGGGTTATTGTGTGTGTGCAGATATGTATGAGGGAAATGTTCCTTTTGGCAACTGGGAGAACACACTACAGGATGCACACTCCCCTTTCTAAACACAGATGATGTCAGCACCCTATAAGTACAGCAGGAGAAGGGAAGCCTCCTAGTAATGCGAATAGTGCGCTCTGCTAATGCATCCGTCTCAAGTGTCATAACATAATTAAGTAGTGGTTTGAATCCTGCAAATGCCAAGTGTGCGTGTTTGGATGGGGGGGGTTATTGTGTGTGTGCAGATATGTATGAGGGAAATGTTCCTTTTGGCAACTGGGAGAACACACTACAGGATGCACACTCCCCTTTCTAAACACAGATGATGTCAGCACCCTATAAGTACAGCAGGAGAAGGGAAGCCTCCCAGTAATGGGAATAGCGTGCTCTGCTAATGCGTTTCCCCTGCGAATTGTAATGTAGTTAGGTAGGAGTTTGAAACCTGTAAATGACATGTGTGTGTGTTTGCATGTGGGGAGCTTGTGTGTGTGCATTTCCGTATGAAAAACATGTTAGCTTTGGCAATCAGGTGATCACACTACCTGATGCACATTACCCTTTCAAAGTACTGATGTTGTCAGCACCCTATAAGTATAGCCAGAGATGAGGAACTATCTAGTAAACTGAACTGTGCACTTTGCTAATGCGTCCCTCTCACGTGTCATGACTTAGGTAGGTAGGGGAATGAATCCGGCAAGTGTGCATGTGTGTGGGGGTAGTAGGATGTGTGTAAATACAAGTGTGAGGGAACAGATCCTTTTGGCAAATATTACAATACACCAGATGCTGCATACTCCCCCAGTAAACACAGGGGATGTCACCACACTATCAGCACAGCCAAACAGGGCTAGTTGGCTAGTAATGCCAATAGTGTGCTCTGCTACTGTGTCTATTACCATTGTCAGAGTACAGATAGGCATGTTTTGGTAACCCACAACTGTCACGTGTGGTTGTGTCACACAGTATGACCTTGTGCGGGTGTTTGTACATAACAATGCATGCCATTGCCTAACCCAGCAATGGCATTGCACACATGATGTATGTGTGTGACACATACACATAAATACCTGTGACCTGCAGTAGTTACCATGTCTGACACATGCTTTGTGTGGATAAATGGTATTAGCAATGTATACCAATATGACTGTGTCTTACTGTGCAGGGTCCACGTGGTATGTCCCTATACAGTGTGGGTGTCTATGGTGAAAGACCTACAGCAGGGGATACACATTTGGTCTGGGCCATATAGTGTACATGTAGTCAATGTACAGGTGCTGCATGTTCCCACCTGTTGTGGTAGTGGTAACATGTCATTCCACTGCAATTCGGTGACCACATGCTGTGAACTCTTCAAGTAGAGTGTTGTAGCTACAGTAATGCTCACACACAATGTTCGGCTGGATGCAGTACGGCCTTATAAACACAGTTCATGAGACTGTCATATTGCCAGTGTTGTTATGGAGGATAGGTGGTCTTCCTGTGTTTGTGAGGGTTGTGTGTGCCAGGCTATGAACCAGATGGCAGTCCGACACACTGTCAGCTGCACATGAGTAGGCCCTGATGGTTTGTGCTGTGCCAACAACCTGGAGGTGTGTGTATCTGTATTACCTTGGGATACCACCCCCCTATCCATGTGTGTTACATGTGTAGGGGATGACAGGCATGGTATGGGGCATAACCTGTCAGTGATGGGTAACACCTGTGAGCCATGAATCATGCATCCGGTACTGCACAGACATTGCAGTTCACCGTGCTGAGGGCAGTGTCTGGTGCATCATCCTCTGGTGTACACTGCTGTTGTTGTGTAGCAGCACTGTTAGTGTCCTAACCTGTGTGATACCCACGGAGGTCGCTATGTAAACCATGTCCTGCAGCATAAGGCAGTATGTGTGTACCAAGGAGCCTTGCCATTATACATCGGGCCATGGGTGTCACGTGCAAGATGACCCATGCACATCAATGTGGCTTCCCTAGCATGTAAGCACACGTTGACAGCCAGTGGATACCCTATGAATGACAGTGGAGACTGAGCATAATGTAGACATACAACAGCCTTCCCACATATAGTGGTAGAATACCTGGTGAGGGTATGTTGGCAACCAACATCATGCTCATACTGGCCTGTGCCACATGCTGAGAGATCCATTCTATGTTCCCTATCATGTAGTCCAGGGAGGTATGTCCCAGGTAGCCACACTGGCATGGTCAATGAGTGAGTCATATCTGTCCATGCCTCTGTCTGACCTGTATGCATGTGTGCTGTGGTGGACCATAGTGCCCCTGAGTCATATCACTGTGACCTTCACCAGATACAGCCTGTTGAGCAGGACCCCAATGCAGCACACATGACAGGTACCTGACACGTCTGTAGCAGGTGTGTTGTGTAGCCCTACAGGCTGTGAGTGTGTGGCACAGGGGATGTGCGTGCCATGTGTGGCATGTGCTCTGTTCCGACGGAACATATGCCTGTGTGCCAGCTGCGGAGGTGTGTGATGCCCAGGCAGGCTGCTAGTCTGAGTCCCCACGTATGCCCCAGTGTGTTCAGCATGCTGTCAGTGTGTGTCAATGTCTGACTGGTATTGTCGTCACTGTAATATATTGTATTGATTTATTTATTTATCCTACATTTGTTGACTGGGATAGCCCAACTGGATGCATGTCCATTTCCAGGGGAGGCCCGTGGAGACAAGCTATGAGGGTAGCAGATACAGCATTACAGAATACTAGCATTACATAGTACAAACAGATTATTTACAGAGATTACATAAGTAAGCAAGTCAAACATGTTCCACAGGTTAATGTTAGACATGAGCACAAGCCAGGATTAAATTGAAATTACACAGTAAAGTGGTTCACAGAAGTTACACATTCGAGTTAGCCAGGCTTGATACATTGACATAGCCAGTTATGTGACAAATGTTGTTTGAGTCTACTGTTAAATGACCTAAGGTGGACATTAGGGTAATATCAGCTGGAAGTGAGTTCCAGATCTACTTACAGGGTTTGCAAAGAGAGAATCACCAGCTGTGCTATTAAACTTGCTAGTTTGAAGTAGTACATTGTTAGAGGATCAAAGCGGTCTAGGATTGTTATAGGGGGTGATAATAATTTAAGTGCAGGAGTATTGTCTGGATTATAGAGGATTTTATAGGCCATAATCAGTTGGTTATACTGTATTAGGCTGGGTATTGCAAGCCAACCAAGCTGATTTAGATTGATGCAATGATGTGTCCTAAAAGGCGGGCCAGTGGCAAACCTGGCAATGTGGTTGTAGCAAATCAAGTGCTTGTTAAGGACAGTCTTGTTCATATGTGAGAGTAGAGGGGATGCATACAGAAGGGCTGAAACAAGGTGTGAGCGAGCTATGGCACCTTTAGCTGGAGGGGCTAGGAAGGCTTTAATTCTGTAAAGTGACCCTAGCTTTCTATTGATGGCTTTGCTAATCTGGTTAACATGTATGTCACATATGAGATTATTGTCTATGATGACACCTAATAGTTTCGGAGATGGGTCAGGGGAGATTATTGTGCCATCAGTTGATGTTATGGTAATGGTGAAAGTGGTAGACCTACGTGTTGGTGGAATAATAGCAGTTTAGTTTGATTAGGATTTAGGATCAGACGATGTTCAGAAAGCCAGTTTGCTATTGTATTAAAGGTGGTCTGGGTAGCCGACCATAACTCTACTGGAGATGTGGCTGAGCAGATCAGAGTAGAGTATACAGCATATTGGATACAGCTGACTTTTGGGATGACAGTATAACGGTCGTTAATGATGATGGAGGACAGCAAGGGCCCTAGGATAGAGCCTTGTGGTACTCTGAGGGTGTTAGGTAGAAGGTTAGAGGGTTTGTTCTGCCAGAGGCTGGCCTGCTGTCGACCATGCAGGTAGGATTGACACCATTGGAAGGCTCCAGTATCTAGACAGTCTGTGCAGGGTGTGGAGTACAAGTTGGTGATCAACCATATCGTATGCCTTTGTGTTATTCAAAAAGAGGGCTGTGGATATATAATTAATGTTGCAAGTATGGCTTATGGTGTTAGTAAAGGCTAGGAAGACTGACGTAGTGCTGTGATGAGGACGTAAGCCATGCTGAGTGTCTGCCATAATGCGAGTTTGGATTAGGTGGTGCATGACTTGTCTATGACGAAAGTTTCCATAATCTCTGCAAGTGGAGAGAGTATAGCTATTGGCCTATAATTGGAGACTTCAGTAGAGCTGCCTCCTGTGTGAAGTGGGATTACATATGACATTTTCCAGATGGTGGGAAAGTTAGATTCTAACATGGTTCCTTTGATTACCTTTGAGACGGGGTAAGCAATAGCATCATCTGGTTTTGATAGGTACTCGGCAGGGAGTTGATCAGCAGACAGTGTAGTGGGTTTCACTGTTACAATCAAGGTATGGAGAAGTGAAGTGGCGACTGGTTGGCAGCTGGACACAAGTAGTTTTCTAGGGGTGCTGCTTTCAGGACCAGGGGAGCTAGGAGGTACATGGCTAGCTAGGGCCTGCAATGTCTCAGTAAAGGACTGGTCAAAGCTATCAGGAACATCTTCAGGGGTATTATCAATAGTAGCAGCAGGGATTGGGGTTGACGTTTGTCCTGGACGTAGTATATATGACATGCCACCTGACAGGGTATGGCATTACTGGGTTCAGAGAGACAAGTCCCCAGATTGGCTGTGTGGTGGCATCCCACACATGTGTTGTACGTTCCTGGCCAAGGGTGATGGCTGACTGCATACATGTGGCAGCTGTGACAATGACACATGACTCACATAAACCATGACTGGACCATAGAGGTGATTCACAGGTTACCTTTGCACATGCCACCCTAGTAGTGTGATTGCCATGGTGAGTACCAACACATAGGGCCAATGGGGAACAACATACTGAAGGTGTGTATGTGTGGGTGGACTGCCACTGTTTCATAGCACTGACATATATGACTGCACACGTGGGTAAATGCCAGGTAAGACGTGTGCAATGTGTCACAGGCAACGTACATGCGTACAGGACAGACAGTGACGTTCTGTCATGTGTAAGGTTGACATACATATGGTACGCTATGCAGATGTCACTAGCAGTCTACAGAAGCACTGTAACTCTGCATTGCAGGTGTAAGCAGTGTTCCAGGGGACCCCAAGCGAACATGCATGCAAAGCTACAGTACACAGGGCTGGAAGTACTGCATTATACAACAAAGAAGGGGTAACAATAACAGTAAGTAACAATGCAAATATGTAGGCACTATCAACATGTACCCAGGAATACGCAGCACAGATGCCCATGGTAGAACCGATATTATACTTATTTGTGATCTGGACTACATTGGTACTGCACACATATCTAGATGCGCGAACATCCACATGGCATAGTCGTTGTGGGCATCTTGACACCATTACTGTACATGTCCACCATTGCATATCACTACTTGCGTTAGCTTTCCCCCCTTTGCTACCCATGTATGCGGCTATCTGTTGACAACCTTACCACCGGCATGCAATTATGTGCAGCTGTTATACTTTGGTATGTACTATGGGTGCAGATAACAATTCAGGACATTCATACAGTTACTACAGCAGGCATGCTGGGGTACACACACAGTCATAGCAGCACACTGTACTGTTACCAACATGATACTACTAATACACGTCTATGTAGTCACCCTGTGCATCAGCAACATGTTTACCTGTTCCCGCAATGATGTTGGCGATTGCAGGAGGTGGCACAGTGTCATCATATGCACAGGGTGTGGATTAGGTATGCCTGAGTCAGCCACTGATACCACCAATTGACATGTGTGTGTATGTGTGTTGGTGAGGGGCAGCAGTACAGGGTGGGGCAGTGTTGGTGCAGTGTGTGCGTGTATGTGGTTGCCCTAAGTGTTAACATTTCACATGTGTGTATGCACGCACACAGTTCCACCTCATGGCTGCCATACACAGGGGTTTGTGGACAGCCACAGACTGCACCTGGCAGGCCATACAGATCAGTGTCTGTGTGCACGGACACGGTACCTGTGCCTGGCAGGGGTGCTACGGACCATATCCAGTACAAAGCCAGACTGGGTACTGTCATCAGAAGCGGGGGGGTGTTGACTGGACACATGTCCCTGTTGGGACTGTCCAGAGCCACGTGCACGTGGTCTCCTGGGGCGTTCCGATGACAGCACAGACCCAGCATTGCTGGGGCTGCTGCTGGCACTATGGGGGCATGCGCGAGCCTGTTGTCGTCCGCGCCGACTGCCAGCTGCTGCCACTGCCAGCATACGGCCACGTCGACGCCGCAGACGCCCACCATTGCCCTGGCTTATGGACATCTGGTTGTGGAACTGCTGTAATATGTCCCCACAACGTCTGTCTATGACATCGGTGAAGTTACGGATAGCATCCGCAATGTCACGCATACTGTCTGTCATGGCTGTGCAACATGCTCTGAGCTCCCTCAGACCCTGTCTGGTGTACCTTTCCATACGTGACTGAGCCTGCATGATAGTCCGAAACATAGCTGAGGTTGACAGACCTTTTTGGGCACTTCGGCCAGAGGCAGTATGCCCACGGATGCTCCCACGAGAACCCATGGGCAACTGTCTGTGTGGTATCATCGGAGGACTCTGCCCATGGCTGCTGTGTGGGGACGCATGTGCCACAGATATCACATTACCCTGGTCTATGCCCGCTGTATCCTGTCCATCACCTAGGGACAATGGTGACAAAGGATGTACAGGCAGGATGACTGTGCGCAATGATGGGGTTGACAGCTGTGTACTGTCAATTGGCTGACCAATGGCAGACCCTGACACACCTTCCTGTACCATTACACATATATCATCATTACCAGTAGCCATGGCACAGGATTCAGGTTCCCTGCTGCAGGTCACCAGAGCAGCCCCAGAACCTGTGGGATGAAGACAGGAAACACAGTTTACAGTCTCCAGACATTGTTACCAGTGATGCACTTATACATACATGCACACATGCACACAGGCACACATGCACACATGCACACAGGCACACATGCACACATGCACACGTGGACACATGCACATGTGGACACATGCACACGTGGACACATGCACACATGGACACATGCACACATGCACACGTGTTCACATGCACACATGCACATATGCAGACATGCACACATGGTCACGTGTACAAATGCACTCATGCACACATATACACATGCACACGTGGACACAGGCACACATGCACATATGCACACATGCACACATGCACACATGGACACGTGGACACAGGCACACATGCACACATGCACACATGCACATGTGGACACAGGCACACATGCACAGATGCACATGTGGACACAGGCACACCTGCACACATGTACACATGGGCACAGACACACCTGCACACATGCACACATGCACACCCTGCAGTATACACACAGAGCACTACTGAGTTAAACTACTGTTACTAGCATTATCAGGACTATTATAGGTTATGTTAAACACACTCACCAGCATGGATGGCCTGTCTCGCTGTAACCCTGGAGGGACCTGCAGAAATGATGAGATTAATGTCAGTGGGCACATCTGTGCCATTGATATTGCATATGATACAGTGTACAGAACAGTCAGGTGTACATATGGCATATTACCTGCACGCTCCATGTCGTGCTGCTGTGTGGAACCAGCCTCCATCATAATGCAGGTGTACTGCTGTTGGTGTTCCGGGGCTGGAGCCACAACACTTAGGAGTAGCCCCTCCAGTCTGGTGAAGGGGGGATGTGTGGTCACCCCACCTCCTGTGGCGACCTGTTGCCTGTGGATATCTGATGCACGCTGCCGGACACTTCGGATTAAATCACTGCAGTGATGTCGTACCTGCTCATATGTTCTGTTATGCGTGCCAATATCATTTACCCTACGGACAAGGTCTTGCCACAGTGCGGCCCTCTCCTGCTGATTCTGACTGGTGCGGGAAAACAGGATGTCATACTCCCGCACCAGGCTCTGGTGGATCTCCTCATCTTCCGCCACAGAGTAGGTGGGGTTACGCTGTCGCGCCATCTCCCTGGAAGAGAACACAGACAGGATATCAGCAGACCATGTCAGCAATATATGGCACACATACTATACATGATACTCATGTGTAGTGATATACTACTACTCCCATATGTTGCATGTGTGTGTGTCGTGGTGGATACACAGGTACATGGCCAGATATCAGTGCTCAGCCAACACCTGTGCAACAATACCTGCCACATTCCACACAACGTAGTAGCATGCCCCATCGGTCAGCACACACTGACAGGTGCAATGCACAACCTCACTCTGGGGTTCATCCCAAGGTACTGTATGTGGGACACCGTCCACTACTGTGATGTGGACAGACGTTACTCAGCCTGGATATACATATCCCACCACCACCACCAGCACAGTAGACTACTTTGATATATATGTGATTAGACAGTTATTCACTTGCTGGGACTGAGATGGTATCCATGCAGCACACTGGGCCAGTGGAAGCCACAAGCCACACTGCTGACCCCTTTGCAAATGCTTACCACGGACATGCGACGGATTGCATGACACTTGCACACACATGTCTAACCCAGACCCTATGCACAAAGGTTAGGCATCCTGTCCGGTGGACCCCAGACAGAGGCAGATTGTATAACAATAGCAGGAGGCTACTGCAGGACAGAGCACATTCACATTAAGCGTAGGCATCTGTGGTCAGCACTGGTACTACGCTACAGTCCGTCATAACAACAGCCACGGCCTACTCTGGGAGGGAAATGGACACAAACACTATGGATGACCACAAGGCCTTCTTCAGTTATGTTACACATATGGACCACATGCCTCAGATATGCTCTGTGTTAATCCACACCTACTTAACATTCACCAAACACACGCATATTGGCAACAATCCTGCAGACATGTTCGGTGCACATATCCCCCTTCCTTCTCCCCCACCTTTGAAATATTTATCCCAGCTGGATGTAACCTCCCTGTCATCGCACATGTCCAGGTGAGGGCTGCCCTCAGCAGAGGGGAACACACAGCATCACTGTGACCTCGTGGTCCCCCTGGATGTGTGCTACCAGCACTCTGAGAGGACATACCACCGCATGTAACACTGATAGTTTATCTTGGCCGTGCTACAGGATATGTACCTGGACAGTGGCATACAGCAACAGTGGTCCCACAACACTAAGGGGGCACCTCGACTGACCCTGAGAATTACCACATCATATGCATAACAGGCCTGGTCTGCTACGCTATGGAATTATGCAGTATGGGATGCATATGCAGTGACATCAGGTACCTGCAGACACTTGTTCCCAGCCAGTGTGTCTTTGGGATGGGCTGATCCTGACTTTTGGGCCTGGCTGACATTTCAAAGCAGTCACTACAGCCATTGCTGGGCCAACGCACAGACACATGCTGCCAGGATCCTGGCCTATGACTGCTTGACATGTGATGTATGGTCATCCCCTTTTGGTGGAACTACGTACACACAACATATCACATGGACATACCTATGGATACAGACCTATGACACATTTGGAGGGTTCACTGTATGCACACTATTAACCTGCTACTTTGCATTACCTCTGTTTGTCGCAGCTGGTTGCGTTACCACAGCTTCTGCTTGCTGCTGCTACTGTCAGTGCTGACAGCTTCAGGTTACAGAGTCACAGTGTCTGTTTTTTTTTTTTTTTTGCTCTCTCTCTCTCTCTCTCTCACTTCTCACTCTCCCTCTGTCTGCTTACAGACAATGCAATGAATGTATTGCATGTGGGGAGTGTTAGCACTGGATGCTTTTGTAGGTATCTGCATAGGTCCATGTGATGGCCTCTGCACCAATTGTAAGCCAGCATTTGCTAATTGCATACAGCCAGTTGTGTACTGATTGCAGTTCTCACTGTGATTTCAGGTCAGTGCTATAAAAGGGTATGTGGGATAGGCATTGCCCATTCAGATTGTGAGGGCGGGGACCATGCTGGTATGCTGTAGACAGTGTTCTGTGACTGTAAAGGTTAGTATCTCTCTCATGCTTCAGGCTGTGTTGTATATTCACAATTCTCCATTCCTCTCTCATGTTCCCTGTAGCAAGTGTGTATGCACATTGACTCCTACAACTATATATAGATATATTTATATGTATATATATGTACATATGCATAAATATATCTATGTACTTTAACTGACCTTATTATCTACAGGCTGCCAACTAGCATGGCTGTTTCTTTTCACACACTACTATTATGGAAATCCAGTAGTTTTGACATTTATTTTAAATGACATGCTTTGTGTGCTACACATCCTATATTCCCTTTACATTCATCCCTACTTTTACATGTTATATTTATTTTAGCACAATGTTTTTGTATAAGAGTCATGGCTTAGTGGTAGGTTGTACAGACTAGTGTTTCCAAAGTCCTGGGTTGGGACTGACAGTGGGAGTTTATTTTTCTTTTGAACTGAGTACAGGGCCTGTCAATCACAGTGACTAAGGCACTTTTAAGCAGTTGTAACCGGGCTAGCGCTGGTTTGCGTGGAGCTCACACATGCGCACTGGTGGTTAGCTCCGCGCACACCCAGTTACAACCGCTTAACGGTGCTTACTCTGGCGCACACCCGCGCTATTTTCTTTGAAAGAAAAGAAAATGGGGAGACAGGAAAGTGGTGAAAAAGGGGTCACAAAGAGGGTAAGACAGTAGGGAAACAAGCTTGGGATGTGCAGGAGGGATGTAGGTAAGGCCCATAGCTGCCCATTTCTTCATCAGCAACAGCTGTGCATATGTATGTAATTTGGTGTGACATTTGAAACCTTCCACCCCTGAAAGAGGTGTCAGGACAACAATAATACTTGTTGTACAGCCAATTGTAATTGATAGGTTCCATGTCCAGCAGACATGTGTGCGGAATGGGCAGCTATGTATGGGGCATAATTTTTTGTGGGTACAGAGTGCCCTTTTTTTTTTTTTTTTCAGGTAAGAGTGGTATGTCAGGTGAAGGAAGTCGGTTCAGCTAGGGAGGTAGGTTGGGTAGGTAAACAGACAAGACAAACAAGACGCATACAGGGGCGGTGTATGACACGTGTGGGGGGGTTACACAATTGACGGGGACGGAGGTTTGGATATCCAGAGCCCATGAGCCCACAGATGGCAACAGTGGAACTGATATCCCCACCCATAGGCAGTTGCCACTGTTCCTTCACTGCCCAGGACGGGGCTGTGCTGGGGGCTGTGTAGGCGGGGCAACAGGCATGCCCGTTAGTTGCGCCACCCATGCATCGAGCTGGCGTAGGGGCTCAAGGACAGAGTCCCGAATCTCCCTACACTACGGAGGGTGAGTGGTGGATCTCCTCCGGCCACACTTGCAGAGGGGGGGGCGAGCCCCATCCCCTGCAGCGCTTCCACCCGCAGGTGGCACAGGGCCACTGGAGGAGGGTCCGGACTCGGCACTAGTGCCAGGTGCACTCGCCAGCTGAGGTGGGAGAGGTGGGTCCGCTGGAACCCGCCTTCCCTGTCGTCCTATGTTTTGCATTATGTCATGACAGTTTGGGTTAGTGACATATAATACCATTCACAATTAGTTGTAACAGCATGCATTAGTATTCCCATTAACCAAACACCCAGATATTCACACCATTGAACAGCGTGCATAACACATGCATAATTTGAACAGAAATACACAGTCCAACAACATGCAGGGTTAATTGATGGCAACGGGCCATCAGGTGTGGATGTATGAACAGGGCAGATGCATCAACGGACATGCAAAAATATATGACCC
Source organism: Protopterus annectens (assembly GCF_019279795.1). Lineage (NCBI taxonomy): Eukaryota > Metazoa > Chordata > Ceratodontiformes > Protopteridae > Protopterus > Protopterus annectens. Next base: position 1,519,929,205 of record NC_056729.1, read on the forward strand.
AACAGGACAAACGTCCAGGGGTGTTAATTGTGATTGCACATACCATTTTCACGTGGAATGGGTTATATGTGTTTATAGGGTGGGGTAAAGAAAGTAATATTAACACCTTCGAATAACAATACATATGCTGTACATTTCTAATAGCTACAGTTATATACACACTACTGTTCTAACTACAGTTTCCTATATGATAACTATTTCACCTTGCTGATAGGACTGTTACTGCAACATCAATATACATTTTAGTGTTCTTCATACACATTCATATCTAGCTTTGTTCAGCTACATCATCTTGCTACTTTTGCTTTATATAGCTATAGACAAGGAGGATGTTTGGTATATCAGACAATCATCCTATCTGCGTATTTCAGACTGAGAGCAACATATCCAGATTTTGGGATACACATTCCACATGCAGCAACACTTTGAACATATTTCGCTGTTTGGTTTTGAATCTCACATGCATTTCATTCTGTCTTGACTGCAGTATACTTTATTCAGGGGTTATTATTACTGTATTGCTGGATTCATGACACTTTCTCACACTCTCTCACTTGCTTTCATTTTACTATTCAGGATGGTACTTCTAGGCTTTATTGACATGTTTTAACAGTAGTTATTACAATCCTTTCCAGCAGTCTCACTTCTGTCATGTTTCAGTATTTCCACAGGGATATATTTCACACATGTGATTTCATCATGTTCTGCAGCTATACTTTTCAGCCTGCTGCAGGTTGTGTACTATTTTCTTACAGGCAGGGCATTTTTATTTCAGAATATATGTCGGACAGTTTCATGTTTAGGTTACACTTACAGGCTGAAAACTCTTGTAATCAAGCAATACTTGCATACACTTTCACACTGTTACTTGCAGATTTTATTCCTTACTGACTACACTGCACTCTTTTGCTGACTGTCATACTTTTATATTTCTTTACAGTTACTGGTAGTGGATTACTGACCTGCCTGGTGGCGCAACCACACCAGCCTATCACCATAGGCTCTACGGTTCGCAGAACGGACACCTGCAGCTGTAATATAAATGAAGTAATATTGGAATACACATCTCCATAATATCAGCTAGTTTAATTTTTTACATACATAATTAAATGTTACTTACTCAGTAGTGGGGCGTTGGGTGTTTGCCAGGCCTCCTGGATCCAAAGGTTCAGTTGGTCCTGCTTGCATCTCTTCAGGTCCGCATGGTGATGACGGACCTGCTCACCAGTCCTTGGAATCCCTGTGGCACTGGTGAGATCATGAGCCAACCGGTCCCACGCCTCAGCCCTGTATGCTCCCCAGAGGACCTGTCCCTGCATGAGTTGGGCCTCATGATTGTGGACTAGGAGCCAGGCCATGTACCTGGACTCCTCAACACCCCACCTCTGTGTTCGAAAGCGACTACCCTCTCCTACTCCTGACATTCTGCCTGCAGGTCTGTTCTACAATCGTTTATGCTGTGTATTCCCGTCTATGGGGCTTATATAGTCTGTTTTTCCCGCACATATCTGTGATTGGCCATTTTGGAATTGTATCAACTTCAGTAAACCTGCATTGTCATGCTGTAGTTTGTATTCATTCCTATATATTAGCTATTATTGCATTTCTAGGTACTGCTGTCATGGCTTAGTGGTTCTGTACCTTGACTATGGTGTATAGTATCCTGGGTTCGAACCTGGCCACTGCTTTTTATTTTTCATGACTGTCTAGACATGCTGAGGGGTGTGTCTGTGTAAAGGCAGTTTTGATACGGCTTGCTCAACGTTGCCCATCGGTTAGCTTGTTTGCGTGGTGCGCAGCTCCGCGCAAACGGGGTACGCTGCTTTAAGCCTCATTTGGCTATCGGCACGCATATTACGCTCAGCTCAGTTAGGGGCACATAGATATAGCATGTTAAACCACTGCTCAGCTACGGGCACTCATTTTGCACCAGTGAAACCACTGCTCATCTACGGGCAGATGCACTCACCCTGTTAAACTGTAACTCATCTATGGGCACATCTGGCATGTTTTCTTCTTTTGTTACCTCACATTTCTTCAATATAAATGGGCTATTTCATTACATTTTACATAAGTTGTGGTTTTATGTCTACATATTTGTCAGGGACTTGTTTCCTGCTTATTTTGTAAAAAAAAATTGGTGTTGTGGGGGCTCGAACCATGAATGCCTGCTCTGCAGCCAGCATCTCTACCGCTACGCTATTGCTTCCTGGTTTATTTTGCATATTTAGTTTTTATATGCTTTCCCACTGACTGCTAACTGTAGCTGCGCTACGGGCACGCCAGCAAACAGCACTCACGGTTAAACATCTTTACAATTTAAAAAAAAACTTATAACTTGTTCATTTATATTTATTTTCTGTTCATAGTCTGTGGGGGCATGTGTTGTGTTCTGTTTATTCACATTTCCGTGGACTCTGTCATGGGTGTTTCCTTTGGGTACTTTTCCTCTTCTGGGGGCGTGTCTGCTTACAGGGCTCGGCCTACGGACACGCCCCCTACTGTCTTACATGGACCGTGTTGGCCTTCAGTGTGATTCAGCATGCTCTCATTAATATGCAGAGCATGCTGACATCACTCCGTTTAACTGCAGCCTCCGTGTATGAGTTATAACTCTTACACGGAGGCTTCGTGAATCCTGCCCAGCATCTGCAAATTCTTATGACTCCTGCAATATCTGTGTAAGAACAACAAATTGATCCAATGTTACATGTTAAAAGTAGAATCTACATTGCTTTTCTAGAAACTGAGACTTGACTATTAGCTTATGTCTTCTATGCTACACCCTGACATAGGCCACACAGTGAGGATGAGGAGCATAATCCATCAATATACCACACACACCTTTGGAAATGGGGATGACCACCCCAATCTACCAATCCACAAGTACTGTCCCGGTCCCAGTCTTCCACAAAAAATTGAAATGGCATATTAACCAAATGTCAACAACAGTGTCTCCCTCAATCTTGTGTACCTCCACAGATGTGCCATGGTGGAACTGTTCAATCACTGCAGTAAGCTTATCTATATAAATAGATCCAATTCCACCATCATCTTTTAGTGCTGCCTCTTTGAGGAGTTACTCAAAGTGTTCCTTCATCAAAGTCTGCAGTTAAGACCAACATTTTTTCCTCTGTTTATTTATTTTATTTTACATTTGTTGACCAGGATAGTCCAACTGGATACATGTCCATTTTCAGCTGAGGCCTGGGGAGAGAAGCTCCAATCACAACATGCAGGAGAGTACAGGAAAAATACAGGAAATGGAAAGAACATAATATAATACATGTTTAAAGAAATGTACAGGCAAAACCATGATATAATACATGTTACAAACAGTATGCAGCCTCTGTATAGTCGAGCAAGTTAAACAATCAGACATTATCAGACTTATAAGTATCTAGACTAATGATTATGGCTCAGCTTGCATGTAGCAAAAAGTACTGTTTGGCAAAATTATGAAAAAAAAGCTAGTTAGGATTAGTTGATAAAGACAACCTAGTTCATAGGTTCATAGGTTGGTACTAGGCTATCGGCCCTAGGGTCTATACAAGCCTAGCCATAACAATTCCCAAGCTATTTCTTCCCACACTGTTTACTTCTCCCATCCAATCATCAAGGTTCCTTTTGAAGAAGGCCAAAGAGGTGCTCTGCTTGACATGTATGGGCAGTCTATTCCAGAGTCTGGGAGTCCCTGGGTCAGGAACCTATCCCTCCAGCATGTTTTGTTAATTGTGATGACAAGGTTTAGATCCCTGGAGTGTGTGGCTCTGAGGGATTGGGATTTCTTTAAGTGTAGCATGTCCAACATCTCTGGGTTTGACATGGCCTTGTATGTTAAGCAGAGATCGCCTCAGAGTAGACGATATGTGACAGAGTATAGCTGGAGTTTTTTAAGGCAGTCAGCATAGGGCATCTGCTTTAGGCCTGTGATTCTTTTAGTGAGGTATTTCTGTGGCCTTTTCAGTTGTTGCAGATGTCTTGAGAGGTACATACCAAATGGGGCGTTGTATTCTATAATGTGTCTAATGAGGTATGAGTACAGTGGGAGAATGACCTCCTTTTTTCTGGACGAAAAGCCCTTAGTGATGAGATGTGCCACATAGAAGACTTTTCTGACTGTTGTGGTGATGTGGTTATTGAAGGTGAGACCACTGTCCAGCTGTGTCCCTAAGTCTCTTATCACACTTTCGGTGCTTAGTGTACTGCCACCTATGTGGTAATTCACGGGTACATGTTTTTTCCCAAAGGGGATAGCTATACTTTTCTTGGCATTGAGCTTGAGCCCATGGCTTTGGCACCAAGCATCTGTTTCTTCAAGGCCCTTTTGTAGAGTATACACATCATTTGGGGATTCAATAATGGCTCCCAGTTTGTAGTCATCTGTGAACTTTGTTAGGCAGAGTCCCTTAGTGTTGGCCTGTACTTCAGAGAAGTAGATGCCAAACTAGAGTGGTCCCAGGACTGAACCCTTAGGTACTCCACTTGTCACTTGTCTGGAGCTGGATTTGGAGTCAGCTACTTTTACATTGTGGGTTCTGTCAGTAAGCCAGTTGGAAACCCATCGAGTGACATAGGGATTAATGCCCAGCTTAGTAAGTTTATCTATGATTCCAGAGTGGGGGATGGTGTCAAAGGCCTTGGCGAGGTCCAGATAGGCTGTGTGGACTACTTTACCCTCGTCCATGGCTCTGGAAACTGATTTGAAGAAGTCAATCAGGTACAGGAGACAAGATCGGCCCTTCACGAATCCAAACAGGGTGGGACCCAGTGTTTTAAGGTTGCCAATGTCTTTGTTTATAAGTTCCATGATAATACCTTCCATGGCCTTATAGATCAGGTTCATCAGACTGATGAGGCAGTAGTTCCTGGGGTCCAAGGTGGATCCCCCCTTGTGGAGTGGGATAACTGTAGCTGTGCGCCACTCAATGGGCACAAAGCCTGAGGTGAGGGCATGATTAAACATGACACTTAGTTGAGGTGCCAGTTCATTTTGTAGTTCATGTAGTACACAGCCTGGGATATCACCTGGTCCCATGGATACTGTATTTTTAGCTTTGGAGAGTGCGTTTTTTACCTGTGTGGCCATTATTACTAGAATTTGGCAATCTTCTGGTATTGAGATAGGCCATTGAGGGAGTGAGAGGGGGATGAAAGATGGGCCATTTAGGGGGTGAGAGGGTGTTGAAGTTGGCACTGAATCGATCTGCCAGGATATTGGCAATATCCTTGGGATCAGTATATTTAATGCCATTCTGTTGTAGTTCAGAGCAGATCTGAGCATTGCCATTTAGATTCTTGACATAGTTATAGAATGCCTTGTGGTTGTCTTTGGAATCTTTGGCAATTTTATTTTCATAACTACCCTTGGAGGATTTTATGAGGGATCTCAGCTTCTTACTGAGGGTGGTAAGGGAGTTTTTTGCTTCCTGGGATTTTCCTCTTTTCTGCAACAGTTTCTTCCTTTTGTTGTAAAGTTTGTTTATGGCAGGGGACCACCAGATTGGCTTCCTTTTTTCAAAGGAGAGCATCTTGGTTCTATTTGGGATGGCCCGATTCATGCATGAATGTATGTGCTCGTGCAGTACCTTAGTGTAGGACTCAGCAGTCGAACTTTCAGTTCCCCATCTCCATGGGTGTCATGAAATTTGTAACTTCTGACTTGAGCAGCATGAAGATGGCTTTGGAGAAGTTTTTTATGGAGGTTTCCTTACTAAGGGGTGGGGGTGGGATGTGGATGTTTAGAGTGATTAGCTTATGGACTGACCTGACCAATGAAGGAGTGACCATAGGTGTGGAACACCGATTTCCCATTTTGGTAATGACCAAGTCTAGGATATTGGAGCACCTGGTGGGACTATGGATTAGTTGATCCAAGGCATTGGAATTTATGAATTCCAAGAACCATTGGGCAAAAGTGTTGGTACACGAGTAGTTTTCCTAGTTAATGTCAGGTGTTTGGTTGTATATTAATATTTTCCAGTAAGTTTAAAAAGGCATAGTGAGAATCTTGGGGCATGGTAGGGGATCTGTAGCAAGCTACAATTTGGATTGCAGTCTTGCCTAGTGTTAGTTGCACCTGGAGAATTTCAGACACATTCTGTTGGGCAACTAACCTGGTGGTGTGAATATCCTTGGTGAATATGGACACTCCTCCATCGTTAGTGTTTCGATCCTGGTTTGGTGGCCGAAAAGTGTGGTAAGAGTTGTAGCCTGGTATTACAGGGGTGATCTCTGGAGCCTTGAACCAGGTCTCAGTTACTGCACAGATTTCAATGTTCTCCATTTTTAGGAGTGCCTCAAGAGAGTGCATTTTGAGGTTTAGACTTCTAGCATTGAGTAGCATTACCTTCAGATTTTGCATGCTTGTACCTGTTACAGTGGTGATTTTGTCCTTTGAACTTTGCCTAAAAAAGGCACTATGGGGTGGCAGGAGCCTTAGCCAGTAACCTGAATCCCAGGGGTGACAGGTGCAGACCATCTCTGGCAAAGTATCGTGGTCTGTTGATCATGTTGTACCAGGCAGACAGATACTGGATCCCCTTAGAATGACACCAGAAGCTTAGCCAATTGTTGAAGTCAGTCATTTTGCCCTTATATTGTGGTATAATTCTGGGCGAAGGCAGGATGCTACTCAGGGCTAGGGTCATACCTGCTTGGGCCACATGATCCAAGAGCTCTTCCATGTCTCCTTTCATGTAGTCCAGGGAGGTACGTCTCAAGTCATTTCACTCCAACAGGACAATGACAGAATCATATTTGTATTTGTTGTGGAGTGATTTGAGTGCATGAGTTATGTGGCAGATCCTGGCACCTGACAGGCAGCTCACTGTAATTTTCTCCTTGTTCAGCCTGGTGAGTGGGATATCAGTGTGCCTGACTATAGAGTCACCTATGACTAAAGTGTTAGGTACGGTGTCTTGCCTTAGAGGCTGTTGCTGGGTAGCACACTGGTGTTGTGAGCTATGTGACACTTTGGTTGTGATTGGTGTTTGTTTGTGTTTCAGCTTCGAAAGTCCTTGTTGCTTGGGCAGGCTACAGTTAAGGGTCTCCGCATATGTGGATTTAGTGTTGCTATGTGTGGGTGTTGGTGGTGTGAGTTTAAAAGGGCTATGTGGTGCATGAGGTGTAGTGTGGGTGTTAACCTTCTCCTCTTGTCTGTCTAGCACAATCTTGGGTGGAGAGAGCTTTGCTTCCAGTTTGGCTATGTAAGTGCATCTCTCACAGGTTGTAGTGTTGGGTGGTAGGAGGAGAGGGTTGTCTGTGTACATGAGGCAATTGCTGCATTGCCCCAGTATGCCCAGATTCACCAGATGGACAGGAGAAATCAACGGAAGCTGACCCATAGACATGCCTGGTTTGGTGCTTTTTTTATGAAAAGTACAGGAGCTGTTTTATCTTACCTTAGCAAGTTACTTTGCAATTATAGGTTGTTTAGTGCCTATAATTAATTTCTCCTTATTAATAAGGAGAGTTGAGTGCTTGTATCAGTTTAAGGCTTAGTAGTGCTTTCCAGCAGGTATTAGAGCAAGTGCTAGTCACAGTGATGCTTAAAGGTACGATGAAAAAAAATGGTTTATCCTAAACACTGCAGTGTGCACTAGAGAACTTAGATGTGAAAGTAGGTAACTTAAGTTTTACCTGTCTAAAAAGTTAAGTTTTAGTGGAGAGTCACTATTTTTAAATCAGCAAGATAGACTGAAAAGGGCTGATCACTTTTTTTTTAATTTAAATAGTTGAAGGGGGGTGATTTCACAAAATGATAATTTTGTGCTTACTCACACAAGCCAGTGAAAGCAGAGAGGAAATTAGATATATGGTCAGATTAACATAAGAGACAAGCAACTAGAAAGACAGTGGCATTTAAGAACACGACAGTGACGCGGGGGGGGGGGGAAGAAAAATTTCTGCCTGACTCACAAAAGACCGAGCTGTGGTGTCTTTTGAAGTTTTAATATGCAGTTAAAAGCAGAACACAAGCAAAACACAAGGCAAAGAAAACAAATCACAGCACTCAAAATATAAAAAGGCAATAAACTAATACAAAATACAACAAATAAAAAGCAAACCAACCTTTCTCTCACAGCAAAGTGTAGCAGAGTCTGGATGAGCATTTCCAATAAAGCTCTGAAATGTTTTATTTTACTGCTTAAATAGAAGGTTTAGTTCCTAGCTCCACTCCCTCAGTTCACAAATGATTAACCTTAAGTGACCTCTTCTATCTTATGTTGTTCTTCTTTCAGCTTTTAGGAGTCGCCACAGCAGACCTCCGGTCCGCTACTGCTTGGCAGTATATTTTTACGGTGCTGAGTTGCCAGCTCAACACCCAACCTTCAACGAAGGCACGCCCATTTACACATGTCTTTCGAACATGTATGAGTCCTTAATTGATCAGTTCTAATTTCTGCCTGACTCACAAGAGACAGAGCTGTGGTGGTTAATATTCCACACTCCATCTTGGATTGCTCGATGATTTGCCAGCACCTTTTTGAGACTGTATGAAGGTCATTTTGTGTGCTCTTAGCAAACCCTTCCACACCTGGGCATTTGCTGCAATGAGTGGCAGAACTGCTGTTTTCATAGCTTGTTTGTGCATATCAGTCAAATCCAGTGGCCCCACCACTTCATTTCATGGAAGGCATCTTTCTTTAACCTGCAAGCTAGCAGGTCATCAGATCACTCCCTAATGCCATTCCCAAGCCATGCTCCCTAAACCTAAAACTCCTTTGTGTCTCTCAGCCTAATCCCAAACTTCACTCCTTAAACCTAAAACTTACAACCACTGCCTAAGCCTAAAACCAAAACCTGACCCCTAACCCTTACATTAAAACCCTTAATCCTAAGCAGCCATTCCCAAAACATAAAACTCCCAGTCACACCCTAACAATAATCCAAAATACATCTCCTTAAACCTACAATCAGTCCCCAAATGTAAGCTCAAATCTTACCTCCTAATTCTAACCCTAATTTTCTTTGTCACCCTCTAATCTGAACCATCACATTCTTACTTGCTCTCACACACTCTATCCTGACCATAGCTCTTACCTGACTCAAATTTGAATTGCAGGCCGAGCAGCAGCACATGTCAACTACCTGGAAAACATGGGGAACATCAGTATAGTTCAACTGCTTTTTCACCAATTGACAGCAGTGTGAAGGCAGTCAGCCCAGCTAGCTGGAATTTTGTAAATAATTCTATGTTATTCGTGAATAGTAATATGGTTTTCATGCTTGTCTTACAAATGTAAGAAAACTGTATGTTATATACTGAGCTTCAAGAATGTAACCACAGTGTACCCTACTGAAAAAGAACAGAAATGTATATGAACTATATGCCTATGCAAATGTATGTTTTGATAGTAAGAAGCTGGAATATACAGAGTTAACTTGCAAAAGTCTAAGAAAAATAAGTTGAAATTGTTTATGACTATAGTATCTCTCAGTTCCGGCTTGGAGTCAGAATGTATGGAGGTAGAAATTTTTTCTATTGTCTGGAAACAGAAATAATTACAGGTTTCCAAGGTAAAGGTGTTTAACAGTTTTATGGCTTCCAGTTTTGGGCAAAATTTCTAAGAAATAAGTGTTTTTAACACACAGGTGTTATATTGTAAGTTTCTGTTAGCCTGGTAACTAAAGGCAGAGGTGACAAGAATTATGTAATCTGAGATAACCCAGCAGAAATGTTCGATAGTAATTTAAGAACTTTCTCTCAGAGAAAGTCTGTGCATTTTGTATTTGTCTTTGGACCTAGAAACATCCATTGAGCACTTGCATTTATGTGGCTCTATAAGTAAGATTTAGGTATAGTATTTCTCTTAGAGCTAGATAAGAATACAGTAAAGAGTAGTTTAAACGTTTCTGTATTTATGTAAGACTGTACTGCAATGTTGTTTTAAAGTATTTCCTGTGATTCTGAACTCTAATGTCACTATGTTGAGTTATTGACTATTGTCTTGTGCTTTTATTATTTATTATTAAATATATTTAAACATTTTAATTGTGGCTGGTTTGTTTAGAGATATTTAAGCTCATTTGTACAGGCCACTCTTAAATAGCCTTAAAGTCCTGGATGCACTTACCATTTGGATAACAGTATCATTACATAGTAGAATTGGTCACCCTTTGGAAAGGGCCTTATAGTAGCTGATAAAGGGTGGTTGGTGGCAGTGATTACTACCTTATAGACTGGGCAGAAAGGGGCATAGCTAGAAAACCTGTGCCAGCCTTCCCCAGGAGTGTCTGTGTGTTTGTATATAAATCAAATCTCAAAGTGTGTGTGCTACTTGGTCAGGGACACAAAGCACTGGTTGGACAGAGAGGGTGCTAGAGGTTTTGGCTTGACCATTCTGCTGAGATCTTAACCCTATAGATGTGCCAGTGGGGAGTCTTACTGGGGATCTGGAGAGAGAGAGGGAGAAACCAGCCCCAGACTGACGATCTTTGTCTGTTCTTAAGGGAAATTGTACTTTACCGTGTGTGTACTTGTCATCCTCCCAATGTGCGCGTCCCTCACTGGTGTTAATGGTAAGGATTGAGGCTCCTTGATTACTGGGCCAGTGCAGGGGCATCACAAGCAGCACAAAGGAGATTTCACTAAAAGCTGATTTTTAGCAAGCAGTAACCATTTCCCTGTGTTCACTTTTTTGCAACCATGGAGTTGGTGTGTATATATCTATATATATATATATATATATATATATATATATATATATATATATATATATATAAATTAAGTGTGTGTGGTGCAAGGGGGGTTGTCCCTGCAAAATGTTTATGTTGCAGTTCAAAGAAAATGTGAATATTTTTCACACTATTGTGTGTTATGGAAATATTCTGTGATTAATAAACATGAATCCAAAATATATAACAGACTGTGGACCACAAGCAGCCAGGACTTGACCATGTTAAGGAAATCCTCGTAAACAAGCACTTATGCCTTTGAGCTCCACAGCTCACCCTTAACAACTGCATTATTATATTTATAAATCTCTCTCTCTCTCTCTATATATATATATATATATATATATATATATATATATATATATATTCACGCAAACACACACACACACACACACACACACACACACACACACACACACACACACACACACACACACACACACACAAACACATACATCATATGGGTCTACTTCAGTAGACCGAAGTTTCACTCACTCGACACTGAAATTTCCCAGATGAAAGGACCAATAACTTCACAAGACCGACATCGAAACACTGACTTTTCACGTGAGGTAAGTAAACACTTGACTCAGAGGAGTTTGAACGATGTAATATTGAACCAAGAAGTTCGAAACCCATGAATTACGAAAACACAGAACAGCGATTTTTTTTCCCAGGAAAAAAAAAATCACTGTTCCGGTACAAAAAAAAAACACTTTAAACTTAAACTAATGTGGGGGGGCTTTGCCCCCCATCCTCCCCACTTAAATATACCAACTCTGAGACCGCACCACAGTGGAAGAAATAGCAAAGCTCCGAAAATGGCCTACCGGGAAAAAAATCGGTGTGCTGTGGCTTCGCTATTTTCGTATTTCAAACATTTGGGTTCGATATTACGTTTGGATTCCTATGAGTTTGACTTTGTAATATAGACCCATATATATATATATATATATATATATATATATATATATATATATATATATATATAGAGAGAGAGAGAGAGAGACACACGCACACATACACACACCCACATACAAGCACGCGCACTCACTTGTGTGCTTGAGGTACCTGTCCAATACGCAGTGCATAGAAGCAACAGTGGGTATTTTTTCTCTTTCCCTGAGGTGTAGTGTTCTCATGGATATCATTCATTCATTTATTTATTTATTTATTTATGTATACAGTTTGTTAGCTAGGGTTGAGTGCTTAAACCACTTGACCAATTTCACTTTCAGCCAAGAATGTGAACACACATCAAGTGGGAAAAAAATAATTTATACATTAAAATAGTAGGCTAAAAACAAAGTAATAGTTAATATATAATAAAAAACATGATTTATGCAAGTCAGCAAAAACATTATGTACAACAGAGTAGCGGCAAGTTAGGAGTTAGAGAAGAACTATTATAGTGAAAATAATAGGCAGAAAGTAGGGTTTAGGTGCAAGGGGGGGGTGTCCAACCCTATACAAAATTGCTTTAAATTCTTCCTTTGTACAATTATGATGATTTGAGGTTTGGAGATCACACTTTTTGACATAGGTTCATGTCCTTATGGGAAATTTAATGCTTTAAGTTTCAGCCTTTAACTTACCTTTGCCTTCCTAATATTGTATAACAATTGTATCAAAAGTTCATTTAAGTTAGTTATACATATACCAGGTATAACCCTGAGTGAACTGGTGCACTAGGTGAAGGACTCCATGGTGACCCAATCTCACACTATTACCCATAATATATTTTTCTTTGTGCGACAGATATTCCCTACAGATTAACATTTGTTGACTTCTTACACCATTCTGCCCATGATATATGACTGATTTATTGTCTGGTTATGTCATGGGCTGGACAGAAAAGGAGGCCAACAAACTGAGTGGTCTAGTCTAAAACACCTGCTCCCTAGGGCTCTGCAGCTGTTGTATCTTAAAATAAGGGCACTCTTTGTCATGCATGTAATTATTTCTCTGCTTAAAATAATACATTTTATCATTTCTTTGCTTTAGAAAATCAAATAAGCAAATAAATAAACACTGGGAAGCTCCCATACCAAAGTAGCGAGAGCAGTGCTCCAGGAGCTGCCTAAAATTTGCCATTGCATAAGTCTGACCACACATGTACCCCATTTTATTTCTGAAAACCAGTTTCCTAAACTGTCTTATTTGTGTGAGGACAGTCTGTGGACTTGTTCTGCAAATTCCTGTGAACACATTCTAGGCTTTTGTACCCAGTACCCTTTGAAGGCTATTCATCTTCCCGCCTTGAAAGGTGTTTCTAACTTCCTCTGTAGGTGTTGGCAACACCAGAAGAATAATATTATTAACATTGTTTCAGCTGAGTTTAAAACACACAGCAGGACTTCTTCCTGGAACTTGCAGAATGCATACAAGCAGCGCAAATTAAATCCATATTAAATTATGTAAACCATATTTCACATATTAATATGCATTAATGTTTGATACCTGACATGTTTGTCATCATAATCAAAGCAGAAGCCACTTCTTGCAAAATGCTGTCTTAACTGCTTAAGTACCATCTTTGTTAATAATGTCTCAGCAGGAACAGCAGACACATTTTGAAACCAGAGAAAACAGACATCTTTGGGTTCAATCACCACAGCAGATGCTTGGATACATTTCCTTTCTGACATTTACTGCAGTATTAGCAGTTTGCTGCACTCCTGCAGCATCATCCTTTAGACAAGAACCTAATCAAACGCACCGCCAGCCTCAAATGGAGGCATTGCAAACAAATGTTAAAGATCCTATGGAACTGATCAAAAGAATGGTGTATATATATATATATATATATATATATATATATATATATATATATCTTCATCTTTTATAAAACTTGTAACAATAACCAGAATGATATTGAGTGACATGAGAAAACTACCATTTCTTCCATTGTGTTTTGAATGTCTCCTATATTTTTTCTGTTAGAATTCTTTTTTTGATATTTATTTCCACATCTTGTAATCTTTCTTTTTTTCTGCAAAACAGAAAAAAAAAATAGGTATTTCACACACACATTTCAGAACTGCTGAAACATATTCCCAATTTCTTTTTTCTACATCTCCCATTTACAAACAAAGCACATATTACACTCTCTAACCAGGTGGATTATATCTTATGTAGGAGGGCCAGTTTGAAGGAGATAGGAGACTGTAAAGTGGTGACTGGGGAAAGTGTAGTTAGGCAGCATAGGATGGTGGTTTATAGGATGACGTTGGTGATCAAGAAGAGGAGGAGGAGTGTAAGGGCAGCACCAAGGATCAAATGGTGGAAAGTGAAAAAGGGTAATTGTGAGGTGGAGTTCAGGGAAGAGTTAAGACAGGCACTGGGTGGCAGTGAAGAGTTACCAAATAGCTGGGTAACTACAGCAGAGCTAGTAAGGGAGATGGGTAGAAAGGTGGTATGACATCTGGACAGAGGAAGGACGACAAGGAGACATGGTGGTGGAATGAGGAAGTACAGGAGAGTATACAGAGAAAGAGGTTGGCAAAGAAGTGGGATTGTCAGATAGATGAAGAAAGTAGACAGGGGTATAAGGAGATGAAGTGCATGGCAAAGAGAGAGGTGGCAAAGGCTAGGGATAAGGCATATGAAGAGTTGTATGAAAGCTTGGACACTAAGTAGGGAGAAAAGGACCTGTACCAATTGTCTAGACAGAGGGACTGAGCTAGGAAAGATGTGCAGCAGGTAAAGGTGATAAAGGATAATGAGGGAAACATACTCACAAGCAAGGAGAGTGTGTTGAGTAGATGGAAAGAGTATTTTGAGGGGTTGATGAATGAAGAGAATGAGAGGGAGAGAAGGTTGGATGATGTGAGGATAGTGAATCATGAAGTGCAATGGATTAGCAAGGCGGAAGTAAGGATAGCTATGAAGAGGATGAAGAATGGAAAGGCTGTTGGTACAGATGACATACCTGTGGAAGCATGGAGGTGTTTAGGTGAAATGGCAGTGGAGTTTCTAACCAGATTGTTTAATGAAATATTGGAAAGTGAGAGGATGCCTGAGGAATGGAGAAAAGGTGTTTTGGTACTGATTTTTAAGAATAAGGGTCATGTGCAGAGCTGTAGTAACTACAGAGGGATTAAATTGATCAGTCACAGCACTACAGATGCGATGTTTGCTCTGAGAGTGTTGATGGAGAAGTACAGAGAAGGTCAGAAGGAGTTGCATTGTATTTTTGTAGACTTAGAGAAAGCATATGACAGGGTGCCTAGAGAGGAGTTGTGGTATTGTATGAGGAAGTCAGGAGTGTCAGAGAAGTATGTAAGAGGGTACAGGATATGTACGAGGGTAGTGTGACAGCTTGAGGTCTGCGGTGGGAGTGACGGATGTGTTTAAGGTGGAGGTGGGATTACATCAAGGATCAGCTCTGAAGCCTTTCTTATTTGCAATGGTGATGGACAGGTTGACAGACGAGCTCAGACAGGAGTCCCCGTGGACTATGATGTTTGCAGATGACATTGTGATCTGTAGTGAGAGTAGGGAACAGGTGGAGACGACCCTGGAGATATGGAGATATGCTCTAGAGAGAAGAGGAATGAAGGTCAGCAGGACTAAGACAGAATATATGTGTGTAAATGAGAGGGAGGATAGAGAAATGGTGAGGATGTAAGAAGTAGAGGTGGCGAAGGTGGATGAGTTTGAATACTTGAGATCAATAGTTCAGAGTAATGGTGAGTGTGAAAGAGAGGTGAAGAAGAGAGTACAGGCAAGATGAAGTGGGTGGAAAAGAGTGTCAGGACTGATTTGTGACAGACGAGTACCAATAAGAGTTAAAGGGAAGGTCTACAAGAGGGTAGTGAGACCAGCTATGTTATATGGGTTGGAGACAGTGGCATTGACAAAAAGGCAGGAGTTAGAGCTGGATGTGGCAGAGTTAAAGATGTTAAGATTTCTACTGTGTGTGATGAGGATAGACAGGATTAGGAATAAGTATATTAGAGGGTCAGCCCAGGTTGGAAGGTTTGGAGACAAAGCCAGAGAGGCAAAATTACATTATTTTGGACATGTACTGAGGGGGGATGCTGAGTATATTGGGAAAAAGATGCTAAGAATGAAGCTACTAGGTAAGAGGAAAAGAGGAAGGCCTAAGATAAGGTTTAGGGATATAGTGAAAGATGACTTGCAGATGGTTGGTGTGACAGAGCAAGATGCAGATGACAGAAAGAAATGGAAACAGATGATCCGCTGTGGCAACCCCTAACGGGAACAGCCGAAAGAAGATGATGACAGTCTCTAAACAATATAATATATACTTCCTAACTAGAAATCACCACAATGTTTTATTATATTTACTTTGAAGGAACAAATGAATGAATGCAGCTTGATCAAGAACTGTTGATTATAAGTTATGTCTATAAATGCAAAGAGTTTGCCAAATTATTTGTGTGTGTGTGTGTGTGTGTGTGTGTGTGTGTGTGTGTGTGTGTGTGTGTGTGTGTGTGTGTGTGTGTGTGTGTGTGTGTGTGTGTGTGTGTGTGTGCGCGCGTGCGCGTGTGGGCATGTGTGCATGTGTGTGTGTGTAGGAGAGGGTTAACAAAACCCCTACTCTCTTTAGGCAGGAGTTCATGGCTGATACACAATTAACTCTGGTGTCACTGCACCTCATGGATAAAAAGATACCTTTCCTGCAGTTACCTCTCTCAACAAAGTGTGTTCCTATGAGCTGTCTCAAGACAGCATTTCACGCAGGTCATTTTGACCAGTTTGAGCATGGCTACAGATACATATTCTTTTACATCACTCATCATTTTTACCAACAGTAATTCTTAGTTATTTTGCTTATACTTCAGATTCACCTGAACAAATAATAATTACGACCATAAAAATAAAGCACATAGCATAGTGCTCATGTAATCCTTCATAACCCTGTAGTGCAACTACTTTCTCCAGTTTATTTTTGTTTCCTCCAGCAAAACTGTCCAGCCTTTAATTTTCTTCAAAATATTAGCCAGCCAGTTACTTGTTTCACTTCTTCCTCTTTGTCAACATCTCTTCATGTTACATAGCTTACATTTCACCTTCCATTAACTAGGAAGACCTACTATCCCTTCCCATCTGACATTCCTAACTTCCAAAGTTTGGCATACCCAGTTTCACTGCCTTGACCTCATGACACATAATTCTACCTTTTAGAAAGGCTCATCTTGCTGGTCTGTATTCAGTATATAATACCGGTGCTATTGAATATATCAGATAAGTGTTAGGTTGACAGCAAACTATTCAGCTAGGCTAGGCAGCTGATCACCATGGTTACAAGACTGCACAAATCCAGGGGTTGAGAAATTTGTCCTTAACCCGTGTTTTTGAGATCTCAGATTTAGTATGTATAATTAGCATGGGGTGCAGTAGGCTTGCCCCATGCAAAAAATAATGTTTTCTGTTTGTCTTTTAAAGGTAGATTTTGCATCGTCCCAGGGTGTATCTCAAATCATGCATACTACTGAGTCAGTTACATTGTTTTCACCCTTTTAATCTCGATATTGTTGCAGTCAACCCTGGGTGTTTTAGATTAAATGTAGTACACCTATAGACAGATAGATAGATATGGGTTATAGTTGTTCTACTGATATAGTTCAGTATATTTTGCCAGTTATAACACTGGCAATAAGGAAAGCTTATGATTTATAGATTAGTACTAAGCTAACTGCACTTGTGGGCCATTTTAAGCCTAGCCAATTATCCCTTGTGAGACTCAAACCCTGCACCTTGTGTTTGTAAGGCAAACACCTTAACCATTAGGCCACCCTCTCAACCATGTTATGATCAATAGTATTGGTTTTCTTTTAGAAATATAAGTAATATTTCAGTTTGTTTTGCGATAGTGTGTTGGATTGTGAGAGATAATGGGGGATCACAGCAGTCGCCCTGCTAGATAGGGGTCCAGGGAAGTAAATAGTGTGGGAAGAAATAGCCAGGGAATTGTTATGGCTAGGGTTGTATAGGTCCTAGGGCAGATAGCCTAGCACCAACCTATGAACATATGAACCTATGAACACTAAAAATGTCTGTTCCCCTTTTTCCACTGCACTTTAACTGTGGAGTTGTTATATATAATTTAGGGTGTGTAAAGTGTGTTTAGATCAGATGTGCTTACATCAGTTAGGTTTAGCTATATTTGGTTCAGATGAATTGACATAGACTCATACATACACACACACACACACACACACACACACACACACACACATATATATATATATATATATATATATATATATATATATATATATATATATATATATATATATAAAATACTAGATTATATTTTATTACATATGCCTGTAATAAAATTCACTCAAATTGCAGGCAAAATAAGTTCTAACAGGTATGAAAGCATCATTATTAAGAATATCCTTCACTCTATGGGCTGGTGAGGAGGGCCGGAAGTCAAAAGATGATGCTGTCTTCCCATCTTGAGAGGAGAGAGACATTGTGGTTTGTTGCACTAAATATTCCAGCAGGACTATTAAGGGATTGTGGGATGTTGCTATCCAGTCAGTATGGCTCTATGCAACACATAAAACAAGGAGGTGGGTCCACATGCGAAAGGGCATACAAATGACCTCCAACAGCAAAAGTCTACATGGAAGCTACTGACTGCCATAGTGAGGACTGTCAACTGTGTGTTCCCTAACACCTGACTCTCACCTCCTGGGGGAGGTGCCTTTTAAGGCTCCTTCCTCAAGCATGGAATGAAAAGGCCATAGGGTTTTAACCTGGCCAATAAACAAATGTACCTGGTCTTTGGTTCTCCAGAAAGAACAAATGAGCTAACTGGTTTATCTGATTTAATAGGTTCATAGGTTCATACTAGGCTATCTGCCCTAGGGCATTTATAAGCCTAGCCAGAATGTGTTTGGCTTTCGCCACCCATTTTAAATTAATTTTGCTACGCCCTTTTTCGAGGTTAGTATACTGTGCCTCTGTCTAACAGTGACACAGAAGTGATACCCGGGTTAAACCTATGATCTCCCATCCACTCATCAAGATTCCTCTTGAAGAGAGTCAATGAGGGACTCTGCCTAACCTGGACTGGGATTTTATTCCAGAGTGAAGGGAGCCTCTGGGTTATGAATCTGTCCCTCCAGCATGTCCTATTTATTTCAGTGCTGAGGTTCAAGTCTCTCGAGCACGTAGCTCGATGGGATGTGGATTTTCTGAGGTGGAGCATGTCCATTAATTCCGGGTTGGACATGGCTTTATACGTCAGGCACAGATCGCCCCTGAACAGGAGGTATGCCACTGAGTAGAGCTGGAGTTTCTTTAACCAGGCAGTATATGGTATCTGTTTGAGCCCTTTGATCCTCTTGGTGAGGTACTTTTGGGGTCTTTCCAATTGCTGCAGTTGTCTGGTAAGGTACATCTCAAAAGGGGCATTGTACTCAATTATGGGCCTGATGAGGGATGAGTAAAGAGGCATGATGACCTCCCCTGATCTAGATGTGAATCCCTTCATGATTAGGTGGGCTATATAAAATGTTTTTCTAACCACTTTGGCCATGTGGTTGTCAAATGAGAGACTGCTATCAACTTGGGTCCCCAGGTCCCTAATTACTTCTTCTGTACTTAATGGATTACCACCTATGTGGTAATTTGTGGGCACTTTGTTTTTGCCAAAGAGGATGACTATACACTTTTTGGCATTTAGCTTGAGGCCATGGCTCTGGCACCAGTTGTCTGTTTCTATGAGGCCCTTTTGGAGGATGCTTGTGTCAGCTGGAGAGTTGATTATGGCACCCAGTTTGAGGTCATCTGCGAACTTGGTCAGCCACAGTCCTTCCGTGTTGGCCTGTACCTCCGAGAAATATATACCAAACAAGAGAGGTCCCAGGACTGAGCCTTGTGGGACGCCACTTGTAACTGGTTTGGAGTCTGACATGGCTCCAGCAATTCTAACCATGTGGGTTCTTTCCCTGAGCCAGTTTGCAACCCATCTAGTGACATAGGGGTTTATATTTAAGCTGGTGAGCTTATCTATAATGCCCGAGTGGGGTTTTGTAATAAAGGCTTTTGCGAGGTCCAGGTAGGCTGTATGGACCACCTTCCCCTCATCAATGGCCTTAGTGACTGTTTCAAAGAAATCAACCAGGTTTAAGAGGCAGGATCTGTCTTTAACAAAGCCGAACTGGGTAGGATCCAGTGTCTGTAGGTCCCCAATATCTTTATTTATGAGGTCCATGATGATCCTTTCCATAGCTTTGCAGACCAAGCTAGTCAGGCTTATGGGGCGATAGTTTCCAGGATCCGTTGAGGCACCACCTTTGTGGAGAGGGACCACTGTTGCTGTACGCCACTCTCTGGGTACATATCCTGTAGTAAGGCTGAGATTGAACAGTAGTTTTATGTTTGGGTTTAGCTCTTCTTGGAGTTCATGTAGGATGCAGCCCGGGACACCGTCTGGTCCCATTGATGCTGTGTTTTTTGCTTTGGAGAAAGCGGCTCTTACCTGAGCATCTGAGATGTCAGGGGGGCAGCACTCTGCTGGGATAGATATTTGCCCTTTTGGTGGGGGGGGGGTTTGCACTGAACCTGTCAGCTAGGATGTTGGAAATGTCTGTGGGTTCGGTGTATTTTTTTGTTGTTTTGGACTAATTCTGAGCATATCTGGGAATTCCCACCCAGGTTCCTAACATAACTAAAGAAAGCCTTGTGATTACCCTTAGTGTCCTGTGCAATTTTTCTCTCGAAGCTGGCCTTAGACGATTTTATGAGTACCCGTAGTTTTTTGCTAATACTGATCAGAGATGCCTTCCCTTTTTGGGATTTTGCTCTGTCATTTAGTAGCTTCCTCCTTCTATTGTATAGTTTGTTTATGGCTGGGGTCCACCAGACAGGATGTCTGCCTTTGGAGGATTGGGTCTTGGTTTTATTTGGGATTGCATGATCCATGCATTCCTGAAGGTGTTCATAGAATGCATTTATAAAGGATTCTGTGGTCTGGGCCGTATTTTCCACAGGCCCGGGGGCTTTGAAGGATTCCACCTCGGTTTTGAGGAGTGTGAAATTTGCTTTAGAGAAGTTTTTCACTGTGGTTTTCTGGGCAGGAGGTGGGGTCGGGATATGAATATCCAGTGAGATTAGTTTATGGTCTGATCTTACCAGTGAGGGATACACTTCTGGTCTGGAGCATAGAGTCCCCATGTTGGTGATGATCAGGTCCAGTATGTTTTCCCCTCTTGTGGGAGTGGTAACAAGTTGTTCCATAGCATTTGAGTTTATAAATTCTAGAAACCTTTGGGCTAGGGTGTTGGAGCTAGAGTAATGCTCCCAGTCTATGTTTGGGTAGTTGAAGTCGCCCAATATAATGGTGTTTGGAGAGACCTTCATATTTTGCAGTGTTCTCAGGAAGGCCAAGTGGGGTTCCTGGGTTTGGGAGGGTGGTCTGTAGCAGGCTATAAACTGGAAGGCAGTTGTACCCACTGTTAGTTGCACATGGATAGTCTCTGATGCTTCGTGCTGTGCCACCAACCTGGAGGTGTGGGTATCTTTGACGAATATTGATACTCCCCCTCCTTTTGTGGTTCGGTCAATGTTTTGGGGCCGAAAAGCATGGCATGAGGTATAACCTGGTAGTGCTGGGGTGCTCTCGGGAGCCTTGAACCAGGTTTCTGTTACTGCACAGATATCGATGTTCTCCATGCTAAGGAGAGTTTTGAGTGCGTGCATCTTGAGGTTTAGACTTCTGGCATTGAGTAGCATTTCTCTTAGTTTCTTATCCCTTGTGATACCTATGGAGGTGGGTTTGTCTTTTGAGCCTTGCCTAAAAAGGCACTATGGGTGTAGCAAGAGCCTTTGCCAATATCCGAAAGCCCAGGGGTGACAGGTGCAAGCCGTCCCTAGCGAAGCATCATGGCTTGTCGAGCATGTCATCCCAGGCTGACAGGCATTGGATCCCCTTTGAATGACACCAATACTTAAGCCAATTGTTGAAATTGATCATCTTGTCTTCATATTGTGGCATCATTCTTGGTGAGAGTAAGATGCTACTCAAGGTCATGGTCATACCGGCCTGGGCCACATGCTCAGAGAGCTCCTCTGTGTCTCTTTTCATGTAGTCCAGGGAGGTACGTCTCAGGTCATTCACACCAGCATGGACAATGACTGAGTCATATTTGTACTTGCCTTGGAGTGACCTGAGTGCTTGTGTTATGTGGCGAATCCTAGCGCCTGACAGGCAGCTCACCGTGACCTTCTCCTTGTTCAGCCTGGTGAGCGGGACGTCAGTGTGCCTGACGATAGAGTCACCTATTACAAGTGTATCAGGTGTGTTGTTTAGCCTTAAGGGCTTTGACTGTTCGGCACACTGGCTTTGTGAGCTATGTGTTGCACGTGTTTTGTTTTGGGGTAGCGGTTGCTTGGGTGTCTGCTTTGGAGGTCTCTGCTGCTTAGGCAGATTTTTATTTACAGCCTTTGAGTATGTTTTTGTGTGTTTATGTGTTTGGTTTGCTGTCATGGTAGGTCTATGTGAGACTGGAATTGTAGTGAGTGTGGTTTCCTTCTCCTCCTGACTGGTTACACCAGTACTGATTTGAGAGAGCTTAGCCTCCAGTTTGGCTATATGGATGCATCTCTCACATGTATTGGAATTTGTTGGGAGGAGGAGAGGGTTGTCTGTGTCCATGAGGCAGTTGTAACATTGCCTCAAGATTCCCAGATTCACCAGCTGGACCGGAGAGGAGATTAACAACTGACCTTTGGACATGCTAGAATAGTATTGGGAATTCCTTTATAATTGAAAAAAAGGGCCAATGGGGAACAAGGTGCTCAAGGGGAGTTTGTGAGGGTGTAGTGCTTTTAATTTTTTAGTGCTGACTTATATAATTGCTTTAGTGAGCAAGTGCCAGGTAACTTAAATGCAATGTGCTACAGGTAACTTAAATGCAAAAACAACAAACAGTAACTTTCTTTTAAGTGAAACAAGGAAATAAGTACAGTAAGCAATGCAGATATCACTAGGGATCCACAGAAGCACTGAAAAGCCGCATTTTAGGTGGTATTAGCATTTCAGGGAAATAACAAGCAAACAAACAACAAGCATACAAACAAAGCTAGATTCAGCAGGCCTGGATCTAGTCTATGCTACAGCAAACAAGGTGTACCAATTTCAGTAAGAAACAGTTGAAATATGCAGGCACTATAAGCCTTTAACCAGAAATTCCCAGCTCAGAAGGGCAGAGTCCAGCCTCTCCTCCCAAAAGAGTGCAGACCACTAACCTTCTTAATGTAAAATAACTGGCCTGAAGCCCAAGTGTTTAAACCAGAACTAATACACTTTTAGAATAACAGACACTGAGCCCTCAATCAGCAGTTCCCAACTTAGAAGGATGTAAGCTACCTGTCCTGCCACCACAGTGCAGGCCACAAACCTTCCTAATGTAAAACAACTGGTCTGAAGCCCAAGTGCTTAATCCAAAAGACTTAGAATGATAGCTACACTTTAATCAAGTTACTACCAAGCAGTAGTAAATACAATTGAATACTTTAAAGAATGCTTGGATTAGTGCTCAAGTTATACAAACAAAGCTAGATTCAGCAGGCCTGGATCTAGTCTATGCTACAGCAAACAAGGTGTACCAATTTCAGTAAGAAGCAGCTCAAATATGCAGGCACTATAAGACTTTAACCAGAAATTCCCAGCTCAGAAGGGCAGAGTCCAGCCCCTCCTCCCACAAGAGTGCAGACCACGAACCCTTTTAATGTAAAATAACTGGCCTGAAGCCCAAGTGCTTAAACCAGAATTAATACACTTTTAGAATAACAGACACTGAGCCCTCAATCAGCAGTTCCCAACTTAGAAGGATGTAAGCTACCTGTTCTGCCACTGCAGTGCAGACCACAAACCTTCTTAATGTAAAACAACTGGTCTGAAGCCCAAGTGCTTAAACTAAAAGGCTTAGAATGAGTTACATCAAGCAGTAATAAATACAATTGAGTACTTCTAAGATGATGCAAAAGCAAAATAAAGTAGGAAGAAACACAAATACAGTAAAAGCAGAATTTTTTTTTCAGAAAAGTAGCAAAAACAGTAGTAAAAACAATTCACATGCAGTGCAAGCTGGCACACTTGAGTATGTAGCAATATCAGTCCACACACAGAAAGGGTTTATTAGGTAGAATGCGGTAAAGAGATGGGACTGGGGGAGTGTCCTAGATCAAATCTACAGTGGGGCAGGCACTGCAAAAGCCACCAAATTTAAACTACAACCAAGAACAGGGAGGGGGGGTGGGGAAGACAGTTTCAACAGAGATAGATATGAGGAATCACAGTGCAAATTATAACCAAAAAAATATATACTGATATCTGTATATTTGCAGAACAGTAAGACAACAGATATCTAAGTAACAATTTAGCTCTATAATACAGCGGCAGTTAAACAAGGTTAAACTATTCGGGCCATCTAAATTCCACTCTTCAAATTTTCCCTTAGAACTACCTTCCTCGAGCTGTACTGCTGATCTAACCAGCATATCCTATAACTGAAAAGTTCATCTCTACTTGATTCCCAAGTAGACTATTCTCTATCTGTAAAGCCTAGCACTTACTCCTACAGTACTTGCACCTTGATAAAGCACTCTTATTATAGATAGTACCCCACCAGCCTAAAACCCACTTCCCCCGGAGTCCTTTGAAAGTCTCTTTATCTACTACTTCTAGTATGTCGAGGATCAGTTGCAAGTGTCCTTTCCAGGGCATCTGCTGACCCTGGGAATGTTGAGGCAATGCTACAATTGCCTCATGTACACTGAACAATCCTCTCCTTCTCCCACAAAACACAAATACATGCGAGAGATGCAACTATACTGCCAAACTGGAGGCTGAGCTCTCTCAACATAGGACTGGCAAGACCAGACAGGAGGAGAAGGTAACCACACACAATACATACCCAGTCACACATGGTACCATCACAACTTCAAATCATACACATACTCACACAAAGACATACTCGGAGGCTCTGATCAAAAATTTACCAAAACAGCAGAGGCCACCAAAGCAGACACCCAAACAACTACCACCTCACGACCCAAGACATGCAACACATAGACCACACAGTCAGAGTGTCAAACAGTCACAGCCCTTAAGGCCAAACAAAATGCCAGACACACTTGTCATTGGTGATTCCATAGTCAGACACACTGACGTCCCCCTCACCAGACTGAGTAAGGAGAAGGTCACAGTAAGCTGCCTGTCGGGCGCTAGAATCCACCACATAGCAAGCACTCAGGTCTCTCAACAGCAGGTACAAGTACGACTCAGTCATTGTCCATGCTGGTGTCAACGACCTGAGACATACCTCCTTGGACTACATGAAAAGGGACATCGAGGAGCTCTCTGATTATGTAGCCCAGGCAGGTATGACCCTGACCTTGAGCAGTATCCTACCTTCACCTAGAATGATGCCACAATACAGTGATAAGATGATCACCTTTAATAATTGGCTTAAATTCTGGTGTCATTCAAAGGGGATCCAATGTCTGTCTGCCTGGGATGACATGCTGGACAAGCCATGCTGTTTCGCAAGGGATGGCTTGCACCTGTCACCCCTGGGCTTCCGGATATTGGCAAAGGCTCTTGCCACCCCCATAGTGCCTTTTTTAGGCAAGGCTCAAATTCTAAACCTACCACCCTAGAACACCAAAAAGGAAAAAAACTAAGGGTAATGCTGCTCAATGCCAGAAGTCTCAATCTCAAGATGCACGCACTTGAGGCCCTTCTCAATATGGAGAACATCGATGTCTGTGCTGTGACAGAAACCTGGTTCAAGGCTCCTGAGAGCACCCCAGCACTAACAGGTTTCACCTCATATCATGCGTTCCTGCCCCAAAATCCGGACAACACCAAGAAAGGAGGGGGGGGTGTCCATATTCATAAAGGACACCCACACCTCAAGGTTGGTGGCAACGCGCGATGCATCGGAGACCATCCAGGTGCAATTAACCATAGGCAAGACTGCTCTGCAATTTGTAGCATGTTACAGGCCACCCTCTCAAACTCAGGAACCTCACATGGCCTTCCTGAAAACATTGGAGGGGATAAATGTATCTCCAAACACCATCATACTAGGTGACTTCAACTACCCTAATATAGACTGGGAACACTACTCAAACCCGAACACTCTAACCCAAAGACTCCTGGAATTCATAAACTCAAATGCCATGGAACAACTAGTCACCATCCCCACAAGAGGAGAAAACATACTTGATCTCATCATCACGAACATGGGATCAAAATGTTCAACACCGGAAGTATACTCCTCACTGGTGAGATCAGATCATGAACTAATCTCGCTGGAGGTCCTCATCCCACCCCCACCTGAAACAAAAAAGACCACAGTGAAAAACTTCTCAAAAGCCGACTTCACACTTCTAAAAATTAGTGTGGTCTCCTTTAAGGCCCCTGAGCCAGTGGTAAACATTACTCAAACCGCTGAATCACTTACAAATGCCTTCTACAGCACCTACAGGACTGCATGGATCAGGCAATCCCAAACAAAACTAAGACTCTCTGTACCAAAGGCAAGCGTCCAGTCTGGTGGACCCCAGCCATAAAAAAGCTCTACAACAAAAGGAGGAAGCTACTACAAGATAGAGCAAAATCCTTGAAAGGTAAGACACCTTTGATCATTATAAGTAAAAAACTAAGAGCTCTCATAAAATCATCCAAGGCAAATTTTGAGAGAAAAATGGCCAAGGACTCCAAAGACAATCATAAGGCCTTCTTTAGCTATGTTAGAAACCTAGGAGGAAACTCCCAGATATGCTCAGAATTAGTTCAAAATGATGTGAAAATTACTGAACCTACACACATTGCCAACATACTGGCTGACAGGTTCAGTGCAAACTCCCAAAAGGAGAGATATCTATTCCAGAGGATTGTAGCCCCCCAAACATCTCCAATGCCCAGGTGAGAACTGCCCTCACTAAGGCAAAAAACACAGCATCCATGGGACCGGATGGTGTCCCTGGCTGTGTGCTTCACAAACTCAACGAGGAATTAAACCCACAGTTAGGACAGCTGTTTAATCTTAGCCTCACCTCAGGATATGTACCCAAGGAGTGGTGCACGGCGACTGTGGTCCCACTTCATAAGGGCGGTGCCTCCACAGTCCCTGGAAATTACCACCCCATTAGCTTGACAAGCCTTATCTGCAAAGCCATGGAGAGGATCATAATGGAACTCATAAATAAAGACATAGGGAACTTGCAGACTTTGGATCCAACCCAGTTTGGCTTTGTAAAAGGCAGATCCTACCTCTTAAACTTGGTTGACTTTTCGAGACAGTCACCAAGGCCATTGATGAGGGAAAGGCAGTCCATACAGCCTACCTCGACCTGGCAAAGGCCTTCGACACAATACCCCACTCTGGTATCATCGAAAAACTCATCAGCTTGAATGTAAACCCATACATCACAAGATGGGTTGCAAACTGGCTAAGTGACAGAACCCACAGGGTCAGAGTTGCTGGAGCCATGTCAGACTCAAAGCCTGTCACAAGTGGTGTCCCACAGGGCTCAGTCCTGGGTCCACTCTTGTTCGGCATCTACTTTTCTGAAGTACAAGCAAACACAGGAGGGTTATGGCTGACAAAGTTTGCAGATGACTGCAAACTGGGCCATAGTCGAAAACACATCTGACACAGATATCCTCCAGAAGGGCCTCACAGAAGCGGATAACTGGTGCCAGAGCCATGGCCTGAAGTTAAACGCCAAAAAATGCATAGTCATACCCTTCGGGAAAAACAAGGTTACCCCTAGCTATCATATAGGTGGCAATCCACTGAGCACAGAAAAAGTCATCAGGGATCTGGGGACCCAGGTTGACAGTAGCCTTTCGTTTGACACTCATGTTGCTAAAGTAGTTAGGAAAACCTTCTATATCGCCCACCTGATCATGAAGGGATTCACATCTAGATCAAGGGAGGTCATCGTCCCCTGTACTCATCACTCATTAGACCTATGATTGAGTACAATGCCCGTTCGAATGTATCTGACCAGACACCTGCTGCAGCTTGAAAGGCCCCAAAAGTTCCTCACCAAAAGGATAAAGGGTCTCAAAAATATGTCTTATGCTGCCCGACTGAAAGAACTCCAGCTCTATTCAGTCTCATACCGCTTGCTCAGAGGTGACCTGTGCCTGACATATAAGGCCATGTCAAACCCAGATTTGATGAATATGCTTCACCTCAAAAAATCTAGATCCCTCAGAACCACAAGGGCGTGAGACTTAAACCTTGACACAGTTATAAATAGAACTTGCTGGAGGGACAGATTCATCACCCAGAGACTCCCTATGCTGTGGAACAAAATCCCGGTACATGTGAGGCAGAGCACCTCTCTGGCCTTGTTCAAGAGGAATCTTGACCAATGGATGGGAGATCGCAGATATACCCCAGGGATTACTTCAGTGTCATTGCTTGACAGAGGCACAGCAAAATGATAGGCATAGTTTTTATTCAAACTAAAGGGGTGGCGAAAGCCACATAACTATGGGCTAGGC
This sequence comes from Protopterus annectens, assembly GCF_019279795.1. Lineage (NCBI taxonomy): Eukaryota > Metazoa > Chordata > Ceratodontiformes > Protopteridae > Protopterus > Protopterus annectens. Next base: position 1,519,957,400 of record NC_056729.1, read on the forward strand.
TTATAAATGCCCTTGGGCAGATAGCCTAGTATGAACCTATGAACCTATGAACCTATGAACCTAAATATACTCAGCTCTATATATTTGCAGAGAGTCTTGTAAGGCTGTCTCTCAACAATCCACTTTAAATGCAGGCTGCTATTAACAGCAAATTAAGGGAACCTTGAGTTAAGACACAAGCTATAGAAACTAAAATGAGGGAGGGGGTGGGGAAGACAGTTTCAACAGAGATAATGACCTTTCTTTGGAACCCTCCAAGCCTGCTGACTATTTAGATGATTGATTTTTTTCTGCAAATCCCTTCCATACTGGGCAAGAGCCAATCATGGTACAGCCTTTAACCAGGCAGCCAATGGGATATTTTGTTATGCTCTGCTTTACCCATTCATACCCTGTGGTTGCCAATAGGGTTAAACACACAATGGGTATATTGTATGACTGCCATTCACTTTTGAAAGTATCACAAGCCTGCAAATACCAATATTTCCCTTGGAGTATATGCCTCTGTCAGTTCTCCTGTCACCAAAGAACTCAGAATGCCTGCCTACAGAGACTCTCCCTCCCTACCACTAGCAGAGGCAAATAGGTACAGCCTGTGCATCCCACTGCCTCTACCAGTCAGCTTCTACAGTGCTGTAGCAACTATTAAACCTCAGTCACTTCAGTAATAGACAGAGTTTTAACTCTTTTCACTGTGATTCTATCAACTGATTTAAAGATAATTTTTACACAAGATTCATTTTCTGCCTTTCAATGTTCCCACTTTGTTTTATAGGTTCATAGATAAGAACAATACCAGCTGTACTTGCAGACCATTTTAAGCCTAGCTAGTTACCTTTTTGATGCCTGAATTAACATACCTTACTTGGTGATTCATCATATTTACCCATCCCAAGTTTGGTAATTATACTGTATTGCCCCCATTGAGCACACCTAGGACCATACCGTAGATAATTTGAAGGGACCCATGTGTGGGATAAAACATTTAGAAGCTGCCTCTGTCCATTTGTAGTACATGGGGCAATTTTTTTAATATCCATCCATAGATCCAGTTGTGCTTGAGTATAGACAGGGATGAGCTTCATTTTACATGGCTGGGGATTTTGTTCCAAAACCGTTCTGCTGATGCTGCAGAAGAGGTTTAGATCCATAGACTCAGTATTTCTGATGCCATCTGATTTGCTGATGTGCAGTATATCTATCAGTAATGGGTCACAGGATGCCTTGTATGTCAGAAAGAGGTCACCTCTTAGCAGTCTGTAAAGCATCGTAGGTTCATAGGTTACTACTAGACTGACTGCCCTTGTAGGCCATTTTAAGCCTAGCCAATTACCCCATGTGAGAATCAAACCCTGCACCTTATTTCTGTAATGTAAACTCCTTAACCATTATACCAACCTCACTGTACAAGTACAGGGACTGGGCTTGAGTGTTCATGTAGGACATGATGTTTAGGCCTTGTATCATTTTCATAAGGTACCTCTGTCAACATTTCAGTTGTTGCATGTTTCTGGATAGATAAATACCATCGGAGGCATTAAACTCAATGATTGGCCTAATGAGTGCTGAAAAAAGGGGAACAATGACATCTCTAGAGCCAGACACAGTCCTTTGGCTTATAAGCTGAGCAGCAAACGAGGACTTTTTTGTGCCAGTGGATATATGTTGGTCAAAGGTTAGGTCACTGTCCACATAAGTTTCCAAATCCTGACAACTGGATCAACTCTTGGAGTGCATTATCAATGCAGCAGTTCCCAGAGGTAGATGACTTCCCAATGGATATAATAATGTATTTTTGGTATTTAGTTTCAGTCCTGGATTTTGGTTTTATTTATTTATTTGGGACAAGCTTTCTGCAGGATGGCTAAGTCATTTGGGGAATTCAATAACTGCTCCTAGCTTGCAGTCATCCACAGACTTGGTCAGTCAGAGCCCTTTAGTATTGTATTTTACTTCAGGGAAGAAGATGCCAAACAGGAGAGGTCCTAGCACTGAACCTTGGGGAACTCCATTTGTGACTGCTCTTGTTGTGGGGTAACTTCCTCTATTTTGATCTCCTGCTTCCTATCTATGATCCATTTGGCAATCCAGCAGGTGGCATAGGGGGTTATTCCCAGATAATGTAGTTTTTCTGCTATGCCTGAATGGGGAATTGTGACAGAAGCTTTAGCCAGGTTTAGGTATGTGATGTGTACTTTTTTTACCTCCGTCTATTGCTTGGGTGACCTTTTCAAAGAAGTCCACCAGGATGAGTAAACTTGCCCTTTGATAAATCCATACTGAGACAGATCCAGTGTATGGAGGCTCCCTATATCCTCACATATGAGTTCCATGACAAGTCTTTCCATTGCTTTGCATATAAGGCTGGTCAGACGTATGGGTCTGTAATTGTGTGTGGAATGTCCTCTCTTATGCAAGGGAATGACTGTAGCTGTTCTGCATTCACTTGGTACAAAACCTATATGGAGGCTGAGATTGAACATTGTTGCTGAGGGGAGTGGTTAAATCAGGCTTAATGCTATTTAAGATACATCCAGGGATATTATCAGCATCCACTGATGCAGTATTTTTAACTATTTATAGCACTTTTATGACTTAGGTTTGTGTGATAGCTGGAGGCTAACCAGTTTCTGGAATATCTTATGGGACAGATGAAGAGTAGAGTGAAATCTGAGTTGAAATTATTCTCTAGTATGTTTGCTGTATGTTCAGCCTCAATGTAATTAACATTGTTCATAATCATCTCATCACATTGCTGCACTGTGCCTCTGAGATTATGAACAAAACTAAAAAAGGTCTTGTGAGTGTATTTGGCTTGGGCATCTATTTTAGCCTCAAATTTGGATTTCATGGATTTTATTAAGCTCCCGTGTTGTTTATTTATTTATTTCAGTGATGAGGGCTCTATCATTCTCAGAATTAGTCTTCTTACTTCTGGTCAGACGTCTCTTCCTTTTATTGTAAAGCTTGTTCATACGATGTGTGCACCATGTGGGTTTGTTTTTGGGTTTACCCTGCACTTGATCCTACAGGGTACAGCTGCAGCTATGTGGCTATTTATATGTTGGTATAGTGAATGGCATATTTTCTTCATACCTCAATGAATATTTCAAAATGGAAATCTAAAATCTGTTTTTAACTTCCATTGAAAACCTGAGACACTTACACACACTAATTATATGACTAGACCTTTATAAAAAAATTGCCCATTGTCTTTCCTTCCTTTCTGGCAAAAGCACTAGTTGCATAGGTGATCATATTTACATAAAGTCTGTCAGTGCACCCGATTTTACTTTCTTTCCTTTCTTTACACCCTTTAGTGTAATTAATATAGCAAATGCACGCACAACTGACTTAATAGGCATCCTTGTCTTACCCCTTGCATCACTGTAAGAATGTTCTCACCATATAATTTACCATCACTGTCACTTCTGCATAATTGTCTACCTACATATCTGTAGCTATATATTCAGAGAGGTTGCAAAACAAGTCAGGTCCAGTATCAATTTAAAAGCCCACATTCAATCATTATGATTTCTCATAACAGTAGTAAGGATATCATCTTTTGTATAAAAAAATGCCAGATTTTTTTTTCAAAACTGGGGAAGCACTGAATACTAAATCTGCCCCCCCCCCCCGCCTTATTTATTTGTTAATGGAGATTCAGATAATTAAATGTCAGCAGGAACAGATGGCATCACATTAATTCATTGATCTTCTTCAAGATTAAGACAATTTCTTTGTGGGTCCCAGCCATGTTTCAGTGCTTACTATATACACTAGTCCTGATTTCAAATGAAAACAGTCCAGATTGAATGAGTGGTTTTAACTAGATACCAGCTAAAAACTGCATTTAGGAGGAGAAAAAGAAAAATTGACTGAGCAGTACCATTACTATGTCCTGATAAGACAGGTCTTAAGGCATAGGTCATCACTGAAGGATATGTCCATATTTTTAGAAGTTACTTTTACAAACTTCATGTAATGCACTTTCATAGATTTATGTCCATATTTTGGGAAGCAACCTTTACAAACTTTGTTTAATGAACTTTAACAGAAAGACTAATGTGTCAGTATTGAGCAGTTCTTGCAGAAATTATATTGCTAATAACATCATCTTAATAAATTCCACAAAACTTAAAGCATTATATGAAATTAAGCAAGAGATAATGGAAGATTTGATGGGAGTCTGAGTGCTCTTGGTATAGTCTGTGTACCTTGTCGTACTTGCGTGTCTCTTGTGCTTTTCATTCTGAAGGACATTACCAGATTTCTAGAATATGACTGATGCATGTATCCAGCAGAAAAAAATATGCATCTAAATCTAGTAATTTCCACATACTTGCATATAAATATCTGTGTCAATATTTTTTTTGTCCCAGCTTAACTACAAATGCATTTCATGCAACTAGTCGTCTTTATTAAAGATGTAATGCTATGAACTGTGGGGCCTACCTGTACATGTTTGGGGGCTTGTCTGAAACTAGCTGTCTATACAGCAGGGATCTGGGATCTTATCAATAGAGCATCTTTTTTCAGACAAATAGTCAGTGGTAACCAGTTTATTTCATTTCCTTGGGATAGAACAAGGCATTCATCTTTGTAACTGCAATTTTAATATGTTAGCTTTAATAATGCTATTTTCAAAGACAGTGACAACAAGACCCTGGCAGCCAATAGATACTCTTATTATGGGAAAGTTACAACAACAATAAAAGGAAAAATGTAACAAAGTTATATGGGGAAAAGGGGTTACAGTGACAATAGTTTTGGATAGTAACCCAGCTAATAAAGGAGTTAATGAAGATGTTTGAGGAGGATTTGATAATAGTTTGCTACGCAGTTAGTAGAAGTAAAGGGCATCCTACCATCACACCTTCACATGTTTGCATTATTAGGTCTATTGCTTTTAATTTTGTGAAAATTAACACGTTTTGCTTTAATATGTAATACATCACATAGACAATTTATTGTGTTATATGTCAGTAGTAATTACAATGTCATATTTTTGCTGACTCAATAAATTTGCAAATTTTACACCTGAAATATAGATGTTGATTATATTATGTTATATTGTCTTGAACTTTATTGCACTTTTAAGCTCATAATTTGTTTGAAGCTGTTTTTAAATGTGAATTCATAAACAATATGAACTGAATGAATGAATGAATGAATGAATGAATGAATGAATGAATAAATAAATGTTAACAGTGAAATAAAACAGCCCATCCCATATCATTTCAAGAAAGTAATAGATTTGGCCTTAAAATTATATCTAGAGAAAGTCAAAGTAAACTTTATTGTCATCCAGAAATCACACAAGTGCAAAAACTGAACCAAATTCCGTGTCTCCAGACTCAATGTGCAGACAACATATAGACTATTACACATGTAACACGTAGGTATTATATCACAGACATGCAGGTAGACAGACTAATATTGCACATAATTAGAAACACATTTTAACACTTTTCGAACTGAACACTTACTTGCATGAGACTTTAGTATTGCACAGGTACTTGGTTAAGACATTGCATTGATCCTTGCACAGAAAGAGACATTTGAGGATTGCACTGTGAACATTACAGTATTGCACTATGGACTTTAGAGTATTGCACTATGGTTAATTTATGAATTTGCATGTATTGCACTGAAAGAAGAGATGTTTTACTGCATTGCTACTGCCCTAGATGTGCTATAAGCAACAGTCATAGTGAATATTGCACTAAGTATTAAGTGAAACTGGTAACCTATGTTCTTGCACAATTTGAGACAGTTTCTACTGACCCAGTTGGACATCATGGAGTGTAGTGGTTATTAGAGTTCAGCAGCCTGATGACATTAGGGAAGAAGTTGTTCCTGAATCTCTTAGTTCTGCAACATATGCTTTGGAAGGAATATGTGCTGCATTTATGCGTATTATGACCACAACTAGTTTACAAGGCTCTTTTGTATGTAGACATTTTCTGTAACAAAGTATGTTTGCTCTTTGGAAAAGACTGCAGAACTGTGATTTATCTGATGCCAAAACCTAAGGATATCCACTTAATACAGTCAATGCTCAACCCCATTTTTGACTTAATATTCAAGAAGTCAATCTCTAGAATGCTTAGAAAAGTATTTTCTGCAAATAACTGTACTAATTATCAATGCATCAAAGTGCTTATTGTGGAAAAAGTGAATACTTATACAAACAGGCACATCAGTTAACCTTTATACCCTTTTTATACACTTTGCTTGCAGTCCTTACTTCATTTCCCTTCTTCCATACCCAGTGTAGCTCACAGTGGCAGCAGACCAAGTGCAGATCAGACTCTCCTTTTTTTATTAGGCACATGTTCTAGTCCTTCCTTGGAAATTCTGAAATGTTCTCAGGTCATCTATGTTCTGGATCTGGCCTAGAGTCTCTTAACAGTAGGCAGAATTAGGGAAAAACTCCAGTGGATCCAGCCAACTTTTATCCTTCTAAGATGCCCAACCGCAGTAAACACCTGCAGCTCTAAAGAAGAAGCTGTATTCTGTGGGTATTATACTCTTCACTCTGTCAGGGAGAGTCAGGTAAGTGACCCTACAAGAGAACATAATTTTCACTGCTTCTAGCTATATTCTCATTCTTTTGGATACTGTCCGTGTCATGTGTGGAAAGACGAGTATGTGACACACATACTGGCAAGTAAACCAGGCCTTCTCCACAGTTCCATACCCCAGCGGCTTGTCATTTTCCTGCTCTCACTACCATCAACCATGAATAAGACCTGATTTAGCAATGCCATGTTAACTTCTGGGGAAATGAGTCTGTCTTGTATGACAGTACTACTGCATGGCATTGCCACATAACATATCTCATGGTGTGGGAGTGTAATATAATATAGCACTTAGCACAAAGGGACTAAGACTTTGACTTGTTAATGAGCTGTCCCTTGTGTTAAGGGTGTAGGTTTGACTCCTTTCAACTTCTTTTACCTACCATGGAAGCTTGAGCAAGTTAGATAACCAGACAGTGTTTGGGGCAATTGGAAATTTGGGCAAGGCCCCTTAATGATTTTCTGGACTCTATGCATAGTAATTAAATATGAACCATACATTCCTGGCTATACCCCTGGTCTGATCAGGACAGAGTATAGAAGAATGATAACTTATTTTGTCAAAGATGAGGGGCATCTTTAGTTATTAATTGGACTAAATAGAGGGATTTCCAGAATACTGTTGATATCCAGTGGTCAAACAACTAGGAATTATATACAAAGGAGTGGTCTGCTAGCTGTACCGTATGCTATCCTCAAGATTTATTTACAAAAAATTACACAATTACACCTCTTTGCATTTCATTTATGCCTGCTTTTAATATACTATTGATCTGTGTGATTTATTCTTCAATCTAGTAACATGCTATCAGATTCTCTCAGTGAAGAGCACATAGCCTGCAGTCATCAACTAGTTCAGTTACCCCTGTGTGTAGGTTAAGGGTTTGGGAATCCAAAAAGTAAATGCCAAGCAGAATAACAGAAGGGTTCCAAACACTGAGCCCTGAAGATTGTTACTACCCACTCATTTTGTTTTCTGAACTAAAACCTGCTGCTTTAACTACATAGGTTTCATCTGTAAACCAGTTCGCCACCCATCTTACAACAAAGGGGACTACATTTAGGCTTGGAAAATAGTGTCAGATGCCTTGACCAGATCCAGATACAGGGTATGAACTGCATGGTGGTTACTGAAACCTCCATGGACATTCTTGAAGATGTTTACTAAATTAAATAAGCATTATCTCCCTTTCAAAAAATAATGTTGGAGGACTTGCAAAATAAGAGATTTTACACTGGAACTTACAAAAGCTGATATAATACATGCCATGACTTTACAAATTAGGCTTTTTAAGCAGATGTTTCTATAGTTCCCAGGATATGAGGTGGGGGCCGACATATGGAACAACATTATTATAGGAGTTTTCCATACCTGAGAAACATACCCTGTGGCTATAATTAAGCTGAATATGTTAAGGGGAGGTTCAGAGAGGGCGTGTTTAATGCTTTTGATTAAGAAACCACATATATTGTGCAGACCTAAAGAGAAAGTGCTTTAATCTCTTCAGAGTATAGTTAGGGCATGTTCTATAATAATCTTGGTTGAAGGAAGAAACTTGGAACTTTATGGAGCTTCATTTTCACTTTTTGTGTGAATTTTCATTAAATTTATCTGCAAGTATATTAGAAATATCTTTAGCATTGAAGAGGTTAATACCACTGTGAATTAATTCACAGCATTATCTAGAGTTTTAGTTGCACTAACTGTAAGCAGTGTAGATATATGAGTAATTCTTCCTTTGTTGTAGTAGAACATTTAAAACAAACCTTTTGGGCCAAAAAGTATTACAATTGCAATAGGGAGTCAGTGGTGTATTTGGCAACTTGTGTCGCATGTAACAATTATTACATAGGAAAGACGAAAAGAATTTTTAAACGTAGGGTGTATGAACACATTTTAGCCATAAGAAAGAAAGATAAAAATAATGCTTTGGCCAGACATGCCCTTTCATGTTCTGACTTCAAAAAGTATGAGTTTTTTGTTTTGGATAGTGTGGACAAAGGGTTGTTATTGGGAGATTTGAACAACATTTTAGAATGCAGAGAGGCTTTTTGGCAGTTGGTGTTTGGGGCAGATGAAGCACCAGGGTTAAATGAAGTCCTAAATCTAAAATGTTTTTTATTGTACAGATAGATAGTACAACATATATATAATATATCACTTTTATATTATATTATTTTATATTGACATATAGATTTTGGATTAGTCAAAATAAGATTTATTTGTGTTTTTAAGAAAACATTTATAATTATTGAAAGTAATTAAGTTTGTTACATCATTTCCTGTATTAATTAAACCCACAGCTAGGACAGCTGTTTAATCATAGTCTTACCTCTGAAGAAGTTCAGGAGTGGTGAATGCAACTGTGGTCCCACTTCTAAGAGTTGGAGTCGTTTTTTTGCCTGTTGGAAGTTGCAGTCTCTGGATTTGGTGTTCTTTTCTTTATCTAGAGTTATTTTTAACCATCTTTGCAGTTTAATAAAGACATATGATTTGCAGACTTTTGATCCTAAATATAACTTTGTTCCTCTTTGATCATTCCTTATAAACTTTCCCATTTTGGTTGACCTTTTGAAACAGTCACCAAAGCCATTGATGAGGAAAGGCAGTCCATACACTAATCTTCCATGCAGGACTAGCTTGGTCCTGCACAAAATACCATTTAGGGTATCATTGAAAACTCATCAGCTTCATGTTAACCCATACATCACAAGATGGGTTGCAAACTGGCTGAGTGACAGAACCCACAGGGTCAGAGTTGCTGGCGCCATGTCAGACTCAAAGCCTGTCACAAGTGGTGTACCACAGGGCTCAGTCCTGGGCCCACTCTTGTTTGGCATCTACTTTCCGAAGTACAAAACACAGGAAGGTTATGGCTGACAAAGTTTACACATGACTGCAAACTGCTCGCCATAGTAAAAAAAACATCTGACACAGATATCCTTCAGAAGGGTCTCACAGAAACGGATAACTGGTGCCAGAGCCATGGCCTAAAGTTAAATGCCAAAAATGCATAGTCATACCCTTCGGAAAAACAAGGTTACCCCTAGCTACCAAATAGGTGGCAATCCACTGAGTACAGAAGAAGTTATCAGGGACCTGGGGACCCAGGTTGATAGTAGTCTGTCATTCGACACCCATGTAGCTAAAGTAGTTAGGAAGACCTTCTACATTGCCCACCTTATCATGAAGGATTCTCATCTAGATCAAGGGAGGTCATAGTCTCCCTATACTCATCACTCATCAGACCAATGATTGAGTACAATGCCCCATTCGGAATGTATCTGACCTGACACTTGCAGCAGCTGGAGAGGCCACAAAGTTCCTCACCAAAAGGATAAAGGGTCTCAAACATCTGTCCTATGCTGCCCGACTGAAAGAACTCCAGCTCTATTCAGTCGCTTACCGCTTGCTCAGAGGTGACCTTTGCCTAACATACAAGGCCATGTCAAACCCAGATTTGATGAATATGCTTCACCTCAAAAAATCTAGATCCGTCAGAGCCACAAGGACGGGAGACTTAAACCTCGACACGGCTATTAATAGGACGTGCTGGAGGGATAGATTCATCACACAAAGACTCCCTATGCTATGGAATAAAATCCCGGTATATGTGAGGCAGAGCACCTCGCTGGCCTTGTTCAAGAGAAATCTTGACCAATGGATGGGAGATCGCAGATATACCCCAGGGATTACCTCAGTGTCACTGCTCAACAGAGGCACAGCAAAATAATGGGTATAGTTCCCCATACTAAAGGGGTGGCGTAAGCCACAAAACTATGGGCTAGGCTTGTAAATGCCCTTGGGCAGATAGCCTAGTATGAACCTATGAACCTATGAACCTATAAAAGGAACAGGTGGTTTCACTTGTACTTTTTCTGAAGAGGTTCACGGTAATAAAGTGAATGAAAGCGCTTAAACATATCTAAGAGTTGGAGTCGTTTTTTTGCCTGTTGGAAGTTGCAGTCTCTGGATTTGGTGTTCTTTTCTTTATCTAGAGTTATTTTTAACCATCTTTGCAGTTTAATAAAGATTTATGATTACCGTTAGATTTTGATGCTAAATATAACTTGTGTTCCTCTTTGATCTTCCTTATGGAAACTTTCCCATTTTTGGGGACCTTTTTGACAGAGTCATTAAACAGAGGGACGGATACACTAATCTTCCATGCAGGACTAGCTTGGTCCTGCACAAAAGCACCCATTTAGGAGCAGGACGGCAGCGTATCATGCATATTAATGAAGGCACGCTTCCCGAGCTCCTAGGCTTACACGGAACGTGTACGAGTGCAGGCGGCATGTCTGAGAGCAGAGCTCTCAGAATAAACATGCCCCTACAGTGTAGAACAGCAGAAAGTGGTAATAAATGAGCGAGATCAGCCATAGGTGTCTGCATATCCCCACCAACAGTTCCCCATGTGTACAACAGCGACAGTACATAAAAATGAAATGAAGAAACACCTTTATTTTTTTTTTTAAATCCGAGTACAGCTAACCGTAGGTGTGCAGGTGTGTCCATCGCTTAGTTACAGTTAAAGTAGCTTAAAAGGCTGAAGAGGATAACAAGGAAGATATATGCAAATGAAGCATCACAGCAATAGTGTAGTGGGCAGAGCATTTGCCTAATGAGGAGGCATTCCCGGTTCCAGTCCCACTGCAGCACAGTCTATTTTACATGGCAAAGCATGTTATAACCAATATTTTTGTTGCAAAACCCACTAAATAACATATATTTATGAACTGGAGTACTGCACGAAATGCACATGTGAAGTGTCAGTGTCATAATGAATAAGGCATTAGTAAGCAGGTTTAAGCACACAAGCAGTAGTAAGCATATGTAAGCAAAAGTAAGCATGTTTAAGTGCATTTGCGTGGGGGTAAGCACTGCCTACACAGACTAAGCAATTTAGAAGCTAATTGAGTGTAAGAAACTGTAACCGAAAGTTAGCAGTGCTTAGCTCCATGCAAACCCACTTACAACTGCTTTAAAGTGCCTTACTCACTCTGTATCCAATGGCCCATGTTCTGCCCAACAACAAAATAAACAGCCTTTGCAAGGTTCGAACCCAAGACCCGATTCACTACAGTCACAGTAGTTAACCACTAAGCCATCATAGCAGTACATAAGACTGAGGTTTCAACAAACAAATCCTCACCATAGGAAAATCAAACTGAACATGTGAAAGGAATCTATGTACAGTGTGATGTTGTATAACCTGCCACATAACATAAATATGTGAACTGGAGCACTGCAGTCAGGCCAGATGTGAAGTGTTATTGTGATAAAGTGTTGAAGTCCCCAGGACCCCATAAAGTTTACGCACACATGAATCACTGATACCAGGCACAGATATAACATGTAATGAATAATAAATCAATGCCAAAAGGAAAATATAATGCTAATTAAATATTAAGCAATGCTAAGCATTGCACAGCTCAGCTTACTTGGTGTAAGCAATGTGTAGGCTGGCTAACTCAATCTGCCCAGTGGTATACCCCTTTAAGCAATGCCAACATTAGGTAAGCAGGTGTGCCCAAAGCTTAGCCTTTTCAAAACCATCCAATCACAGGAAAGTGTGGAAAAGTGGGTGTATTTAAACCCCACAGGAGCGAATGCTTCCCATAACTGGTTGCAGCTCCCTACTGTAGGCAGAATGGCTGGAGTAGGGGATGGCACCCGATTTATAGCGCAGAGCTAGGGCACCCAGGAGTCCAGATTCATGGTATGGCTCCTGGTAAAACACCATGAGCAGAGACTACTGCAGGGCCAGTACCAGGGCTCTCAATATAAAGTGGAGGCCTGGGACAGTCTTGCCTGTGGCCTCATCAGTGCCATTGGTATCCCCCGGAATGGTGAGCAGGTCAGGCAGCACCATGCTGACCTGAAGCGGCAGAGGGATGATGTCTTGCAGCAGTGGATCCAAGAATCAAGGCAGATGGCTGATGACCCAGCACTAAGTACTCATTCTACTACGTAGATAATGATTGCCTAGCTTGTGTATACTATGGAAAGGTAATGGCTAAATATCACTGTATTTCTCTGACAGCTGCAAATGAGTGGGCTGCAAACCAGAAAACCCATGCTGCTAGGCTGCAAAGGCTGCATTGCAAGGCAGGTTAGTAATAATCTTGCATGTACTGTCATAACAAATAAATATAACAGTTCTAGAAAGTGTTGTATCAGTATAAAAATGTATTGTGTATGGGATGTACTGAATAAACTAGACAATAAGGCAGGAAGACTGTCATATAGGTTGTGTGGAAATAAAGGTGTAATATCTTGTGAATAAAAGTATAACCCCAGGAGTGCTTGTGTACATTCTGCTTTCATATGTTGCAGTAGTGTTGCATTCTATAAATAGTACTGTTGTATTAAGCAGTGTTACCCACACTGTTGAATGCAGATAAAATGTGTAGGAGGCTCAGTATAACAATGTTGGAAGTCCCAAGAGGTCCGTCATATTGTACAACTGAGGGAGACTTAGAAAACATTGGAATGCTTCACACCAATTCCGTGATAGCACAGTGTACTGTGATGTCAACTGTAATATTTTTTACCACACACAGCAGGGGTTTGAATCCTGGGAGTGGTAGTAAGTTGTATGCATAATCATACCCCACAACCATACAGTCTGTGAGAATATTCAGATAGGAAGCTGTATGCATAATTAGACCCAACAACTATACAGAATATGCTAGAATGTTCAGATAATAAGCTGTAAGCATAATCATAACCATCAACTGTACAGACTGTGGCAGAATGTTCAGGTAGTAAGCTGTAGATATAGTCATACCCGTCAACTGTTCTGATATGTCCAGATAAATTACTCATATCTGCTGCCCGTTAACCTGTTCCCCTGACCAATCAGTGTGATGATCCAAGAAATGTAGGCAGCTTTTACTGACATATAACTGATATTCAGACCTGGACTTAGTCAGAGAATGTATATGAAAACAATCCTGTCATTGTAGCATCTCACCCAAAGTGTATGACAGCTATTCTCAAAATATGTCACATTAACACCTGCATCCTGTCAAGCCTTGACCAGAGTGTGTGCAGCAACAGATTGTTAGGTATGTGTATAACATCAGCATGGAATCTGGGAGTATGTGTAGAATTTTTCAGGTAGTGTTAACAAAGATTTCCTCCACAGCTATAACAGGTAAGAGGTGTAGACTGTAGGTACAACACAGTTCATTTATATACTTGTCTACAAGCATGGAATCTGGGAGTATGTGTAGAATTTGCCAGGTAGTGTTAACAAAGCTCCCTCCACAGCTATAACAGGTAAGAGGTGTAACCTGTAGGTACAACACAGTTCACTCATATACCTGTCTACAAGCATGGAATCTGGGAGTATGTGTAGAATTTGTCAGAAAGTGTTAATATTTTCTCAACAGCTATAACAGGTAAGAGGTGCAGACAATATGTAAGACACAGCTACCTATATACTAATCTACAAACATACCATTGTACAAAGTAGGGCCATTAATACATGTAAGGGACAGATCACTTCAGTGACTAAGAAAGTTGTGAAAACTACATGGATATACTAGTTGTTAATTGACCTCTCCCTCTCTCTCACCCCCACCATATGTGCAACAATAATCGAATTACACACCTCAATGGGTAAGTGTACACTCCAAACTTTTGTTGGGACATATGTCCTATTGGTTTATAAATATTCACATTGGGTTCTATGCATGTGCCATGTTAATATACTTCCATATTGGTGACCTGTCACCATCAATGAAACCTGCATGCTGTTGTAATGGCCACTGTTGTCCCATATATGCCTGTGTTCTGCTCAATCTGCAACTGTTGTAAATCTGGTGTCTTGGGTAAATGGGAATACCTAGGCATGCTGTTATAACTAATCCGGAATGCTGTTGACTATTACTAACTGATATCTGTCCTAAAACTGCAACACCATAGCTCATATGGGAAGGCCAGTCCCAGTGGTCCACCTGACCCACCTCAGCTGGCCATGGCACCAGGCACCAGCACATCTGGGGCCCAGCCTGGGGCCTCCTTCTTCGGGTGGAACTGCCTCAGGGGAATGGGGCTTGGCCGCCAGGAATGGGGGTGGAGAGGTACCTGTCACCCACTGTCATGTTCAGGCCGTGATGCATAGGCAGCTCAACAAGGAGATTCGAGACCACCTATGCCAGCTTGAGGGCCACGTGGTGCAATTAGTGGGTGAGCCTGCCCCTCCTACCCAGCCCCCAGCACAGTCACCTTTGAGGCCATGAAGTTGCAGTGATGACTGCCCATGGGTGGGGACCTCATTCCCACTGTTTCCATTTGGGGGCTCATGGGCTTGCGACTTCCAAACACCCCTCCCCGTCCAAGGTGTTTACCCCCACATGTGTCATATACTGCCCCTGTATGCATCTTGTTTGTCTTGTCTGTTAAGCTACCCAACCTACCTCCCCAAATATTCCTACTACCCCTCCCCAACATCCCACTGTCACCTGAAAAAAAAAGGGCAATCTGTTCCCACAAAATAAATCACTGCATACATAGCTGTCCATTTTGCAAATGTGTCCACTGGACACAAGTAATCCGATCTAATTGGCATCAACGAATTATTGTTGTCCTCACCCCCAACCAGGGGTTTGAGTGTCCAAATCTACCTCCAAATTCACTGTATATGCACAGCTGTTGCTGTAGAAGAAATGGGCAGCTATGGACCTTCCCTACCACCATTCCTGAAAATCCCTGGCTATTTTCCCTATTGTCTTTCCCTCTTTGTGCCCCTTTTTTCATCACTTTCCTATCAACCCCTTTTTCCTTTCTTTTAAAGAAATTAGCATAGGGGTAAGCAAGAATAAGCACTTTTAAGCAGCAGTAAGTGGGTTTAAGCCTGTTTGCATGGGGTTAAGCATTGCATACACAGGTTAAGCAATTTAGAAGCTAACAGAGTATAGGAAACTGTAACCGGAAGTTAGCAGTGCTTAGCTCTGCGCAAACCCACTTGCAACTGCTTAAAAGTGCCTTAATCACTCTGTATCCAATGGCCCGTGTTCTGCACAGCAACAAAATAAACAGCCTCTGTAAGGCTCAAACCCAGGACCCTGCACACCATACGCAGAGTGATTTATTACTAAGCCATGGCAAATAAACATAACCATGATGTTTTCACAAACATGTCATCCAGCACAATCATTCAACAGTACAGGAAATGTAGTAATATCATACCATACAACCTCTTAATGCAATAATTCTGAACAAAGTGTGCTAAAATGTGGGTACAAATAGGGATATATGTCAAATATTGTTCTTATACACTTATAACATTGCTAATTAAACAGTTATATATATGAAAAACACACATTTTGAAGGAGTTGAAGTCTGAAACACAAAGGTGTCGTCATTAGTTACTGACTTCAATCCTGAGATCATCCAGGTCATTTGCCAAGAGAATGAGGTACAGGCCAAAATTATGAGCCAAACATGCATGGACATATGGACAAATATATATCTGT
>NC_056729.1:1519975972-1519988472 GCF_019279795.1 Protopterus annectens
CATGAGTCAGTATTTTATAGTAATGGGTTGCCATGACACTGGGTATCCGAAGTACTACACAGCAGGCTGTATGCAGTTAGCAACTCGTGCACACTGATTGGTACAGAGACCATCACCTGATCATGTGCATCACCTACAAAAGTAGCGTTACCACCTGTCCCATTTTGCGAGGGACAGTCCCTCTTTGGGCAGTTGTGTCCTGACAAAAAATTGTAAAAATGGCAAATGTCCTGAGATTTTTAGGACAAAATTATTTCCTATATTTTATGTAATATTTGCATAAAACAGTTATTCTGTATATACCTACATGTTATAAGAAACAGAATAAGCAACTAAAATGCTACAAGAATAAGCTTTTATTTAGGCAAAAGATTTAAGTTCTAACTTTTGTACTGACCGTGGGTATGTGTCGGCCTGTAAAATCTGATGTTTGTACCAAAAATGTCCCACTTTGGCCATTTGAAAAGGTGGCAGCCCTATACAAAAGCCATACTGCAATCTATTCAAACTAACTCAATCCCTCTAGTGGAGAGAGAGAGAGAGACAGAGAGAGAGAGAGAGAGAGATAAAAAAGAAAAAAAACATAACAAACAATAGAAAGTTGTCACAGCTGTCAAAAAAAACATTAACAGGTATGTAAACCATATATGTATTTAACTGAATGTAGTATGTGGTATAGAATAATAGGATATATGATGTGGAATGATTTATATGTGCCATCAGTAATTGTTCCTGTAATGATGTTATGCTGAACAACTGCTCTGGACAATACTGTTTGTCCCTGTAGGCAGTGGGACATAGCTGTCAACTCTGCAAATCAGCAATGAATGACAAAGATGTAAGCCATAATATCTGTGTTTGGTATATTAGTGTAAGCAATACCTGGTGGTGGAAGTACTGCCGTCATGATAGACACATGGGTGTCAGAGCACACCACTTGCAGGACAGTCATGTTAATGTGTAATGTAGTATGCACAAATGCCATAGGTATATAATAGGCTTACCTGCAATCTGTCACCATATATACAACCCTAATGTTAGTCTGTGTTCACATGTGACACCTGTCTGTGTTGCACCAAGGCAGAACAGTGCAGCTGTGAAGGAAAGAGAGTTACAGAGTGTGGATCAGATGTCTGCATGCACCTCACATATAGATAGATATATGTGTGATATATAATTAGACGTGTATGTCTACAGATATACAGACACTCATATAGATATAGATATATAAACAACCCACAATATATATCTACACATATATGTACATATTATATATATATATATATATATATGGTACATATATATATATATATATACATATATATATATATATATATATATATATATATATATATATACAAACATACACACACATAACAAATTTCTTCTACATATTTATTATATATATATATATACATACAAACACACACACATAACAGAATTTCTACATATTTATATATATATATATATATATATATATATATATATATATATATATATACATGTCAATACACACACACACACACACACACACACACACACACACACACACACACACACACACATATATATGTAAATACATGTCCCCTTCCATGATATGTGTGGAGAGAACATCACACACATATCAATACACAACATATATATATATATATATATATATATATATATATATATATATATATATATGTATATATATACATGGGTGCAAAATAGACTTTGATGTGTGGTGTGTAACCCATGTTGGGAACATATCTCATTTGTTTGTGAAGGTGGAATTTGTATGTTGGTGAAGGCTAGTAGGCAAATTGTGGTATGTAGGTTGGGTCTGAAGACAGAAAAGGCAGCATACAGGGCTGGTATATGACACATGTGGTGTGTAAACACCGTGGATGGGGAGTGTTGTTTGGAATGTGTACGCCATTGAGCCCCCATATGGAAGCAGTGGGACCAATGTCCCCACCCATGGACAGTCACAACAGCATCTACATGGTCATAAAGGTGCCTGCGCTGTGGGCTGTGCTGGAGGAGCAAGCATGTCCACCCTGTATATGTGTACTGCAAGGCTCCAGGTGATGTAGCACATCCCCCATGTCTCTGTGGAACTCTCTATGCACCAGACCCTGGACCTGACTTTGGGTGACAGGATTCTGTCTGTGCGTGCTCATGGGGGGGACACCATCTCCTAAGGTGGTTCCACCTGAAGGTAGTGCAGGACGAGTAGAAGATAAGGTCCCATGGTGGGTCCCAGATGCGATGTGTTCTGGTAACATGGCCAGATGAGGTGGGAGAGGTGATTCTGCTGGCACCTAACCCCTACACGTGCTATTGTGTCACTGCTATGGAACATATGTGGGCTGTAATAGTCCACACAATCCCAGAACATGTTCAACAGCATGCATAGATATCCCCAATAACACAGAATGGCAGATGTGCAGCAATCACATAGCATGCATACCACATGCACATGTGGAACCATAGTGGCACTGACAATGGCATGCAGGTGAAATAGTCTGTAACAGGCCAGCAAAGATAGTGTCCCCACAGGGAACATGGCTACAAACACATAGCACAAAGAGTGGTGCAAACACATAGCACAAAGCGTGGTACAATACAACATATGCCCCAATGGTGGGTAAGCTGTCAACATACCAACTGCATTGTGTGAACGGTTTGTTGTAGCTGATATGGTGGGGGGAGACAGAGATGTGTATTAAGAACTATGGTAACCCTGCTGTATGAGTTGCTCAGACCTGTTTCCATCTTTATGTCTTTCAGGGAAGATGTCTCATGCCAGATGACCAGATTTTACTTCTGCTGAAACTTAGGTAGTCCTGACACACCTGATACAGCGCTACCCGCTACTTTTTGGCAGGACAGCCCATGATTAGCAGGAAAGGACCACCCTGTGGAATGATCTAGTCCACAGGGTCAATGATATCAGCCTACAGAACCGCAGTTATGAGCAGTATGTACATCGGCGTGCAGCTGCCATATGGGGGGACCACCTCACAACAGGGGGGCATGCCATCCATCCACCCCTGACTCATCTGGATGAGCATATCAGCAGCCTTGTGGCACCTGCCTGCCCGCAGAGTCAACAATTGGCAGGGAGCATTGTGGAGGTGGGTGCCACCACCACACCGGCTGAAGAGCGTGCAGGTAAGGGCCCAGGGCACATCATTAGACCACTGTTGTGTATGTAACCACATCTGTACAGGTAGATCATGCATATCTGAGATGTCATATACATAGTTTGTTGCTGTGTAGTAGTAATAAACAGTTGTGCATAAGCTGTAGTATTGTGGATGTCTACTATTGATGTACGGTAGTGCTGCACCCACCCTTTATGAATGCTACAGCTGTGGCCACTGACATCAACTCTCTCACACTCTTATGTAGGTCCCTCCAGAATACCACCAAGGCAGCAGCCTGTAGTCGGTGAGTATGGTTTATGTTGATGCTTGCCAATACACTGGGCATGTAATAGCTATTGGATATTCCATGTACATATCTAACACACCTACCCATACTGCATGATGTACATGTTCATGTTTTGTTGCTGTGAAATGCACTGCATCACAGTGGAGACCATGATAGGGTATCGGAAGGGTACGTCAGACACATGCAAGATAACTAACATCATGTCATTGTGAATTGTGTCCACAGAGATGAGAAGAATGGTGGGACACATGGCCTACAGTAGGGACATATGTGAAACAACACCCTTATATGGTGCTACAACAGTAAATATACCTGTATTACAATAGCAACCGGTACAGATCGACACTATGGCATAACATAGTACTGTGGCCCACATAATTAGCTGGTAGTAGGCTGTTGCACGTAGGGTCCCATTCTTGGGACACTGCAAACTGACACATGTGTAGGCCATAGTTGTCAAGCATCTGTAAAAAGGCTGGAGGTGGGGAGGGTGTGTCATCATGACACAGCAGTGCACTGCAGCAGGGATCCTATG
Organism: Protopterus annectens; assembly: GCF_019279795.1. Taxonomy (NCBI): domain Eukaryota; kingdom Metazoa; phylum Chordata; order Ceratodontiformes; family Protopteridae; genus Protopterus; species Protopterus annectens. The sequence continues at coordinate 1,519,979,949 of NC_056729.1, forward strand.
TATGCTAAGAATGGCTGTATCTGCACACAATCAGGTTCAGTAACTGTGGCAGATGTAAACCTAACAACACAGCAATAGTGATGGCAGTGTGTAAACTCCAAGGGATGTCCACATGAGTAGACCTTGCAACCATGCAGAGTTGTGGGACATGTGTAGGACACCCCCTATAGCCATGGTAAGGTCTGGCAGTTGTCAGTGTAATATTCTTGTATTGGTCATACATGCACCGCTGATGTTGTGATCTGTAACAGGCATTCACAAATGACATCTCTCCACATATTATCCTAGGTATGCAAGCCGCTAAAACAGGGGCTATGAACATTGGAGCTGACATAACTGACACAGTACTACACATGCAGCAATGGTTTGTACACCTTTGTGGTATGGTGCACAGTACAAGGCAAGGTGCAGAACAGGTCAACAGTAACACTGTGTACATGGGTGTAGTGTTATCAAGGGGAAGGGCCATCAGCTACCAACACAACCCATGCATCACACACATGTATACTGGCACTAGCATGAAGTCACTATAGCTGCACTGCATGCTGCTGAGTACCATATGTAATGTATGCTGACAGAAGGGTAGTGGGAAGACTGTGTGTACATAAGTTGTGCAACCTCACATGTAGGTGTGTGTGTGTGGGGGTTGTTGATTGTGTCTGTAAGTGAAATCTGGTGGAGTGGAGTGTGGTCAATGCATGTCAAATGTGTGTGTACATGTGTGTGTCTGTGTGGGTGTTCATGTATGCACAGGTGATTGTGGGGTTGATCACATGGCAGTACTTCTCCTTGGGATTGTGCAATACATGAACATGGAGTGACACATGAGACACCAGGAAAGCTTGTCTGATATGTGATCACAGGACCGCTGATAATATAACAAGGTCTGTAGCATGGAACATGCATTGGGAGGGAAAGTACACACCAGGTATACACATTATATTGCCATCAGCAGATAGATAACTGACTACCCACATATGCAGCACTACTGATGCAATGGGGAATTACCAGAGCACACCAGTGAGTGTATCCATATATTACTGTTGTCCACATGACAGGTTGATTGTGCAGCAGATGTGGCATGGACTGAGCAAGACTGTAGTATGAGACTCCAGTGTGTGAAATATGTAGTGAATGTAGTAGCCCCTACCATATAGGAGCCATGTACATGATGACCAGACATACACAGGGTTAAAACTGGATGACAGAAGTGAGGATATATACAACCTACTCCACTCAAGTCAGGGAGGTGATGGAGTAACAGGTCGTGTGTTGTGATTGAAGCACGCAGTAGGCATGGAGAGGATTGATCTGTTAATGGGTAGTATTAATGAGTGTATGTTAGCATGTGCCATGCAGAATGGGGAACATATGTAACTGAATGTGGGACTGTCTGTAAACACAGGGACAGGGAGGTTGTAAGGTGAACTGTCAGTGTGTGTGTGTGTGTGTGTGTGTGTGTGTGTGTGTGTGTGTGTGTGTGTGTGTGTGTGTGTGTGTGTATGTGTAAATGTGTGTACTGTGAGTCATTAAACAGAGGGACGGATACACTAATCTTCCATGCAGGGCTAGCTTGGTCCTGCACAAAAGTGCCCATTTGGATAAGGATTGCAGTGCACCATGCATATTAATAAGGCAAGCTGCCCGAGCTCGTAGTCTTACACGGAGCGTGTCACGAGTGCAGGCGGCATGTCTGAGGCAGAGCTCTCAGAATAAACACGCCCCTACAGTGTAGAACAGCAGAAAGTGGTAATAAATGAGCGAGATCAGCCATAGGTGTCTGCATATCCCCACCAACAGTTCCCCATGTGTACAACAGCGACAGTACATAAAAATGAAATGAAGAAACACCTTTATTTTTTTTTTTAAATCCGAGTACAGCTAACCGTAGGTGTGCAGGTGTGTCCATCGCTTAGTTACGGTTAAAGTAGCTTAAAAGGCTGAAGAGGATAACAAGGAAGATATATGCAAATGAAGCATCACAGCAATAGTGTAGTGAGCAGAGCATTTGCCTAATGAGGAGGCATTCCCGGTTCCAGTCCCACTGCAGCACAGTCTATTTTACATGGCAAAGCATGTTATAACCAATATTTTTGTTGCAAAACCCACTAAATAACACATATTTATGAACTGGAGTACTGCAGGAAATGCACATGTGAAGTGTCAGTGTCATAATGAATAAGGCACTAGTAAGCAGGTTTAAGCACACAAGCAGTAGTAAGCATATGTAAGCAAAAGTAAGCATGTTTAAGTGCATTTGCATGGGGGTAAGCACTGCCTACACAGACTAAGCAATTTAGAAACTAATTGAGTGTAAGAAACTGTAACCGAAAGTTAGCAGTGCTTAGCTCCATGCAAACCCACTTACAACTGCTTTAAAGTGCCTTACTCACTCTGTATCCAATGGCCCATGTTCTGCCCAACAACAAAATAAACAGCCTTTGCAAGGTTCGAACCCAAGACCTGATTCACTACAGTCACAGTAGTTAACCACTAAGCCATCATAGCAGTACATAAGACTGAGGTTTCAACAAACAAATCCTCACCATAGGAAAATCAAACTGAACATGTGAAAGGAATCTATGTACAGTGTGATGTTGTATAACCTGCCACATAACATAAATATGTGAACTGGAGTACTGCAGTCAGGCCAGATGTGAAGTGTTATTGTGATAAAGTGTTGAAGTCCCCAGGACCCCATAAAGTTTACGCACACATGAATCACTGATACCACAGATATAACATGTAATGAATAATAAATCAATGCCAAAAGGAAAATATAATGCTAATTAAATAGTAAGCAATGCTAAGCATTGCACAGCTCAGCTTACTTGGTGTAAGCAATGTGTAGGCTGGCTAACTCAATCTGCCCAGTGGTATACCCCTTTAAGCAATGCCAACTTTAGGTAAGCAGGTGTGCCCAAAGCTTAGCCTTTTCAAAACCATCCAAACACAGGAAAGTGTGGAAAAGTGGGTGTATTTAAACCCCACAGGAGCGAATGCTTCCCATAACTGGTTGCAGCTCCCTACTGTAGGCAGAATGGCTGGAGTAGGGGATGGCACCCGATTTATAGCGCAGAGCTAGGGCACCCAGGAGTCCAGATTCATGGTATGGCTCCTGGTAAAACACCATGAGCAGAGACTACTGCAGGGCCAGTACCAGGGCTCTCAATATAAAGTGGAGGCCTGGGACAGTCTTGCCTGTGGCCTCATCAGTGCCATTGGTATCCCCCGGAATGGTGAGCAGGTCAGGCAGCACCATGCTGACCTGAAGCGGCAAAGGGATGATGTCTTGCAGCAGTGGATTCAAGAATCAAGGCAGATGGCCGATGACCCAGCACTGAGTAAGTACTCATTCTACTACGTAGATAATGATTGCCTAGCTTGTGTATACTATGGAAAGGTAATGGCTAAATATCACTGTATTTCTCTGACAGCTGCAAATGAGTGGGCTGCGAACCAGAAAACCCATGCTGCAAGGCTGCAAAGGCTGCATTGCGAGGCAGGTCAGTAATAATCTTGCATGTACTGTCATAACAAATAAATATAACAGTTCTAGAAAGTGTTGTACCAGTATAAAAATGTATTGTGTATGGGATGTACTGAATAAACTAGACAATATGGCAGGAAGACTGTCATATAGGTTGTGTGGAAATAAAGGTGTAATATCTTGTGAATAAAAGTATAACCCCTGGAATGCTTAAGTACATTCTGCTTTCATATGTTGTTGTAGTGTTGCGTTCTATAAATAGTACTGTTGTAATAAGCAGTGTTATCCACACTGTTGAATGCAGATAAAATGTGTAGGAGGTTCAGTATAACAATGTTGGAAGTCCCAAGAGGTCAAACATATTATGCAACTGAGGGAGACTTAGAAAACATTGGAATGCTTCACACCAATTCCCTGATAGCACAATGTACTCTGATGTCAACTGTAATATTTTTACCACACACAGCAGGGGTTTGAATCCCGGGAGTGGTAGTAAGTTGTATGCATAATCATACCCCACAACCATACAGACTCTGTGAGAATGTTCATATAGAAAGCTGTATGCATAGACCCAACAACTTTACAGAATATGCTAGAATTCTCAGATAATAAGCTGTAAGCATAATCATAACCATCAACTGTACAGACTGGCAGAATGTTCAGGTAGTAAGCTGCAGACATAGTCATACCCCTCAACTGTTCTGATCTGTCCAGATAAATGACTCATATCTGCTGCCCGGTAACCTGTTCCCCTGACCAATCAGTGTGATAATCCAAGAAAAGTAGGCAGCTTTTACTGACATATAACTGATATTCAGACCTGAACATAGTCAGAGAATGTATATGAAAACAATCCTGTCATTGTAGCATCTCACCCAAAGTGTATGACAGCTATTCTCAAAATATGTCACATTAACACCTGCATCCTGTCAAGCCTTGACCAGAGTGTGTGCAACAACAGATTGTTAGGTATGTCTATAACATCAGCATGGAATCTGGGAGTATGTGTAGAATTTGTCAGGTAGTGTTAACAAAGATTTCCTCCACAGCTATAACAGGTAAGAGGTGTAGACTGTAGGTACAACACAGTTCACTTATATACTTGTCTACAAGCATGGAATCTGGAAGTATGTGTAGAATTTGCCAGGTAGTGTTAACAAAGCTCCCTTCACAGCTATAACAGGTAAGAGGTGTAACCTGTAGGTACAACACAGTTCCCTCATATACCTGTCTACAAGCATGGAATCTGGGAGTATGTGTAGAATTTGTCAGGTAGTGTTAATATTTTCTCAACAGCTATAACAGGTAAGAGGTGTAGACAATATGTAAGACACAGTCCACCTATATACTAATCTACAAATATACCATTATACAAAGTAGGGCCATTGAGTAGTGTAATAATACATGTAAGGAACAGATCACTGCAGTGACTAAGAAAGTTGTGAAAACTACATGGATATACTAGTTGTTAACTGACCTCTCCCTCTCTCTCACCCCCACCATATGTGCAACAATAACCTAATTACACACCTCAATGGGTAAGTGTACACTCCAAACTTTTGTTGGGACATATGTCCTATTGATTTATAAATATTCACATTTGGTTCTATGCATGTGCCATGTTAATATACTCCCATATTGGTGACCTGTCGCCATCAATGAAACCTGCATGCTGTTGTAATGGCCACTGTTGTCCCATATATGCATGTGTTCTGCTCAATCTGCAACTGTTGTAAATCTGGTGTCTTGGGTAAATGGGAATACCTAGGCATGCTGTTATAACTAATCAGGAATGCTGTTGAGTATTACTAACTGATATCTGTCTTAAAACTGCAATACCATAGCTCATATGGGAAGGCCAGTCCCAGCGGACCCACCTGTGCAACCTCAGCTGGCCATGGCACCGAGCACCAGCACATCTGGGGCCCAGCCTGGGGCCTCCTCCTTCAGGTGGAACTGCCTCATGGGATGGGGCTCGGCCACCAGGAATGGGGGTGGAGAGGTACCTGTCAGCCACTGTCATGTCCAGGCAGTGATGTACAGGCAGCTCAACAAGGAGATTCAAGACCACCTATGCCAGCTTGAGGGCCATGTGGTGGAATTAGTGGGTGAGCCTGCCCCTCCTACCCAGCCCCCAGCACAGTCACCTTTGAGGCCGTGAAGTTGCAGTGGTAACTACCCATGGGTGGGGACCTCAGTCCCACTGTTTCCATTTGGGGGCTCATGGGCTTGCGACTTCCAAACACCCCTCCCCATCCAAGGTGTTTACCCGCACATGTGTCATATACTGCCCCTGTATGCATCTTGTTTGTCTTGTCTTGTCTGTTAAGCTACCCAACCTACCTCCCCAAATATACCTACTACCCCTCCCCAACATCCCACTGTCACCTGAAAAAAAAGGGCAATCTGTTCCCACAAAAAAATCACTGCATACGTAGCTGTCCATTTTGCACATGTGTCCACTGGACACAAGTAATCTGATCTAATTGGCATCAACGAATTATTGTTGTCCTCACCCCCACCCAGGGGTTTGAGTGTCCAAATCTACCTACAAATTCACTGTATATGCACAGCTGTTGCTGTAGAAGAAATGGGCGGCTATGAACCTTCCCTACACCATTCCTGCACATCCCTGGCTATTTTCCCTACTGTCTTTCCCTCTTTGTGCCCCTTTTTTCATCACTTTCCTATCAACCCCTTTTCCTTTCTTTTAAAGAAATTAGCGTGGGGGTAAGCAAGAATAAGCACTTTTAAGCAGCAGTAAGTGGTTTTAAGCCTGTTTGCATGGGGTTAAGCATTGTGTACACAGGTTAAGGTATTCAGAAGCTAACAGAGTATAAGAAACTGTAACCAGAAGTTAGCAGTGCTTAGCTCTGCGCAAACCCACTTGCAACTGCTTAAAAGTGCCTCAATCACTCTGCATCCAATGGCCCGTGTTCTGCCCAGCAACAAAATAAACAGCCTCTGCAAGGCTCAAACCCAGGACCCTGCACACCATATGCAAAGTGATTTATTACTAAGCCATGGCAAATAAACATAACCATGATGTTTTCACAAACATATCATCCAGCACAATCATTCAAGAGTACAGGAAATGTAGTAATATCATACCATACAACCTCTTAATGCAAGAATTCTGAACAAAGTGTGCTAAAATGTGGGTACAAATAGGGATATATGTCAAATATTGTTCTTATACACTTATAACATCACTAATTAAACAGTTATATGTATTAAAACACACATTTTGAAGGAGTTGAAGTCTGAAACACAAAGGTGTCGTCATTAGTTACTGAGTTCAATCCTGAGATCATCCAGGTTATTTGCCAAGAGAATGAGGTATAGGCCAAAATTATGAGCCAAACATGCATAGACATATGGACAAATATATATCTGTAAATGTAGACAGATATATATATATATATATATATATATATATATATATATATATATATGTGTGTGTGTGTGTGTGTGTGTGTGTGTGTGTGTGTATGACTCACAAATAATCATACAACATCAACTGTATATAGATAGATAAATATGTTCATATGTATGTGTGTGTATCTCTGTCTCTCTCTCTCTCTCTCTATATATATATGGGGGGGGTTACATATATAATTATTTATGTATATATATATATATATATATATATATATATATATATATATATAGATAGATAGATAGAAATGTGTATAGCATTTCCATATGGGAACAACATCCTGAACCACTCACTACAACATAACAGACCATATGCACTGTTAATGGGGGTGGGGGCTCAAATGAGGGTTACCTGGTAATTAGTGCTATGTTACCCCCCTCCACAGCCCTAACAGATATGCTGTGCAATCCAATATCCAGCACATGCAGTTCTTGACTCAAGGACCCTCCACAGCACAGCTACAATGGTTTAACAGTAAGCCATTTCACCTGTAAAATGTCAGGGTAATATCTGTAACATATCATGCAGAAAAGTCATTCTACCATAGAGAATGTACAATGTGGAAGGAGTACACATTACAATGGCGCAGATATGCACACACATCTATACACTGACAAATATATTCAGGTATATATATATATATATATATATATATATATATATATATATATATATATATATATATCAGTGATATATATATATATATATATATATATATATATATACATATATGTATATATATATATATATATATATATATATATATATATATATATATATATATATATATTTATATATATATATATATATAGATATATGAGATATATATAGGCATATACACATATACACAGACAAAAGGTATTAGTAGCCATATATATGTATAAGTAATGTGGACGTACACAAGCCTTGTAACTAGCACCTCTAAAATGTGTAGCGTGGCAACCATTCCCACAAATGAGAATACCTATGTTAAACATATATTCACTCACAATTCAAAGGACATGACACCACACACAGGTATGCATACACAGAAAACCTTTAATTTGTGTACTATACAATAATGTATGCCATTACTTACAGCACAGTGACTTTAAAATATATAATCAGTGATGAATGCAAGGCCCACACAAAACAGTAGATGCAAGCAATGTGGACGTATAACATACTATGCTGTCCAGGTCAAGGCCTTCAATTAGTACAGCAGTAGACAAAGGATTTGCCTTCAAGATAAGTAACAATCAACAATTAAGATATAGTTCAGTAGCTTCCAATTACACCCTATAGTCAAGCCCTAGGTGGAAATGCATTAGTTGTGGTAATGTCAATGTATCTTCATAAGTTCATAGGTTAACTGCCCTTGCAAGCCTAGCCAATTATCCCTTGTGAGACTCAAACCCTGTACCTTGTGTTTGTATGGCAAACACCTTAACCATTAGGCCACGCTCCCAACCCCTGTCACAAACATTGCTCAACTTAACATCTCACAATCACACTGACTAACTGAACTGTGTGTAACACTGTAAGCTGTAGCCCACCACTTTTCCCATGGAGGAACGTATGAAAGTTTACAGTCACATACCTCAATGTGTCTTAAC
>NC_056729.1:1519993472-1520055972 GCF_019279795.1 Protopterus annectens
TGACAGAAGGGTAGTGGGGAGACTGTGTGTACAAAAGTTGTGCAACCTCACATGTAGGTGTGTGTGGGGGGGTGGGTGTTTGTTTATTGTGTCTGTAAGTGCAATCTGGTGGAGTGGTGTGTGGTCAATGCATGTCAAATGTGTGTGTACATGTGTGTCTGTGTGGGTGTTCATGTATGCATAGGTGATTGTGGAGTTGATCACATGGCAGTACTTCTCCTTGGGATTGTGCCATACATGAACATGGAGTGACACATGAGACACCAGGAAAGCTTGTCAGATATGTGATCACACAACCGTTGATAGTATAACAAGGTCTGTAGCATGGAACATGCATTGGGAGGGAAAGCACACACCAGGTATACACATTATATTGCCATCAGCAGATAGATAACTGACTACCCACATATGCAGCACTACTGATGCAATGGGGAATTACCAGAGCACACCAGTGAGTTTATCCAGATATTACTGTTGTCCACATGACAGGTTGATTATGCAGCAGATGTGGCATGGACTGAGCAAGACTGTAGTATGAGACTCCAGTGTGTGAAATATGTAGTGAGTGTAGTAGCCCCTACCATAGAGGAGCCATGTACATGATGACCAGACATAAACAGGGTTAACACTGGATGACAGAAGTGAGGATATATACAACCTACTCCACTCAAGTCAGGGAGGTGATGGAGTAACAGGTCGTGTGTTGTGATCACACATGTAGGCATGGAAAGGATTGATCTGTTAATGGGTAGTATTAATGAGTGTATGTTAGCATGTGCCATGCAGGATGGGGAACATATGTAACTGAATGTGGGACTGTCTGTAAACCCAGGGACAGGGAGGTTGTAAGGTGAACTGTCAGTGTGTGTGTGTGTGTGTGTGTGTGTGTGTGTGTGTGTGTGTGTGTGTGTGTGTGTGTGTGTGTGTATGCATGTGTAAATGTGTGTACTGTTATGCAATACTGAACAAGTCTTAAAGTGTGTGTTTGTTTCCCCCACAGGTGGTGAGGTGGGTCAGGATCCCTTCTGTATGCAATCTGAGGTTGGTGCCCATACAGACACCGATGATGATGATGATGGTACTGTTGAGGCACAGCTGGGGTTGTCAGAGGCCGATACTGCGCCATCATTTGTCATCACCCTCCTAGCTACCTGAAGCCTGCACACAGTTACAGTGCATATACACACCCCATCACCAGTGGCCATAGCAGGGGGACAGCTGGCAATCGGTGCCAGTGCCCAGGAGAATGTGGTTTCCATGCCGACTGTGTCAAGTCACAGTCAGAATAGCCGGATGACCGGCAGTGCACCAGATAGGCAGATGTACCATGGTGCTCATGGGAGGGTCGCTGGTCATCATGCTCCTGGCAGAGGCACCAAAACTGGTACCACCAGGCGCATGTTTCAGGCTGTCATGGAGGCACAGGCATGTATGGAAATGCACACAAGACAGGGCCTGAGGCTGCAGAAGGCTGATTTCTCATCTGTAACTGACAACATCCATGAACTTGCTGCTGCTCTCCATGGATAGAACGAGATCATGGATAAACGGTGGGGTGAGATGGTAGGCCTCCTTGACTGTAGTCTGTCCGTGCTTGAAAACATGGCGGGAGTAGTGCGATGGACAAGTGGACATAGGCCAGAAACACCAGCAGCTGGTGGTCAACGTGGACATGCTAGGACACCAAGCCGCTCCTGTAGTGGCAGTACCAGCCCCAGCACATCACTGGGGGTGCTGTCCACACCACACCACAGCAGGCATCATGCATGTGGCCCTGGCCAGACCCAGGCGGGACATGGTTTCAGCGGACATCTGTCATCATCAGGGGAGAGTAGCACATCAAGGTCTGTACCTGCACGTGCCCATGGAACCCCTGGCAGGCACAGTCAGCATGTCCGTGGCTGGAGGCGGTGAACTGCACACTCTGCCAGGTATGGCCTGCAGCTGTCCAAAAACACCTGTATAGGGCAGCCACGTAGCAGAACTGTGTGCATGCAGACCCACACATTATGCAAACACACCTAGGGCAACCCCATACCAACACACACCACATCACCATGCCCCGATCAAAGAATTAAACTCCTCACCCACACACATGGTGTCAAATGTATGGATCACCCTCGGCTTTCGCAAACCAGCAACACACCATGTGCATATGATGATGCCTGTGCCACATCCCTGTCATCCATAACATCGATGCAGGGACAGACTAATATGGTTCTGATGCACACAGTGACTGTAATAGAGTGCAGCAATGTACTGCAGTCTAAGATGTTGTCAGGTGTAATGTGTAATGCATACATGTCAGGTAGTGTAGCCATCCAGCTATGATGCATTTCAGCTGTAAGTAACACTAATTGATTGTGATATCCATAATGTTATCCATTTGTGTTGTAGGTATACATATGTCAGCAGGAGGATGGTCTGCAATCATATTCCACAAGGGTTATGGCACTGTGGTGACACCATGGCTGTGACATATCCGGTGTACAGTTGCACACATGTCACAGGTTTTTATAACAGTTATTGATAACAGTTATTACCTGTGTCACATTGACAGGTGACCCACTGGGATGACATGTATAATCTGCAACCTTATGTCAACCCATCCACATACACGCACATCCTTACTTGGCAACACTGTGACTAGACCCCTACCTAGGTATGTAGTGCTACTGAACTGTGTGGCTTTCATTGCACACACCACACAATGTTTAGGGTGAGGTGTGTACCAGGTTACATGTTACATGCAGAACATCCACAGACATGTACAATATGGTAATGGGGATGTACTGATTGTATATGGACAATACATAGTCTGTCATACCATCATATACACATTGACAGACACATAACAGGCAGACACACATCTTAGAGACCTGGGCTTATTGGTGCTAACTAACTAGTCCATGTGTTAAATGTGTTACAGGTAGGCTGCACACAGCACATGTGTAACTGGGCTGTATTGTGGTATCAGTTACCTGTATGGTTGATGGTGACAGTGGTCATCAGAAAGTGGCATGTGGGACATATACTGGGTGTACCATGGTGTAACGACAGTGTACACAAGCACCCACATCCCCCAGTGGCTATTGTATGCACTGGAACCCATTATAACACTCTGACATACCCACTATCACACATTGCCCATGACGGCAATACAACCCATTGTATATCACAACAGTGGTACTACAGGGATATGCATCTAATGCACATGCCACAGGCATAGTAGGGTGTTGCATTGCCATGCCTCACCTATGGGCAGCTACAACACTATCTGTACTACTGTGTGGCAATGTGTAGTGTAATAGAGTATGTGACCTCAGAATGGTGTACCCTACAGCTGTGCAGACATGCACACATACACACACTTGGCAGACCTCAATGGGTTTCCCATGCCTATCGACCCATTTATACAACACTGTTGTGCTGGTACTGCAAGGCACATGTAGCCATTAGGGAGAGGAGTGTAACAGGGTACATGTCATGTCCAATACAGCAGCGGCCACATCTGACTATGGCAATGGGTGTTGAGGTGGTTGTGAAGGCCATCATGGAATTCCTAACTTCAGGTGTACTAGCACACAAACACTGCTATCTTCAGTAATGCACACGTGCACGTGTCAGTACTGTGGTGCATTGTTGCAGGTAGTCATAGCTGTGTACCTGGCTATTGTCCATGGAGAGATAGGTTGTGTAGGGGGTGTGTGTACATTGGTATCATGCCACCTGCCATGTGCCAACAGGCAATCTATCGACAGACATCACGTTAGTGACCATCAGGGTGACAGTGGCATGCATCAGCCAATCCTCTGGGTGCCTTCTGCACATGAACACTGAGGTGATTCAGTTGACATGTATGCAACATGTATTACAGCGCATGGTTAGTGTCTCTGATGGAGACCTGTACCCAAGCATGTTCTGTTGACTGTAGTAGTGTAGTGTAGGTACCCATGGCATGTGTCCCATACAGGATGTTGTCTCCTATTTGTGACAGGTAGTACACAGCTGGCCAGAAATGTCAGTGTCAATCAAGCATAGGTTGTCTGTACGTATCCCAGCTGGAAACCTGCCATCTGCACATCTGTAGAGGGACTGAGAGACATCAGTTTGTCGAGTAGCTATGCAGTAGGATGAATGTGTCCACAGATGGATGTTTGACAATATGTATGCCATTATTACATGCTGTAAGCCCTCAATAACATGTGCTGTACAGATGGTACTCTACAGTTACATTCTACATGTCTGATTATTATCCAGTAGAGGATATATACAGTGACACAGCCCACACACCAGGAACATGACACTGAGGCCTCAGAGTGCAGCTATGCCTGCAGGTGTGCTTGTTGTCAGTAGTAATGTTAGCACTCTACCCTTGCCTGGGACAGCACTGTCAACAGTAGTAATGCCATGTTACACTACATGCCAGTGTGACAGCATGTACCCTGGGTTGCTACCCCTGCATGTAACACATTCACATGGATAACAGTGCTTGCAGGTCTCATATACTTGTGTGTTCCAGACATGACACTCAAAACCCTTTGCTACTGTAATGACAGCACATAGATGCATGTACTGCACATGGCGTTACATACACTTATTACAGATGTCATTTCCCAAGGTTTGATATAGCCTTGTATGTTAAGCAGAGATAGCCTCTGAGTAGACAATATGCCACAGAGTATAGCTGGAGGTTTTCTAGATGGTCAGCATAGGGCATATGCTTTAGGCCTGTAATTCTAATAGTGAGGTATTTCCGGAGCCTTCCCAGCTGTCGCAGATGTGTTGTGAGGTACATACCAAATGGGGCGTTGTACTCTATACTGGGTGTAATGAGGGATGAGTACAGTGGGACAATTACCTCCTTTATTCTGGATGAAAAGCCTTCAGTGATGAGGTGTGCCACATAAAAGGATTTTCTTACTGTTGTGGCAATGTGGTTAATGAAGGTGAGAACACTGTCCACCTGTGTCCCTATGTCTCTCATGACACTTTTGGTGTTTAGTGTGCTGCCACCTATGCGGTAATTCATGGGCACATGGTATTTCCAAAGGGGATAACTATACATTACTTGGCACTAAGCTTGGGCCCATGGCTCTGGCACCAAGCATCTGTTTCTGTAAGGCCCAGTTGTAGAATATCCACATCATTTGGGGATGCAATAATGGCTCCCAGTTTGCAGCCATCTGTGAACTTTGTTATCCAGAGTTCCGTAGTGATGGCCTGTACTTCAGAGAAGTAGATGCCAAACAAGAGCGGTCCCAGGACTGAACCCTGAGGTACTCCACTTGTCACTTGTCTGGAGCTGGGATTGGAGTTGGCTACTTTTACAGTCTAGGTTCCATCAGTAAGTCAGTTGGCAACCCATCGAGTGACGCAGGAGTTTATGGCCAGCTGCATAAGTTTAACTATGTCTCCAGACTGGGGGATGGTGTCAAAGGCCTTAGCCAAGTCCAGATAGGCTGTGTGGACTGCCTTACCCTCTTCCACAGCTCCAGAGACTGATTCAATGTAGTCAATCAGGTTCAGGAGACAAGATTGGCACTTCACGAGCCCAACCTGGGTGGGGTCCAGTGTCTTTGTTTATATATTCCATGATAATGCATTCCATACCCTTGCAGATCAGGCTCATCAGACTGATGGTATGGTAGTTCCCGGGAACTAAGGTGGATCCCCTTTTGTGGAGTGTGATAACTGTAGCTGTGCACCACTCAGTGGAATCAAAGCCTGAGGTGAGGCTATGATTAAACATGACACTTAGGTGAGGTGCAAGTTTATTTTGTAGTTCATGTAATATACAGCCCGGGATGTCATCTGGTCCCATGGATGCTGTATTCCTAGCTGTGGAGAGTGCAGTTTCTACCTGTGTGGCCATGATTACTGGAATTTGGCAATCTTTTGGTACTGAGATGGGACCTTTAGGGAGTGAGGGGAGGGTGAATGTGGCACTAAATCGATCTGCCCGGATATTAGCAAACTCCTTGGAATAAGTATATTTAATGCCAGTCTGTTGTAGCTCAGAGCAGTTCTGAGCATTGCTGTTTAGATTCTGGACATAACTATAGAATGCCTTGTGGTAGTCTTTGGAATCTTTGGCAATTATATTTATGTAACAAGCTTTGGAGGATTTTGAGGGTTCACAGCTTCTTACTGAGGCTGGTAAGGGAGCAGTTTGCATTTTGGGATTATCCTTTTTTCTTCAACAGTTTCTTCCTTCTGTTGTATAGTTTGTTTATGGCAGTGGAGCACCAGATTGGCTTCCTTTTTTGGAGGACAGCATCTTGGTTGTATTTGGGATCGCACAATTCATGCACAAGTGGATGTGCTCATACAATGCCTTAGTGTAGGATTCACCAGTTGCACTTTCAGCTCTCATCTCCATGGGTGTCATGAGGTTTGTCACTTCTGACTTGAGTAGCATGACGTTGGCTTTGGAGAGGGTTTTTATGGAGGTTTCCTTACTGTTTGGTGGGGGTTGATGTGGATGTCAATGGTGATTACCTTATGGTCAGACCTGACCAATGAAAGGGTGACCACTGGTGTGGAGCATCTTTCTCCCATGTTGGTAATGACCCAGTCTAAGGATATTGGAGCCCCTGGTTGGACAATGGATTAGTTGATTCAGGGGGTTGGAATGTATGAATTCCAGGAACTGTTGGTAAAAGGTGTTGGTACCCGAGTAGTTTTCCCAGTTAATGGCAGGATAGTTGAAATCACCCAGTATTATGGTGTTTGGTTGTATCTTAATAGTGTCCAGTATGTTTATAAATGTGTAGTAGGAATCTTGTGGCATGGTGGAGGATCTGTAGCAAGCTACAATTTGGATTGCAATCTTATCTAGTGTTAATTGCACCTGGAGATTCTCAGATGCATTGTGTTGGGAACTAGGCTGGAGGTGTGAATAACCTTGGTGAATATGGACACTCCTCCATCTGTAGTGTTGTGGTCTTGGTTTGGTGCCCAAAATGTGTGCTAAGAGTTGTAGCCTGGTATTACAGGTGTGCTCTCTGGAGCACTGAACCAGGTCCCATTTACTGCGCAGATAGTGATGTTCCCCATTTGTAGGTGTGCCTCAAGAGAGCGCCTTTTTAGGTTTAGACTTCTAGCATTGACTAGCATTACCTTCTGTTTTGCATGCTTGTATCTGTTACGGTGGTGGTGTTGTCCTTTGAACCTTGCCTAGATAAGGCACTATGGGGGTGGCAAAAGCTGTAGCCAGTAACCTGAATCCCAGGGGTAACAGGTGCAGACCATCTCTGGCAAAGCATCATGGTTTGTCAATCATGTCATTCCAGGCAGATAGATACTGGTTCCCCTTTGAATGACATCAGAAGCTTAGCCACTTGTTAAAGTCATTGCTGTGTTTATGTATATGTGTGAGTGTTTATATGTATATATATATATATATATATATATATATATATATATATATATATGCACATATATATCTCCATATATGCATGTGGATATGTATATGTCCATATATGCATGTGGATATATATATATGTGTATATATCCATATAGATATGTGGATATATGTCTACACATATATGTTTACCATATGCCCAGAACATGGAGTGGAGTCCTACCTCAGCACCAATAGTCCCAACCCCTTAGTGCAAGGGGATGTCATGGATGTATTGCAGGTATATATGTAGACTGTTGCTACTATCATAGGGGTGTCTTAACAGACATGTTGGGTGTGGGAGGTCACATCTGCTGTAGAAATGTGCACCACTGGCTACAGACAGACATCCTAAGGGCATCATAGTACAGTACCACTGCTAGCACAGTAATGATCCTGTGGACTACAGCAGGGATATGACCAATATATTTGGGCAGTCTGGCACTCTGTGGTCAGTCCAAAAGTGTACACATGTCCCCTTTGTGTGAGACATGTGGACAATGCCTCCCAATGTGGATGCTACTAGCCATGTACATGGGTATATCACGACAATACTGCAGTACATATGCCCACATAGTGTATGCACGCACACACGCCTGTCTGTCCTGACACATAATACCTGGTGGTGCTGAGTTCACATGGCCACATACTACCCAGTAGATAGTGACATGCATCTGTACAGCATACCACTGCTTTGTCAGAAATACACAACAGTTATGCTGGCCTTGCTGCAGCATGTCTTGCAAATAACTGGGCATAACAGCACACTGGATAATTACAGTAGGCTGCTAGGCATGTCACAAAGCATTGGGCAAACTACAGGCAGACTACCACAACAGTGGACTACATAATGTATGGGGGAATATACATATATCTGCGATTATAGTGGGCTTGACATGCAGGTCACAGCACAGCGTAGCAGACACCTGTGAGAAAATGCATACCCACATCCAATGTCAATGCAGCCACAGCCACATATGATACACAAGCTTAATATGACAATATAACGACTGTCTGATAAACACTATCCTCATATGTGCCACTCACACACTAACCCTACATACACTGGTCATGGCACAGTCTGCTCCATTCGCTGTCTGTGGTATGGGACACATGTGTGCCTGGCCCTACAGACACTGGAGCAGCATGTAACATCAGATAAAACAGGACCAAGAACAATAGCGTCTACCGCAATCTGTACAGAGCCCAAGGTTCGTAAGCACAATACACATACTGTCGTCAATCATCCTAACTCAGAGGTCTGCAACCTGTGGCTCTGGAGCCACATGTGTCTCTGCCACCCTGCTGTAGTGGCTCCCTGTCCCTCTGAGGATTAATGGACACTCTACCACACAACACACACACACACACACACACACACACACTCACACAGATCAAGCAATCCCAGCACAGGAACACAATTATGGACATATGTTAGGTATTGTTCTTATACACTTAGTTATCTTATATTTAGTATAACTATATATGAAACTGTATATGCTCTGCTATTATTTTAGGAGTCAGATAGCTGTTGTGCCTCTCGATGAATTTAGTGTGGTGGCTGAGAGGTCAGGAATGGCTCTTTGGATAGTGAAGGTTGCAGACCCCTGCCCTACATAAACAGACCACAGTACTGTACACACAAACACAGAATGTCCAAGTAATGTCCTCAGAAACAACCCCTACTACACACAACATGTCCAGCAGTCTGTTATCTGACTGGCTTGTCATCAGGTATGATGTCAATAACTAATGGTGTACAGACCATTAGATCATTTTCACAACACATGTGTGCACCTCTGCAGTCTAGAGGTCAGTGTATGTAACAGTGTGCTATGCCCCTGTAAGTCAGTGTATGGGGGGTGTGCACCATAAGTATCCTAGGATGTTACAACATGTGAGGAATATCAGTAGCAAGCTGCCTTAAGGTGTACGGATATACATTACCATGCATTTCACCTTGTGAACATTGCTGGCCTACTGCTTACTGCCATCAAGGGCGTGATTGTGATGATTTCAGTTATTCATTGTTATGTAACAGATAACACCCATAGTGTCAACCAAGGTCTTTTCCCCCTAGGTAAAAAATGAAGAAATGGAGACCAATTGCCCAGATAGTCCAACCAGCACAAATCCAAACAGAGCAAATTGTAAAAGAAGGGCTCGACTCCTTTGTACTATACAACACAGTTTATTCCACAAAAAGGCTAATAAATCAACAAACACATAAACGCTATTCACAATACCCTGCGTTTTCGTTTCAAATGACTTCCTTAGATGAAAACAAAAATCATTGTTTCCATCAAAGGAAGTCATCTGAAATGAAAACGCAGGGTATTGTGAATAGCTGTGTAATGTGGTTAAGAGTCGACTTTCTCTTTCAGGGATTGCATGCAGAGTGTATTTAGAGGCTGCTGGGCAATACATTTGTATTACATACTGTTGATTGCTTGTTATCCTGTGGCCCAGTCTGTCTTTCCTGTTGTACTACTTGTAGGCCTTGGCGTGGACACCAACAGATGTGATGTTTTCGGATTACTGTAATACATGATCTGTTTCAGAGCTGCATTACTCTGTTTTTATGTATTTCAAAGCATAATCAGCTATATGACATGGCATATACAACTGTAATAGTACACGAATAAACCTTTCTTATGTATGCAAACCTGTGTGTTGTGTTACATCCTTTGACTTCTCTGTGGGTATATGTTTCAGACAACAATTGCCTTTGTTATGGGTGACTCATATACTGTCCATCGGATGAGGTTGTAACTGTAGGGATACTGGCTGCTCAGTATGGTGTGCACCCTCTGATTATGTATTTTCCTAGACATACTTCTGTGTGTGTATGTGTAGTTACATATATATATATATATATATATATATATATATATATGTAAATATATATGTATGTATGTATATATATATATATATATATATATAAATATATATGCATATATAAGTATCTGCATACATGTGTCTGTGTATATATATCTTAGAACTGTTTATTGCTTACACATTGTACATTCACTATGGTAGCCAGACTATACTGCATGATATGTTATCAATACCAGCCTGACATATATATATATATATATATATATATATATATATATATATATATATATATATACACACACATACATATATATTGCTGTATATATATATATATATATATATATGTTGATATATATATATATATATGTAGACATATATGTATAGATGTATGCATGGAGAGAGAGGTATATATCTATTTAGTTATATATATATATATATATATATATATATATATATATATATATATATATATATACACACACACACTCACACACACACACACACACACACACACACACACACACACACACACACACACACACACACACACAAACACATCTAGATGTAAAAGTACATTTCCTGTACTGTTGAATGATTGTGCTGAATGATATGTTTGTTGAAACATCTGGGCTGTGTATATTTTCTATGGCTTAGTGGTAAATCACATTGGCTATATTATGCAGGCTCCTGGGTTCAAGATTTGCAGAGGCTGTATATTTTGTTGCTGGGCAGAACAAGGGCCATTGGATACAGAGAGATTAAGGCACTTTTGAGCCATTGTAAGCAGGTTTGTGTGGGGGTAAGCACTGTCTGCACAGGTTAAGCAATTTAAAAGCTGAGTGTAAGAAACTGTAACCAGACGTTAGCAGTGCTTAGCTCCACGCAAACCCATACACACTTGCTTACAACTGCTTTAAAGTGCCTTAATCACACTGTATCCAATGGCCCGTGTTCTGCCCAGCAACAAAATAAACAGCCTCTGTAATAGCTCAAACCCAGGACCCTGCACACCATAAACAAAGTGATTTACCACTAAGCCATAACAGATATACATAAATGTGATGTTTTCAGAAACATATCATCCAGCCCAGTCATGCAACAGTACAGAGACTGTATACCAGCATCTGGATGTATGTGTGTGTAAATATATTAATATCTAAACAGATACAACATATCTATATATGTCAAGATATTGCTGGCTGTAGGCTATTTTGTCCCACCCTTCCTCCCTGTTGGTGTCTTGCTCTTATACTTGGTGGCTTTGCAGTTGCCCGCCCTTACTGTGACACTCCTCCCAGTCTAGTGTCATTAGCTCATTCTGCCTAATACAGAGAGAACATTTGATAAGGCCTTCTGTTCCTCCTTTTTCCCTTTCAAAAAGTAAAACAAAACTTTTTTTGTTTTCTTTCGCCTGAACCTCCTTGTGTTCTGACTGTGCTTCTCAAACACTTTGGAATTATACAGTATATTTCAGAGCATTTATTATAACTATAATAGCCTTAATATTGCTACAACTCAAGTGCTCTAGGTTGCACTGCATCTGAAGTGTTTGTGTGTTTTAGCTGCTTTTCTGTATATATAGACTTTTCTGTTTCGTTTACTAAATAAGCTCTGTAAAGTTGTTTTATTGCATTTCTGCCTGTATTTCTGAGTTTTTTTGCACTTTTAAAGTTTGTTTTTGCTTAGTTTAATTGGTAGGCTACACACTCAAGTGTGCTAGCCGAATTAAAGCATTTACTGTGTTTCTGTACCTAATTTCTGCTACTTTGTAAAAAAAAAAAAAAAAAATTCCTTGTTTCGCCTTTACTGAACTAGAATAGTCCAGTCTTCAGGTATTGCTGATCTCTGGGCTGTGTCATAGTTCCTGTGTTGCCCATATCCTTATTTGGATAGGAGGAAGCTTCTTTGTTCACCAGTGAGAGTGGGGAGCTCTGAGGAGCCTATCTGTAACTTGAGGAGTGGTTCCAGCCCAGTGACCTGTAGCTTATGGGCCGTTTTGGGCCATTTCCTATCTCTTTCTAACCCCCTGCTTTAAAGCCAGCTTTAGCACTTTTGCGCTTGTAATTTAAAGTTTGTCCTGTTTTTTTGCATTTACCTGTTGAGGCTACACACTCAAGTACGCTAGCCTGTGTCACATATTTACTGCATTTTCCTGCTATTTGTTGAAAAAAAGAAAAAGAAAAAAAAAAAAAAAATTTATTATCCTTGTTTCCCGTCTTTCCTAACCTAGAGTAATCCAAATACAGGCTTTGCTGTATTCTGGACTTTTGGAAAGTTCCTGTGTTGCCATTTCCTTTCTTGGATTAAGGGAGGCTTCTTTGTTCACCAGTGGCAGTGGGGAGCTTAGAGCAGCCTATCTATCCCTGGAGGAGTGTTCCCAGCACAAGAATCTGGTAGTCTACTGGCCATTTTGGGCCAATTTCTAGCTCTTTCAAATCCCCCTGTATAAAACCCGCTTTGGCAAGGTTTTGCGCTTGTTACTACTCAGCCAAGCTCCTCGTGGTCCTGCAGAGTGGTGCTAGCAGCAGAGAGGCTAAAAGAGCGACTGCTAACCTGATAAGTGTTTTTTCCTGCTACTACCTGGGCGACTGTCCGATCTAGCTAAACTGCAAATATTTCTGCTTCTTGAACTGTTTTAAACTGCTTAAAGTTGTTTTTGCACCTGCACTTTTTAAGTTTGTCCTGTTTGTTGCATTTACCTGTTGAGGCTACACACTCAAGTGTGCTAGCCTGTGTTACACGTTTATTGCAATTTCCTGCTGTTTGTTGCAAAAAAAAAAAAAAAGTTATCCTTGTTTCCCATCTTTCCTGACCTAGAGTAGTCCAAATACAGGCTTTGCTGTATTCTGGACTTTTGGAAAGTTCCTGTGTTGCCATTTCCTTTCTTGGATAGAGGGAGGCTTCTTTGTTCACCAGTGGCAGTGGGGAGCTTGGAGCAGGCTATCTGTCCCTGGAGGAGTGTTCCCAGCACAGGAATCTGGTAGTCTATTGGCCATTTTGGGCCAATTTCTAGCTCTTTCAAATCCTCCTGTATAAAACCCGCTTTGGCGAGGTTTTTGCGCTTGTTACTACTTAGCCAAGCTCCTCGTGGTCCTGCAGAGTGGTGCTAGCAGCAGAGAGGCTAAAAGAGCGACTGCTAACCTGATAAAAGTGTTTTTTCCTGCTACTACCTGGGCGACTGTCCGATCTAGCTAAACTGCAAATATTTCTGCTTCTTGAACTGTTTTAAACTGTCTAAAGTTGTTTTTGCACCTGCACTTTTAAAGTTTGTCCTGTTTGTTGCATTTACTTGTTGAGGCTACACACTCAAGTGCGCTAGCCTGTGTTACATATTTATTGCAATTTCCTGCTGTTTGTTGCAAAAAAAAAAAAAAAAAAAAAGTTATCCTTGTTTCCCATCTTTCCTGACCTAGAGTAGTCCAAATACAGGCTTTGCTGTATTCTGGACTTTTGGAAAGTTCCTGTGTTGCCATTTCCTTTCTTGGAAAGAGGGAGGCTTCTTTGTTCACCAGTGGCAGTGGGGAGCTTGGAGCAGGCTATCTGTCCCTGGAGGAGTGTTCGCAGCACAGGAATCTGGTAGTCTGTTGGCTGTTTTGGGCCAATTTCTAGCTCTTTCAAGTCCGCCTGTATAAAACCGCTGTAGCGCGGCTTTGCGTGATTTTGTGCATACCGCTTCATCGAGCAGCGCCGCTTATTTGGGTTTGAGCCTTGGAACTGATCTAGTTCTCATAATAAACACCCTATTCCTATGCTAAAGCCTAGCACTTGCTCACTAAAGCAATTATATAAGTCACGCTAAAAATTGAAAGCACTACACCCTCACAAACTCCCTTGAGTAACTTGTTCCCCATTGGCCCTTTTTTCAATTATAAAGGAATTCCCAATACTATTCTAGCATGTCCAAAGGTCAGTTGTCAATCTCCTCTCTGGTCCAGCTGGTGAACCTGGGAATCTTGAGGCAATGTTACAACTGCCTAATGTACACAGACAACCCTCTTCTCCTCCCAACAAATTCCAACACATGTGAGAGATGCAACCATATAGCCAAACTGGAGGCTAAGCTCTCTCAACTCAGTACTGGTGTAACCAGTCAGGAGGAGAAGGAAACCACACTCACTACAATTCCAGTCTCACATAGACCTACCACGACAGCAAACCATACAAATAAACACACAAAAACATACTTGGAGGCTCTAAATAAAAATCTGCCTAAGCAGCAGAGACCTCCAAAGCAGACACCCAAGCAACCGCTACCCCAAAACAAAACACGTGCAACACATAGCTCACAAAGCCAGTGTGCCGAACAGTCACAGCCCTTAAGGCTAAACAACACACCTGATACACTTGTAATAGGTGACTCTATCATCAGGCACACTGACGTCCCGCTCACCAGGCTGAACAAGGAAAGGTCACGGTGAGCTGCCTCGGGTGCTAGAATCCGCCACATAACACAAGCACTCAGGTCACTCCAAGGCAAGTACAAATATGACTCCGTCATTGTCCATGCTGGTGTGAATGACCTGAGACGTACCTCCCTGGACTACATGAAAAGAGACATAGAGGAGCTCTCTGGGCATGTAGCCCAGGCCGGTATGACCCTGACCTTGAGTAGCATCTTACCCTCACCAAGAATGATGCCACAGTATGAAGACAAGATTATCAATTTCAACAATTGGCTTAAGTATTGGTGTCATTCAAAGGGGATCCAATGCCTGTCAGCCTGGGATGACATGCTCGACAAGCCACGATGCTTCGCGAGGGACGGCTTGCACCTGTCACCTCTGGGCTTTCGGATATTGGCAAAGGCTCTTGCTACCCCCATAGTGCCTTTTTAGGCAAGGCTCAAAGACAAACCCACCTCCATAGGTATCACAAGGGATAAGAAACTAAGAGTAATGCTACTCAACGCCAGAAGTCTAAACCTCAAGATGCACGCACTCGAAACTCTCCTTAGCATGGAGAACATCGATATCTGTGCAGTAACAGAAACCTGGTTCAAGGCTCTCGAGAGCACCCCAGCACTACCAGATTATACCTCATACCATGCTTTTGCCCCAAAACTTGGACCGAACCACAAAAGGAGGGGGAGTATCAATATTCGTCAAAGATACCCACACCTCCAGATTGGTGGCACAGCACGAAGCATCAGAGACTATCCATGTGCAACTAACAGTGGGTAAAACTGCCTTCCAGTTTATAGCCTGCTACAGACCACCCTCCCAAACCCAGGAACCCCACTCGGCCTTCCTGAGAACACTGGAAAATATGAAGGTCTCTCCAAACACCATTATATTGGGAGACTTCAACTACCCAACCATAGACTGAGAGCATTACTCTAGCTCCAACACCCTAGCCCAAAGGTTCCTAGAATTTATAAACTCAAATGCTATGGAACAACTTGTTACCACTCCCACAAGAGGGGAAAACATACTGGACCTGATCATCACCAACATGGGGACTCTATGCTCCAGACCAGAAGTGCATCCCTCACTGGTAAGATTAGACCATAAACTAATCTCACTGGATATTCACATCCCGACCCCACCCCATGCCCAGAAAACCACAGTGAAAAACTTCTCTAAAGCAAATTTCACACTCCTCAAAACCGAGGTGGAATCCTTCAAAGCCCCGGCCTCTGGATATCTGCCCAGACCACAAAATTCTTTATAAACGCATTCTATGAACACCTTCAGGAATGCATGGATCATGCAATCCCAAATAAAACCAAGACCCAATCCTCCAAAAGCAGATGTCCTGTCTGGTGGACCCCAGCCATAAACAAACTATACAATAGAAGGAGGAAGCTACTACATGACAGAGCAAAATCCCAAGGGAAGGCATCTCTGATCAGTATTAGCAAAAAACTACGGGCACTCATAAAATCGTCTAAGGCCAGCTTCGAGAGAAAAATTGCACAGGACACTAAGGATAATCACAAGGCTTTCTTTAGTTATGTTAGGAACCTGGGTGGGAATTCCCAGATATGCTCAGAATTAGTCCAAAATGACAAAAATACACGAACCCACAGACATTGCCAACATCCTAGCTGACAGTTTCAGCGCAAACTTCTCCCCCCCCTCCCCACCAAAAGGGCTAATATCTATCCCAGCAGAGTGCTGCTCCCCTGACATCTCAGATGATCAGGTAAGAGATGCCCTCTCCAAAGCAAGAAACACAGCATCAATGGGACCAGACGGTGTCCCGGGCTGCGTCCTACATGAACTCCAAGAAGTGCTAAACCCAAACCTAAAACTACTGTTCAATCTCAGCCTTACTACAGGATATGTACCCAAAGAGTGGCGTACAGCAACAGTGGTCCCTCTCCACAAAGGTTGTGCCTCAACAGATCCTGGAAACTATCGCCCCATAAGTCTCACTAGCTTGGTCTGCAAAGCTATGGAAAGGATCATCATGGACCTTATAAATAAAGATATTGGGGACCTACAGACACTGGATCCTACCCAGTTCGGCTTTGTTAAGGGCAGATCCTGCCTCTTAAACCTGGTCAATTTCTTTGAAACAGTCACCAAGGCCATTGACAAGGGGAAGGTGGTCCACACAGCCTACCTGGACCTCGCAAAAGCCTTCGATACAATACCCCACTCGAGCATTATAGATAAGCTCACCAGCTTAAATATAAACCCCTATGTCACTAGATGGGTTGCAAACTGGCTCAAGGACAGAACCCACATGGTTAGAATAGCTGGAGCCATGTCAGACTCCAAGCCAGTTACAAGTGGCGTCCCACAAGGCTCAGTCTTGGGACCTCTCTTGTTCAGTATATATTTCTCGGAGGTACAGGCCAACATGGAAGGACTTTGGCTGACCAAGTTCGCAGATGACTGCAAACTGGGCACCATAATAGACTCTCCAGCTGACACAAGCATCCTCCAAAAGGGCCTCATAGAAACAGACAACTGGTGCCAGAGCCATGGCCTCAAGCTAAATGCCAAAAAGTGTATAGTCATCCCCTTTGGCAAAAACAAAGTGCCCACAAATTACCACATAGGTGGTAATCCATTAAGTACAGAAGAAGTAATTAGGGACCTGGGGACCCAAGTTGATAGCAATCTCTCATTTGACAACCACGTGGCCAAAGTGGTTAGAAAAACATTTTATATAGCCCACCTAATCATGAAGGGATTCACATCTAGATCAGGGGAGGTCATCGTGCCTCTTTACTCATCCCTCATCAGGCCCATAATTGAGTACAATGCCCCTTTTGGGATGTACCTTACCAGACACCTGCAGCAACTGGAAAGACCCCAAAAGTACATCACCAAGAGGATCAAGGGGCTCAAACAGATGCCGTATACTGCCCGGTTAAAGAAACTCCAGCTCTACTCAGTGGCATACCGCCTGCTCAGAGGCCATCTGTGCCTGACTTATAAAGCCATGTCCAACCCGGAATTAATGGACATGCTGCACCTCAGAAAATCCAAATCCCATCGAGCCACGCTCGAGGGACTTAAACCTCAGCACTGAAATAAATAGGACATGCTGGAGGGACAGATTCATAACCCAGAGGCTCCCTTCACTCTGGAATAAAATCCCAGTCCAGGTTAGGCAGAGTCCCTCATTGACTCTCTTCAAGAGGAATCTTGATGAGTGGATGGGAGATCGTAGGTTTACCCCGGGTATCACTTCTGTGTCACTGTTAGACAGAAGCACAGTATACTAACCTCGAAAAAGGGCATAGCAAAATTAATTTAAAATGGGTGGCGAAAGCCATACACACTCTGGCTAGGCTTATAAATGCCCTAGGGCAGATAGCCTAGTATGAACCTATGAACCTATGAACCTATGTATATTCAGAAATATATACATATATATATAAATATATATGAACATATATACATGTAAATGCCTACATCGACATATATATATATATATATATATATATATATATATATATATATATATATGTCTACACCTATATGTCTACATATACACAGCAAGGTACATATATGTATGCAGATATATATTGATGTAAGCATGTACGGACATAGTCATATATATATGTAAACAGATATATATATCTATATAGGTATATGTGGCGATACAGCTGTAGATAGCAATGGTAGAGTAACAAAAACAAATATGTCCACATGCACCATTAATGGGGTTGAGAGGCCCCAAACAATATACGTCTTGTACGAATAGGCATACCCCCCAACAGCCAAACACGTCCACCCTGCAATACACTACCAAGTCTTGCAGATCCCATAACCAGGACCTGACATGACATGGGCACAAGATGATAGTACTACATCCCACCTGTATGATGTCAGGCAGGTATTGGTAACATATCATGCAGTGCAGTCTGGCTCCCATAGGAAATGTAAAATGTGGAAGCTATCAACATCCCCAGGATACATATACACAGACACATATATGCAGATACAGATATACATATATATATATATATATATATATATATATATATATATATATATATATATATATATATATATATATATATATATTTTTTTTTTACATATATATAGATATACATGTGACTACACATACACACACAGAGATATGTACAGTAAGATACATATGTAGAAGGTGCACAAAATATGGAACAGCCACTATGCCTACAGTTCACACCTCAACAACTGGACACTGTATGGGCCACACATACAAATGACAATCATTGCCTGCAACATATACCCACAGAGAGGTCATAGGACAAAACACCACACACAGGTTTGCAGAAATGGAAAACCTTTATTTGTGTACTATTACAGTTCTATATACTATTGCTACTGTAATTGGGATTGTCTTCACAGACATTGTGTGTGTGGGAGGTCATATCTGCCTTCCACATGTGTGCCATTGACTACTGACAGACATCCTAAGGACATCATAGTAAAGTACCGCTGCTAGCACGTACTGCCCCTGTCAACTGCAGCAGAGATATTGGCCAATATATGTGGACATTCTGACACACTCTATACAGTCTAGAGGTATACACAGAGCTCCTTAGTGCAAAACATGTGCATCATGCCTGACAATATGGATGGTAACAGCCTTGTAGAGGGGTATAACACATAATGACTAGTATACATATGTCACCATAGGTTATGCATTCACACACCCCTGTCTGTCCTGACATGTAATAACCACTGATACAGGGGTGTCATGGCCACATACTGCCCACTAGACATTGACATACATCTGTACAGCATCCTAATGCTCTGGCTGACGTACATGACTGTTAAGGTAGTCACAGCAGCAGTACATCTGGCAAGCATCTGCACATGACATCTCACTGGGTAAGTACACTAAGCTGCTAGGCATGTAACAATGCACAGTGGTGCAGGATACAGGCAGACTGCCTCAACATTAGCCTACATCTCTTATGGGGGAATGCACATGTACCTGCATATATAGCAGGCTGTACAGGCATGTCACAGCACAGGGTAAGATACACCTGTGTGAAAATACATTACCACAACCAATGAGAACACAGCCGCAGCCACATATGGCAAGCTCACATAATATTACAGTATATGGACTATCTGTTTGACACCATCCTCATATGTGCCACTCACATACTAACCATACATATACTGGGCCACTACACATTTTGGTCTGATGGCTGACTGTGGTATGGGACATGTGTGTGTATGGCCCTACAAACATGTAAGCCAATACGGTAATATACAGTAGAGCAGCATGTAACATCAGATAGGATGGAGCCTAGGACGATGACAACTACCCCAGTCTGTACACAGGCGAAGGTACATATTAACAATACACACACTGTCGACATTCACCATAAGTACACAGACCTCAGTACTGTACAAACAACCACAGTATGTCCAGGTTATGTCATCAAATGTAACCCCTACTGTACATAACATGTGTAGCAGTCTGATATCTCACTGGCTTGTTATCAGATATGATGACACTAATTATGGTGTACAGCACATATGCACCACTTAATGTATGACATATGTACAAAGGTTGACTGAGTTGTGGTTGGAAGCACATACACAGGGCCAATATTGACATGTTGCGGTGATAACATCATACATTTACTGTTGTAACAGGGTTTGCTGCAACATATGTCCTATGAGGAATATGAAGTCAGTAACTATCATGGCTTTCACCACCTACAAACTGCAATCCTCACACTACCTTCTGCAGTTCACAGATACATGTTATGTGGGTAACACATGACACCAAAGGCACCACACACTGCCCAGTCTGCAGATGACCCTACAGATCTGGAGTCCTCATAAACATACAACTGACATGGCAGGTATTAATACATGCAGGACAGCCATATCCGCACACACCCTGTTAAACCAATATTACTCTGAATGCAGTATTGCAGCACTTATAGTCTGTAGTCAGGTCAGGCACATCCCGCTCCTGTGTGTGTATGTTGTCAGAGGTAAATCTCCACTCCATCTCAGATGCTGTTTGCCAAACAACAGAACTAGTTCCTGCTCACAGTGAATGAAAAGAACCAACCATACCTCTCAAGTATACCTCATTATGAGGAACATACCTCATTTGGGGTTTTAAAAAGTTCATGTTCCTCGAAGTTCTTCGAAGTTCCACATTGAAAGAGTCTGTCACACATTCAGTGTTAGGAATTTTTTTTAAGTGAAATCCACGGTAAATAGAAATTAATCATTAATTCATTAAAATATTATCTTTATAAGTAAAACCAGCATATTTTAACCATCATTAGTATGTGTTCCACACTTTGCCCATTTGTTCCACATTACGAGGGATAGTGTTCCTCATTTTGGAGATGGTAGGTTGAGAGCTATGGGACCAACACAAACATGATGGTCCTAGATATTGGAGTATGTTTCCATGCAATTGGCTATGGGAATGTTACCACAGCTGTTCCACATGCAATCAGCTAGGGGAGGGCTGCAATTTGTGCAGATGCCATCAGCTGATCATGAGAATTACCTAAAATACACATGCTGCTGCTGGAGACCTCCTTCCCCAAAGGTGTATTTCACATTGGATGACATCAGCAGGACTGCCAAAGTAGGCCATTGGAAATGTACTGAGTGTGACTAGCCTAAAATGCATTGCTTTCCACACAGAAATTGAAACACAAAACCTCCACAACCAACATGTCTGGGTATCGAACCCCTAACAGACGTCTATATCACACTACAGCAGTACGCAGTTATGGTGCATGCTACAGAGATGACTGTGCTGCATCCTTCCAAGAGGTGTATATCTAGGTGGATGACATCAGCAGCCTTGCCAAAGTAAAGCATACAAATTGTATGGAGTGTGACTACCCTAAAAAGGCATTACTTTTTACACAGACAGGCACACGCACAAACACACTTGCCATGTCTGGGAGTAGAAAAGCTACCTACTTAATTTATCACACTACAGCAGTACGCAGTTACAGGATGCACTACAGAGATTATGAGGCTACAGCTTCCCAGAGGTGTATTTCTAGGTGGATGACATCAGCAGCCATGCCAGAGATGAGCATTTGAATTGTAGGGAGTGTGACTACCCTAAAAAGCATTACTTCCTACACAGACACACACTTGCTATGTCTTGGATTAGAACAGCTATCTATTTAATTTATCACACTACAGCAGTACATAGTTACAGGACACACTATGGAGATTACTAGATTACAGCTTCGCAGAGGTGTATTTCTAGGTGTATGACATTAGCAGCCTTGCCAAAGATGAGCATTTGAGTTGTAGGGAGCGTGACTACCCTAAAAAGTACTGCTCTCTACACAGACAGACACACACACACCTGCCATGTCTGGGATTAAAACAGCTACCTAATTTATCATACTACAGCAGGTCGCAGTTACAGGATGCACTATGGCAACTATTGGACTGCAGTTACCCAGAGGTGTATTTCTAGGTGGATGGCATCAGCAGCCTCGCCAAAGATGAGTATTTGAATTGTAGGGAATGTGACTACCCTAAAAAGCACTTCTCTCTACACAGACAGACAAACACACACACAGTTACCATGTCTGGGAATTGAACTCCCACCTAACTATTTCACCACACTACACAGTTATGGGACATGCCACAGAGATTACTGGGATGCATCTTTTCTACGGATGTATGTCTGGGTGGATAACATCAGCAGCCTTACCAAAGTAGAGCATTTCAATTGTAGGGAGTGTGACCACCTTAAAAAGCATTGCGGTCTACACACAGCTGCCAAGGCTGGGGTTAGAACTCCTACCTAACTAGTTTATCACACTACAGCAGTATGCAGTTGTGGGATACGCCACAGGGATTACTGGGATACAGCTCTCCCAAAGGTGTATTTCACAGTAGACGACCTCAGCAGGCTTATCATAGTGGGGCTATGGGGAGGGCAGTGTGTGTGCATGGGCCATAACCCATTCATCTAGGGGTTGACACTCCACATGCGGGCACAACCTGTGTCATATTCCACAGGTACGTATATAGAGCTGCTAGATGACTACTTCCTTGAACAGTCATATTGCACAGCTGGCACGTGCCCCACATACTCTGTAATGGTGACAGATACCGGTGGCTAGTATCTGCAGTGTGTGACATCAGACCCTTGTGCGGTTTTGGCCCTTTGGCTGTGTGCTGGGTGGGAGAGCCCTGGATGGCTCCTTGTCACAGTCACACTCTTCCACACATCAATGTATGTCTACCTTTGGCTTATTATAGTGTGTTGTCCTTACATATATGCCTGTATTCCTATCCACTGTGTGTGCAAAGCATATGTGGTGCATACTGAGGAGTGTCTGCACTAACATCTGCGCCTGCCAGATATGTCTAGTCCACTGGTGTTTGCAGACATGGCCTTCATGTGTTTGTATGACCTTTCAGTATGTTGTTGACTGGCATTGCCTTCATTACTCTAAGTGTGTGGGCATGCCCAGTATGGCCGTCTGTATTGAATGTGTGGATCGAGTCCAGGTAGTTTGTACTGCAGTGCTGACCTTTGTGTTGTACACGTACAGGTAGCATGCTGTCTCTGCAGGGTATACATCGATCATTTGGCATGGACTGTTACTATATTTCTGCATAGGATGGGGGGGGGCACCTGCCTATTTCTACATTTCTACACAGCATTGGGGGGCATATCTGACTGTTACTATATTTCTGCATAGAATGGAGGGCACACCTGACTATTTCTACATATCTATACTGGATTGGGGGGCACACCTGACTATTTCTACATTTCTATGTAGGATGGGGGGGCACACCTGACTACTTCTACATTTCTACATATGATTGGGGGGTACACCTGACAGTTACTATATTTCTCCGTAGGATGGGGGGCACACCTGACTATTTCTACATTTCTACACAGGACTGTGGGGGCACACCTGACTGTTACTATATTTCTATGTGGGATTGGGGGGCACACCTGACTATTTCTACATTTCTACACAGGATTGTGGGTGGACCACACCTGACTGTTACTATATTTCTACGTAGGATGGGGGGGCACACCTGACTATTTCTACATTTCTACACAGGATTGGGGGGTCACACCTGACTGTTATTATATTTCTACGTAGGATGGGGGGGCACACCTGACTATTTAAACATTCCTACACAGGATTGCGGGGGCACACCTGACTGTTACCATATTTCTACATAGGATGGGGGGGCACACCTGACTATTTCTATGTTTCTACACAGGATTGGGGGTGGGGCACACCTGACTGTGACTACATATCTAAGTCGGATTGGGGGGGCACACCTGACACTTGTACACATTTGCTAGGATTGTACTGGTATGTCGGGTACTCCATTTCAGTCTGTAGTCTTACCTATCGTGCTAGCTAGAGGCATACCAGTGTACTACAGATCTTAGCTTTTAATTACCTACATATTAGTTTCTGACTTCATACCCTTCAGAAATGACATCCCACTGCCTGACCTCCTGTAGTCTGTCTGTGTAGGCCTGGGAGGGAGAGGTTACCCATAGGCCTCATTCAGAGGCCATGGCACAACCATTGTTTGTGTTTGTCTACACCTGTCCTGCTAGCTGTGACTGTTGTTGGGTATGTGACCCCCCCCCCGACTGGCATTTGTGAGTCACTTACCTTGTGGGTGTCCCAGTATTGAGGGTGGTGCTGCAGGGCTGCCTATGTCAGATGCACATAATACACTTCCTACACATGGTTAGGCACAGGTAGTGTAATGTTTGGCACTCCTTATACTGTATGTGAGAGTTGGAGAGAGGTGTTATTTCCTGGGTCCCTCCTGTGTCAGTGTATGTGCTATGCATTGCCCCTTTGCCAAGGCCAGGTCATACTGGGCACACCTCCTTCTGCCTACTGGGTCAGGCTCAAGCTGTTCCTCCTCCTCCGAGTCATTCTGTGCCTGTGGAAACCTTGGCAATGGTGGGGGGCTGTGTGGCCCTGCCCCTTGCTGTTCCTGCTGCAGCTGTTTCCGCAGGATCATACTGTGTAGCATGGCACATACAAGGACAATTTGGGTACATGTAGCTGGTGAGTACTGCAAGGCTCCACCGGATGTGTCCAGGTACCAGAACCATGACTTGAGCATCCCAAACACACGCTCTACTATAATTCTGGTCTGTGCGTGTGCCTCATTATGGAGTTCATGTTTGGGTGTGTGCATTTTTGATGGGTGTCATCAGCCATGGCTCCACTGTGTATCCAGCATCCCCCACTAGGTGACCGTGATGGATGTCCCCACTGGCAAATCTCTGGTACAGCTGCGTCAGATGCCAGATGTGGGAATTGTGATAGCTTCCAGGGCAGCCAGTACACACATTCATTATTATGCCCTGGGCATCACACATGATCTGGCAGTTAATGGAGGGGAAGCCCTTGCAGTTGATGTAGACACTACCCCCCTCACCGGATGGTGCTTTGATGCATATGTGCATGCAGTCTATTGCACCCACTACCTCAGGGTATTCTGTTATTTGATAGAACAGTTGCATATTGCGGGCCAACACCTCACGGGTGTTGGGGAAATATACGTGCTTACCGACACGTGCTGACATGGCATCCAGGAACTGGTGGAGTACCCTGGATACTGATGCCTGTGAAATCTCCATCATATCTCCAGTTGGCCTTTGGAAGGTACCTGGAGCTAGTATTCTTAGGCCTACACATACCTTGGTATCCACTGGGATGGGTTCCCCTCTGTTAGTTCTTTGTATCAGGAGTGGCTGGCACAGCTCAACAATTTGCTGTAGGAGGTCCCTGTCCACCCTATAGCCCTCCACTATCTCCAGGTCATGTAGCCCCTGGTAGGTTATCCTGGGTCTGTACACTCTTCTCCGTCTCCTCACTGTGGGTTGGTCGACAGCATTCACATCCTCACCACCCTCAGCCTCTTCCACAAGTTGCATGATAGCTATTGCAGCCCCTATCATTTTGCTATTGTGAGTGTTAAAAGTTCCCCGCTTGTTTACACCGGTGGTGTAGAATGTGGGCAAAACCAGAGGGGAAGGTTTTTGCTTAGTTTATAGTAGTGTTCTGGGCTGGGCTGGACTGCCGCCTGTGTAATTGGCTGATTCTGATACATTTCACCTGCCAGCTAAGCTAGTTCTCCTTGATTACCTTCCTACTGCTGTTTTCCCTTCCCATTGCCTTCCTGTTTAAGCCTGTGTGTGCACCGTACAAACAGAGTGCTCAAATGTGCACACTGCTGGTATTTCCTGGTTTAACTTCTTTTTTCTTCCTGTAAAACCCAGTGTGCAGCACGCACACCCACTTAGACTTTGTAAAGTGTGCTAGGCAGGTTTAGACACACACCCCTAGCTTAACTGTGCTAAGGTAGGAGCAAACCCGAGCCACAGGGCTCCAATCTGCTTACAGTATGCCTGGCACACACCCCTCCCCATGATGTCACCTAACTCCTAGGCTGGCACCAAGCTTTTCCTACTCTTACACTCTTGGGACCTGACTCACATGCTGGGGGAAACGGGGATTCACTATCCTTCCCCTCATTTGCATAGGATTGCCTGGTAATACATAGTTACATGTCTTACACTGTGCCTCCCCCCTTAGCAACCACTACTCACTGGCCAGGTTGTCTTCTGCCTGCCATTGACTTGCATGGCAGAATACTGATTTTAGTTAGACTGCTTATTTTAGGTTTATTTTATTATTTTCTCCCAATCCCATTTGCGTGCCGCTGCCCTATGCATAAACAGCCAAGATCAGCTAAAAAAAAATAAAAGTTGATTTTCGTATTTATTTTTTGTTTGCAATGCCAATGGCCTTATACATGTCCATTGGCATGCTTACTACAAGCTATGCAGCCTTTATTTGGGGCTGTCACAGCTCCGTTTTGGATTTTGCAGAAATGTACTCGGTTACTAACGGAGTACTTCTCTGCAGATAGCACTAGTCTTGCACGAAATGTTGCAAGCTTCC
The DNA here is from genome assembly GCF_019279795.1 of Protopterus annectens. Lineage (NCBI taxonomy): Eukaryota > Metazoa > Chordata > Ceratodontiformes > Protopteridae > Protopterus > Protopterus annectens. The sequence goes on from NC_056729.1 coordinate 1,520,020,091, forward strand.
TGGATTGCAAAATCACTTCATTTGCATGGCTTTCACTTGTAAATAGGGTGATTTGCATGCCAGGGTTTAGTCAGGAAGATTAGTGCAGGAGCGCTCGTGCATGCCCCTGCAGGCTGTTCCTGGATCGCACGGCAGACATATTGCCTGATTGAGCTCCTGTACTGATCTTGCACTCCATGCAAGCTTTTGAGAATCCAGGGGAGAGTCTTTATTATAAGTAAAGTAACACAATGATATTTACAAAATCAACCATGCAATTTGAAAGCCACATTAATGGCAAAAAGGACTTATCATAAAAATAACTAAATAAGATTAAACCAGCCAAAAAATAAGCTGCAAACTAAGATATTGTAAAATAACACTCACTGTACTGCTAAATTATTGTTATAAATGTACCTGTCAATATAAGACACTTTAAAAATCACTATAAAACTAAAACAGAAAAAAATCCCAAAAGAAAGCCTATTCATAAAAATTTGGAGTATAATATATAATGCCATATTCAATATACACCTTAAATAAACAATATAATTCCTACGCTCTACAAAAATGAAGGTAGTAACAGTAATCCAAACATTTAAAAAATGAGTAAAAACAGAAAATGGAATACATGTGATGTATGTTACATAGAATAACTGGTATTCTATTACGGAACTTGACTTTGCAGCATATTAAGACAACTCTTTCTTTACAAACACAAAACATGTAAATTACTTTTCTTCTAAATTCATTTTTTGGTCAGCATATATAATCACAGCTGGCATCATTTTAATATGCTTATTTTTCAAAGCTTAATTACTAATTTAATTCTGTATGTTCTAATGAGATAACAATTTTAACTTCACTATTTCCTTTTTTTATAATAAACGAAAACTGTACTGTTTTAACATTCTCATTCCTTTTTGAACATCCTCACTACTACTACATGCCTTAACTATTTAATTAACGACCACTGCTAATGTAATATTGAGTACAAGCAATCTTTATGTATTCCATAAGGGAAAGCATCACATACTGGTACTCCTCTTCTTTCAGCCTTCTCAATAATCATACAATTTTTTCTTTCATTATATGTTATACAAAATGACCATCTGACCTCCCCCAAACCTAATATGCTTGCACTATCCTTTACTGTTCCAGTGAATAAATTCCTAAGGATCTGCGTATGTTCCCTCCTTGTTTCTTATTGAGTGTTCAAATCACACCATGTAATTTCTTATAACAGCCTTTATTTTTCTTATTTTTACTGTTCAGCAACAGTGAGCTGCACATTGTTCATCTCCTGAACTATTTTTTTCTTCACCACCAAAAACGTCAACCTATAACATTCCTTCATTTCTACTTTTAGAATTACACCTCCTCTTTCACATGCTCAACCATGTTACAGTTTCTAGTCAGATTTCATAACCTCACCCCTTCCACATTCCTGGTGCCTATTTTCATCCTTTTTAGGCATCTTCATAAGCATTGTCTGCAAGCCATTCCAAAGATCCATTCCAAAGATGCTGTCACCATGGAAATTTAGAGAAATAGAGCTGTCCTAGTGCTTTCTTTCTTACACCAATGTCTGTAATATTTTGAGACTATAATTTTTTTCAATACAGACATTACATTACAATTTTGTACTTTTCTTTCTTACAGAGAAAAGTATTAACTGTAGCAAGCACCTCTTTATCATAGTCTGCTCAGAAATAAAAATATTATCTACTGTAATTACATTGAAATCATGTTATAAGTCACCTTTCTTTCTTTATGATTATCTTCAACCAGGCTCTGTATTATTAAACTTTTTTACCTGATCTTATTAGCACTTCACAGTTAAACTCTCCCTATCTAAGAACTGATGTTGTAATATATAACTACTTCATTCTGCAGAATTACTTCATGACTTTTTATTGGGTCTTTTGTGCCTACAGTAGCCTATCTTCTTAATCTGATGTCTATCAATTTAACTGTTTCATTCTCTACTTCTTACAACTGTATTAACACCTGACAACTATTCCATCCTACACATAGCATACAGCCTATCCCCTTTTTGTTTCTAAATGCCTCACTTCTTCCTTAGTCTTCCTACTATTCAGTAAAATAAATAAATTAGTTTTAACTTCCATAAGCAAACACAGACAAGTAAGCCTTCTTTTTCAGTGTGCTTCTCTTTTACTGAACATTTGCACTTCTACATATTACCGATCCCTTCTTCTGTACCTGTACCTAACAAAGGCCAGCTTGACCAGCCTGCCTAACCAGTTAACAAACTGAAATAAAGAATAAAATAAAAATAAATGATTTTATTTAGGGATGTTACCTCTCTGCTGATAGTGAAGATTATGGGGTCTATATTAGCAAATCAAAAAACCCTTTAACCAAATACCTAAATGTCGACACCTATAACGTGAACCGGAAAAATCCCGAACGCACTAAACAGCGAAAAATAAAATAACGAACTGTCATAGTCAGCCAAGCCCACCACCCGCTACATACTACCTACCCAAACAAAATAAATAAACTGCATACATACACTAACCAAACCCTACTTCTAACCTAAAGTAAAGCACCAAAACCCTACTTCTAACCCTACACTAAACCCCACAAACACAACTAACTATGCACTATCCTAAACCCCTCCCTAACCCAAGGTCCGTAACTACCACACAAGTCCCCTACAAACATACACCCAAAAAAATAAATACACATACATAAAGAAAAACCCTACTTCCAGCACTACACTAAACCCCACATACACAACTATCAATGCACTATCCTTAACCCCTCCCTAACCCTAAGGTCTGTAACTACCGTACACTTCCCCTACAGACATACACCCAAAACAAATAAATAATACACATACATACAGCTAAATAAAACCTTACTTCTAACACTACACTAAATCTTACATGCATTACCTATTAACTTACCTTAACCCACATCCTAACCTTAAAGTCCTATCTATCACACACTTACCTTACGGATCTATACTGCACATGGGCCAACCATTGCAGTTCACATTTCCATTTTCGCTGTTTCGGACGTTTGGCATTTCCATATTTCGTGCAATACGTGTCACTCTTTCCGTATTCGCAATTACGGTCTTTCGCTCTGCTAATAGGAACCCAAGATTATGAAGGAAGCTTTTATTGTTTATTGTCATGAACAATAAGCTTGTTCAATATTTATCGAAGATGGGGACAACACCTCAGCCAAAATAGAGAACTGATCCCCATTTTCTAAAGTGGGCAGTGGAATACTTTCTAAATATAGATGTATGAAACAATCAAACTCCCTGGAAGTTCCTACATTTGAATACTAGAAAGCAGAAATTGCCTGATAGCTGATCGTCTTATTCAGGAGGAGAAATGCAGGTTCTGGTCTGGTTATGGAACAGTGGATCAATTATTTTTAGTTGCACAAATATTGGAGGGGTAGTAGTAGTTTGCCAGTACATTCTGCATGTGTGTTGTAGAACTAGAGAAGACAAATGAGTACTGCAACAGGACAGAGACTCAGACTACTTTTATCTACCATTCAATGCTTATAAATGGCAGTTATAAGTATGTAAAGATATACCAGTCTGGCAACCCTAATTCAACTTTAGCCTTGTACACATTGTGCATAATGTACTAACTGGAAAACTTTTACCTAGTGTGTACTATTTTTCTATAGCTTTGGCAATTGTAATAGAACTACTGTTGCTCTCAGCTGTATTAAGCTATTTGTGTTCTATGGCTTTAACTGCCCTCATAATGTATTTCCATTATGGCTCATGCAATGCCGGAAAAGGGTCCTTGGACCAGTTCACCAACCCAGTTAACAAATCATAAATAAATAATTAAACAAGCAAACAAATAAATAAATAATCATGAAGTGAGAGCTATAATAATATATTTGTCATTTAAGTTATATACATTCAAGGAGGGTATAAGTCTCCTCCAAGGGAGTGTTTTCCTTCCCCTCCACTTCATGATTTTTATGGACAGAATCCCAAGGTTTAGCTGAGGTTGGAGACCTGAGTGCTGCACATTACTTATGTTTGGAAGATGTTGTCCACTCACTCGTATTTGACACTGATCTGCAGTGTACACTGATGCATTTCCTGGCTAAATATGAAGCTGCTGGATAAACATCATTACATGTAAATCAGATATTAATCTTCGGTCTAGAAAAACATTATAGTGCACTTACCTCAAATGGCTTCCTCAAATGAAAATTTCAAGAATTCAGGGGATTTGAGTGCCACAAATGTGCATGTAAAGACAAAAATTGTGTTTCAGTTTCTCCCATTAGGGGTCGCCACAGCGGATCACTGGTCCACAGATTGATTGGCAGTGAAGTTTTTATAGTGTTGAGTTGCCAGCTTGGTGCCCAACCTTCACAGAAGCCACACATACACACACACACACACACACACACACACACACACATGCACGCACTTACTGCATGTCTTTAAAACTCATTCGACTACAGGGAGGACATACAGACTCTACACAGAAGGCTCTGACAGATGTTCCTTTATATTTATTTGTTTATCTATTTATTTTTACTGGGATTGTCAGATTGAGCCAATTTCTGTTTCAGCAGTGGCATTGGGAAAAAGCCCCAAACATAATGCATACAACATAACAAATACATAATCATAAATTATATGGTTTGATATAATACAAGAATAATTAAAGATGTATAAAGCATAAAACAGAAATCATGTCGTTTGGTAGCATATGACACAGTGCCTAGAGAGGAGTTGTGGGATTATATGAAGAAGTCGGGAGTGGCAGAGAAGTATACATGAGTGGTACAGGATATGTATGAGGGTAGTGTGACAGTGGTAAGGTCTGCATCTGTAGGATGACAGATGCATTCAAGGTGTCGGCGGGATTACATCAAGGATCAGCTCTTAGTGGACTATGATGTTTGCAGATGTTATTATGATCTGTAGTGAGTTTAGGGAACAGGTTGAGGAGACACTGGAGACATGGAGATATGCTCTACAGAGGAGAGGAATGCAGGTCAGCAGGACTAACACAGAATATATGTGTGTGAATGAGAGAGAGGATAGAGGAATGGTGAGGATGCAGGGAGCAGAGTTGGCAAAGGTGGATGAGTTTCAATACTTGTCATCAACAGTTCAGAGTTATGGTGAGTGTAGAAGAAAGGTGAAGAAGAGACTACAGGCAGGGTGGAGTGGGTGGAGAAGAGTGACAGGAGTGATTTGTGACAGACGGGTACCAGCAAGAGTGAAAGGGAAGATCTACAAGAGGGTAGTGAGAGCACGTATTTTATATGTGTTGGAGAAAGTGACATTGAGGAAAAGAGCTGGAGGTGGCAGAGTTAAAGATGTTAAGATTTGCATTGGGTGTGACAAGGATGGACAGGAATAGGAATCAGTATATTAGAGGGTCAGCTCAGGTTGGACGGTTTGAAGACAAAGCCAGAGAGGCAAGATTGCTTTGGTTTGGACTTGTGCTGAGGAGGTATGCTGGCTATATTTGGAGGAGGATGATAAGGCTGGAGCTGCTGGGTAAGAGGAAAAGAGGAAGTCCTAAGATAAAGTTTATGGATGTGGTGAAAGAGGACATGCAGGTGGTTGGTGTGACAGATCAAGATGTAGAGGACAAGGAGAAATGGAAACAGATGATCCGCTGTGGTAACTCCTAATGGGAACAGCCTAAAGAAGAAGAAGAAGAGGGCTTGTCCCTTGAGCAATCTGAACTGGCTTGAGTCGAGGGTCTGTAGGTTATCTATATCCTTAGTTATTAATTCCACAGCCTTAAAGATGATACTGGCCAGGCTTATGTTTTGGTTGTTGTGTGTTGTATGTGTCTATGAAAATGTAATTCACAATCTATGACAATTAACAATAGTGTCATATGAGTGACATGTTCAATGCATGTATCATTCAGAAATTTGAATTAAATTTAGGTATTTTGTTGGAGTAAGGAGACTGATGTAAACAACGTTATTCTTAGTTTCCTTGAGATTTATTAGAAGTTGAGTCAGAAAGCCATTCTTCATAATGGAAGATTTCCTGGGTTGTCTGTTGAATCTGCATAAGGTTGTTTGCTGACAAGATAAGGGCCGAACCATCTGCATATTGTATGAGGGTAGCACAATGGATAATAACATACATATCATTTATGAAGATATTAAATAGAATGGGTCCAAAGATGGAACTTTGATGGAGACCAGTGGTGGCAGATTGAAATGAGAACTAAACAGGCATATAATCCAGCCTGCTGCAACCAAATTACATGTGACAATATAGGCTTTAAATCCACATAATCTAATATACAAGAGGTGCATGGCCTTATCAGCATACAGTAAATACGCATTCCTGTTTTTCACAACAACCAGCATCTGCCATATTCAAGTAAGGTTTACATCTTTAAGCTACAGATCAGAGTTATGATAAATGGCTTCCAGGATTTCATCCACCTTTGAATAAGTTCAGTGCCTTGTGCTACAAAAATGCCAAAAGTAATTGAAGTTTGTCTTTAGTTTCAAAGGGTCTTAAAGCTTAAAAAGCATATAAACAAGGAAACCAGTGTGAAGTTAAAGAACCTGGCAGTGTCCCCCACTAAGAAGACTTTCCTGAAAAATTCCTCATCCTAAGGACAATCAATATATCCACCAATGATAATGAATGTTGTCAGCAAAATGTCCTGTAATGCAAATACATATACAATTTGTTCATGAATGTGTGTGTGTGTGTGTGTGTGTGTGTGTGTGTGTGTGTGTGTGTGTGTGTGTGTCTGTGCAAAATATTTTCCAGAAGATGTTACTGATACTCTCCTGTAACCACATTCCCTTCCTCGAATTTCTGGTAGTGTTGTGACCAGCTAGATACACTAGCACATTAAAAACACAGTTACGGTTTACCTTTAAAATAATCAGCTGTTAAATACTTTAGTTTCAAAGGGTCTTAAAGCTTAAAAAGCATATAAACAAGGAAACCAGTGTGAAGTTAAAGAACCTGGCAGTGTCCCCCACTAAGAAGACTTTCCTGAAAAATTCCTCATCCTAAGGACAATCAATATATCCACCAATGATAATGAATGTTGTCAGCAAAATGTCCTGTAATGCAAATACATATACAATTTGTTCAAGAATGTGTGTGTGTGTGTGTGTGTGTGTGTGTGTGTGTGTGTGTGTGTGTGTGTGTGTGTGTGTGTGTGTGTGTGTGTGCAAAATATTTTCCAGAAGATGTTACTGATACTCTCCTGTAACCACATTCCCTTCCTTGAATTTCTGGTAGTGTTGTGACCAGCTAGATATACTAGCACATTAAAAACACAGTTACTGTTTACCTTTAAAATAATCAGTTTTTAAATACTTTCATAGTAGCAATAGCTTGTACAGTAACTCTTAAAAAAGGTAAAGGAAAATAATAAAAAATTAGATCTGCAACCACAGTAATTAAAGTGAATAATAATTTTTGCTTGAAATAAATAAAATTATTCACTACACTTGGCAAACTCAAATACATAAACAAATTTGAATCTGTACAAGGAAAATACAAAATATACATGCTTAAACAAGCAGATGAGAATCCTATCTTCTTATTCTAACCTGACTCTACTCATAGCTGAAGTGATATTCTGACTTTCTATCTATCTCTGACTTATAACAAGTCCAAAATATAGTGACATCATTTCCACAGGCAAAACTGACTACAATTTGTACAAATACAATTCACCTACACAATTTCTGTCTCTAGTTAGAACAATCCAAAACATTTCTTTTTGTTTGTTTTAATATGGATGGATGGTGGTTTCCTGTTTTCAAAATCTCTTAACTGGAGTGGAAGGTAGACTCCAACAGGCTAGTGCTTAAATAAGGTAATGCTGAAGACACTGCCATGCTAGTTACAGTTTTACTGCATTCCAACTGAAAAAAGTCAGACACTCAGCACTGTTTACATTTTAGATGCTCCAGACAGATTATATATTTTGCATGCATCAAGATTTACAACTGCCACAGCCTCAGAGTTTTTTATCAGAAAACTAAATACATTTGCTTTCAGCTTAACACAGCTTCTTCACAGTGGCACCTCATTAGAATCAATCAAGCTTTTCTAGAAAAACCCTCAATAAAAACATCTTGGGGTACAAATGTATTTTAACTTATACTACCACTTTCCTGCCATGATAACCTATCTATATATTTATTCCTATGTCATAGCATAGGTGGATACAATACACTGCAGCACTAGCAAAGAGGTATTGTCTGGTTTACAAATCTAAGCCATGGTACATGTGGCACAGAATAAAATGATGGCTGTAGTAACACCCTAAGACTATCCATGTCAGTGCATGGAGTAGCCATGCTACACAACAGACATCACCATACAAATACAAGTAAGGATGTGGATAGGGCACAGTCATCATCACTTCCACATTTGCGTGAGGACACAGTGACAGGCGACTACATCCTGCATTGGTAGGGTCACGCTGCCATGATGTGATCATTGATGTTACCAGTGTCTACTGTGTTGGTTTGCAGTGTCAGCAATCAATGAGAGCTGCATCAGGGAAGGGGAAGCACTATATCCTATTTGATGAGCCTGATAACCAACATTGTCCTTTACCCGGATGACACACATGACCAGGTGTGGTATTTAGGGTACCCACAGACCACTACTCCCTATTTACATACTGTAGCCTTGCCTCAACATATAGCCCTGGAACCATATGTATCTTATAGCCTGGGCTTCTCATGGCTTCCTGTGCTCACAGTTTGCACTACAGTCAGTCACAGAAAAATGGTACTGTGCCATGACTGTTTCATGTGTCCTCAGTTACAAAGAGTCCCTCATGTCTGTTTCACTCTCACTGACATGCACTACAGGGTTTTAATATTTTTGCTAAAGTACCAAACATAATCGCTTCCATAATTCTGGGAAGCTCCATGCATCCAGAGGTTTTTTTGAATTCCTGTTTCAGAATTGAATAAGAAGTCTTGCATTAAATGCAGTCAATGTTTTACACCAGTGTAGACATGATAATGATGCCAGGTAGTGCCACTAACTCTGATTAATTGCTCTTGTGCAATGTGCTAGCCATACAATTTGATGATATATGAGCATGCCATGTTGAGCATGAAGCATGTGAAGTTTATGTTCTTGCCTGTTGCATATGTACACCCTCAACATCATGATACAGTTCTACGGCCATTTTCTAGCATTGCTGTGCAGTCCTATGCCATGTTTCAACTTCATGATGCAGTGCTATATTGTAGGACATGTGATTCACAAATGAGTATCTGTGTGCACGTGGCAGCATTTTGTTTCTCGAGTAAAACTGTTTGATTGGCTATGGCTACTCCAGGGACAGGGAAATGTAGTCTGGTTTTCTTGCTGGCATCAAACATTCTTGCAAGAAGTGCAGACAGCCTAATATTTACACTAAGCATTTTTCACAACCATTGTCTGATACTATCTTACTTGCTGTTTATATATACTTAAGAGTGCATGCTTTGTTTTGCAACTGCAGAGCAGCAACAGCTAAACACATTTAGGTGCCACAGAAGAAAGAAAGTGGTGAGGCCATCATCACCTCAGCCTGTGCTAGCAACCGCATCTGGTTTCGCATAACCACGCATCTTCAGATCTGCCTCTCCCCCTACAGGTCATGACCTGGAAGTGACATGTGCCCTCTGTGTGTCTACTTCTCAGGAGAGGTTAAGAAGTCTCCTCTCCTGAAAATCGATGACAGAACTTTCCAGCGTTCTTGTGGCATCCATTTGAGAACTGATGAAGTCTTTTTACCAGCAGAACCCATCAATTTGACCTTCAGGAGAGTAGCCAGCCCATAACATCAGCCATCCAGCTGAGTGATTCTTGATTTTATTGCCCTGTCTGCAGACCTAGAATCAGAGCTGTATCATGGTCAAATGGGGCCCTAGGCAGGGTATTTGACAGGGCACTCCCCTGCAACCACCACCTCCCTCAGCAGCAGCAGCCCCCCATCCCCCCACAGCCATTCCAGTGTCTCATTACTTGGCTATTTCTCCCCAGTTACCTTAAACACTATTCATACCTATCAGTGCTCATACTATTTTCTGGCTCTGGTTTGTACCAGTAGCCATTCTGCTTTGGATTATGTTGGACTGTGATGTTCATCTCATGGGGAGTTGGTGATAAATAGGCATATTTTATTGGAGAGGGTCTGTAGGTTATTGGGATTTTTGCTAGAAGTGGTGGAAACAAAAAGTAAGCTGTGGTCTAGTTGTGCAAGCAAAATGCCTTTGTCTATAACAGCTTTGGCTGTTGGAGATAGGAACTAAGAATAGTTTTGGGCCAAGAAGAGAAGGTAGTTAATTTTTAACTTGAGTTTCTATATGTGCTTTTAGTAAGTGAGGAATTGGGTGAGCCAAAGGTCAAGCTATCTATAGGAAGTGGCAGTTTCAAGATGATTGTTGCTTAGGTCTGTAATAGTGAGGATGTTTGGAATTTTCTGTCCTTTTTAGTGTGATTGAGCATAGTTTGGGTTTTTCTTGGGTTGAGAAGTTTTTTTTGAAGTAGAGTAATTGTGCTAAAAGATCTTTATGCACTTGGCTTTGGATGACATGATGGACATGGTTTGATCTATAGAAGACCATGTTATAAACATATATAAGTAGCTGCAAATGGAGTAGGTCCAATGAAAGTTTACTTATAAAAATGGAGAATATTAAGGGGGAAAATAATGATCCCTGATGAACACAGAATGAGTGTAGGCAGTGTCAGAGATAGAGGACCAAATTTTTACTGTAAAGGACTTGTTGAAAAGTCATCAAACCACTGTGAGAGTGCTGTACTGACAAGTATGGCAATCTCACAGTGGGGAAAGTGCTGTACTGACAAGCCCAGATAAAGAGCAAAACATGGCATTTCTATAGCTAGTGGGTTTTGCCTTTATTGGCTTGAATGCTCCAGCAAAGACTTAAAATGTAAAATGTGATACTTCATGTGTAGTCAGAAGCCATGTAACAGAAACAATGGCCTGTCCTTAAGGGCTGATTTACATGAATCCCATGGGCCTCCACTACAGGAGGTTTTAAGGTTTTAGACAGTGAAAATGCTAGCTTGGCTGTGTCTTTCTTGCATTGTTACTGAATGTTTTGTTTGCATGGGTTTTTTTACCCTTTGGTTTGAATGTTATTTGAGATATTTTGCAGGCACTCTAATGTTTTTGGACATTAAACTTGGTTTTTAAGCTCTATGTTTCCAAAATATGCTGAAAGAATCTACTTATGCTGTATGGATGAGCTTAGAAGAAAAGGGCAAAGTTTGGTATGTCTACAGCTACTGGGGCTTGGGTTTATTGGCCTTAGTACACCATTCAAGACTTTATGAGCATTGTTAGTCTGATTAAGTCTTTGCAGAAGATGAAAGCACATACTCTGTTCTGTAATAAACTCTGTTTATTTTTCTTATGCTAATTAGTTTGAGCACTATAGACAACTTTGACTTATATTAGGTGTCATATTCCTTATCAGTGGAGGTTGATATGTTTTACTGCCCATCTTTCTAATAAGGATTTCTACTGGTGGAATGTTGATAATTACTGGGCTGACAGTGGGTGTTCCACCACCATCACATATTTCATTGGCTGCTTTGGATCTGACTGGCTGCCTCCCTACAATGATGGCTACAATTATTCATTATCTCACCCTTACTATTCATAAAGATTCTATCAAGATATTCTCTTCCTCTGTACATTCAAACTCCCCTGCCAGTGGGCATAAGTCTGGCAGGCTGTCAATTTATTTTTAATGGTGGCTGTCCTCTATCATGGCAGGTTAATGACACTGGGTGTCAGTGGTTTATGTGTATTATGTTTGGATACCTGCGGCTGTGTCTTCATGGTAGGATCACCATGCTGTCATGCAGGGACTGTCTGGTAGGTTGTGTCAGCCACATGAAGCTCCTTTGGACTGGATACTTAGGATTCTGAGGTTGTGGATCCCAGCTTCCCTAACACTTGCAGTCACTTTTTTTGCAACTCACGCACTGCTTAAATGCCATATAAATGGGGGAGTGTGGTGTTAGATGGCATTTATGACTGACCTTTGTGGCACACATGCTGCTGTACTACCTTTTTTCAGGATCGTAGGATCATAGGAAGTTACTAGGCTAATGGCCCTAGCCAAGTTCTGCCCTTGTTTCCATGATCAGCACCTATTGGCCCTGTCCAAGAGAGACAAGAAACAGGTGGAATCCCTGGGGTGAATTTATGGTTACCCATCCAATCGTCCAGACTGCACTTGAAGAGGACCAAAGAGGTGCTGTGCTTGACATGAATTGGGAGCCTGTTCCACAGGTGTGGTAACCTCTGGGAGACAAACCTGTCCCTCCAGCAGGTTCTATTAATGTCACATATCAGGTTAAGGTCTTCAGAGTAAGTAACCTATGAGCCATTGGACTTATGGATATGCAGCATTTCCATTAAAGCAGAGTCAGAGATTGCCTTATACGCAAGCCAGAGATTGCCTCTTAATAGTCTGTATGAAACAGCGTAAAGTGACAGTGATTTCCACTAATCCATGTAGGACAGATGCTGAATACCTTGAATTGTCCTTATGAGGAACTTTTGTGGTCTCTCCAATTGCTGCAGGTGCCTGGAAAGGTACATACCAAAAGGGATGTTGTATTCAATTATTGGCCTGATGAGGGAAGAGTACAGGGAGGTTATAACTTCTTTTTTTCTGGATGCAAAGCCCTTACTTATGAGATGAGCAATACAGAATGCCCTTTGTACTACTATGGAGACATGGCAATCAAAGGTAAGGTTGCCGTCAACCTGTGTTCCCAGGTTTCTCACCACTGAGTGTGTGCTTAGGGTGTTTTTACTGATGTAGTAGTTAGCAGGAACATCATTCTTGCTGAAAAGGATGATAATACATTTTTTGCATTGAGTTTAAGGTCGTGACTTTGGCATCAATCATTTGTTTACATAAGACCCTCTTGTAGGATGTTGACATTGTTTGGGGATTATGTGACCACTCCCACTTTACAGTCATCAGCAAACTTTGTCATTTTCTTCCCATTTTTACTAAAACAGTAGCAGAGACATTTTGCTGTATATCCCTTATCAGGGCTCTCAGATGTCATCATAAAGGCGTGTTACTGAACATCCAAAAACACATTGTTGCAAGCATGCTATATCCATGTCCCTGGGCTCATGTAGTCACATGACTACCATTGTTGGTCATTCATTGCATAACCTGTTGAGTTTTTGCTAGTGAATCGCCTAATTAGTCTGACCTCCATCACTCAGCATCATTCCTGCTGAATATGAAATTAGCTTTGGTCCACATTGCAGTACCTCATCTGTTCTATTTTTGCTTGAGACAGTCATGTAAATGATGTTTCTGAATCCAGCCTGTACACACACACACCTGTGTGTGTATCTATACATGTGTGCATGTGTGTGTATATAATTCAGTATGTACAACCCATCAAAAAAAAAAATAAACAAAGACAAAAGACAAAGAGGGATTGTTGGCATGGGGGTGGCATAATGGTTAAGGTCTTATCCTGACAGATACGAAGTACAGGGTTTGATTCTGACCTCTGATTATTGGCTAGACTTATGATATTCTGCAAAATGATAATTTAGTATTTACCAATGAAGTTCAACACACCTTGCAACCCCCTCACATCCCTGCATAACTACATAGCTAACTCTGAGATCACACTTCATGGGGAAAATTAAAAGTCCCAGTTGCCAATGTACAACAAAACTTCCACATGCAAAGATCAGGAATGTGTGATCATTTGGCATTCAATTGCTTGTGCCAGTCTTTCACGCTATTAAACTATCAGAAAATTTGACTACATGATAAATATATTTAGTATTTTAAAATAGCCAAACAAGCAGTTAACCACCTTTTTCTTTAGTACCACCCAGAGAAAATGCACATAGTCAGAGAAAGAATATGGAGGTGCCTCATAGATGGTAACCAAAGGTCAGAACTGAATGCTAGGCCTTTGAGTTACAGGACAGAAACCTTAACCACTGAGTCAGTCAGCCTTCATGGATGTTTACTTTAGGTTAGTAGATGGATTAATGTTGAGCCTGTGTATACAAGTTTCACTTTATTCAGTTTAAGGAGTGACTCTACCAATATTAAGACCTGCTAATCTAATAGCCACTTTCTAACTAACTCACCCATTCACAGTAGCCTTCTACTCAGATGACTCAGGCTCTGTTTAAGTATCACCACTGGGAACTTAACATTGGCAGTGAAGGTCCGCATCCACTTTGAGTAAATTTATTGAATCAGTTCTCTAAATAGGAATATCTATGAAATACTGCTACTAAGAGCCTTTGCTTACCTGGAATTTATGTTGACTAGTAGCATAATGGAGTTCAGTACAACACCAGGAGCATTCCTTTAGCTTTGATTCTCAGTTGAAATCCTTTGTCTGTAGTAATCCTATTGCCAAATGTATCTCCCATGTACGTATCTGTTGCTTTAACATGCTGTTTACATGTCCTTTAATTCATTTATACACATTTCTGGTTACTGATGACCATGGTCTAGAAAGGGAGAAATTACTGTTCTCTCTGCAGCAGTTATGCATAGCAGTGAAACAGACAAGGGGTTTAACTGATTAAGCAGGAACAAATCTGTTCCTTTGCATATTAAACTGCTTGAATAGGATCACAGTACAGAAGCAAAATTATAGAATTCAAACCATTTTTTTCTTTTCTGCAAAGCTGTGTTTCTGTAACTAAAACTTGTCAGTTTATTAAATAAGACTGAGGACTGTAGGAAAACTACAAGCTTCCATGTATATTTGATAAATTCCACTAAACAGGAAATAAAATGTAACCAAAGAGCTATAGTATGAGTTTTATAGCCAGATACAGAACAAGAATAAATGTATAAAATAAAAGAATCCATGGATAAGTGCAACAACGTTTTATTATGACCTGAATATCTCTTACGGGTTTAAGAACTGTGTTTAATTGTTTTGGAGTGTGATGGTCTGGCATATAATGTCACACTATAAGGCTTTCTGAGTCAAAACATATCATTTTCCTTCTTGGTGATTGTTTACTTTAGACTTGTTAGCCAACTGAAACAATTCATTTTTCCCACCTGTGCCTCGTGATCATTACTTTTAGTTAAAAGCTCCTTCTTCATGCTACTATGGTTTCTATTTAATTTTCTAGCACACACACTCTTTTATCATCCAGAACCGTAAAAGTAAATTAAGGAAAAAATGGTTTTCTTTCAATTAGGCTCACAGTTGCTTTGGGTAACTGCCTATAATTCTATTTAATGAAAAAATAAAATCATTATTCTACCTATTGCATTGCCTTATGTGACAGGCACACAGAAGGCTCCCATTAACGTGCACCGTAGATTTATTTAATTAGAAAAATATTTTGTTTTCTCTGATTCTAAAAAGCTTCAGGCAAAAAATTAATCAAATCTGTTAGCTGGTAGTTAATGACTTATAAACTACAGGCATCTATCAGTCCATAGATTTTTCTTCCATTAAGTTTTTTTCCCTGAATTTAATGTAGCAATAAATAGAGTGTTAAAAGCAAACTTTATGTATCTCTGTGAAAACTGTTTTGATAGAGTGGTTGTATTAGTACTTTAGCAAATTTGATTTTTTATTGATAATAACTTGGTAAAAATCAGACATATTGATTTTGTTTTAAAATGTAAATAATTAGATGCAACCATTAACATTATACACACACACACACACACACACACACACACGCACACACACTCATAAACATTCTACTTTTATGATTCTCTTTCAAAAAGTACATTGTATATATCATCAGCAATTCTTGATGTCTATTCATCTGCATTTCTTATATTTTGTTAAACAAGTATAGTGAAATAAATCCATGTGGTGTTTTTAAGTCGATAAGCATATTATGGAGGATAAATGGCTTTAACAAAGTCTAAAGTTTAACAGTTTTAGTTTTGGAACTCACATCTACAACTTTTGACTATTGGATGCATATTAACAGAAATACAGACAGATAGCAGGTAAGGGTAGCTTGGCTTTTAGAGTCTGACACATATAATTTTATTGCAATCTCTGTAAAGATGTTGGCAGTATCTCCTTTCATTGCTGTTAACTACAGGGTTCGGTGATGATTTTTAATGTTTTTTTACCCAGTTTTCCTGGACAAGCCTACAGAAAAAGGTACATGTTGAATGCTTTGAAGTATTGTTGTGATAGATGCACTTATGAACTCAAGGCAGAATATGGACTGGTTTATAAAAGGGTGTTTAGAATATGACCTGTTTTTTCGAGCATACAATATCATACAGATTCTTTCAAATCAGAAGTCAGTCTAAATGTAATCCATGCTGCAGTACTTCCTAGTTAACATACCAATAGTGGCAAGAGAAAGTGTTCCATTTTAAACAATTAAGGATGTTACTGTAGCAAAAGATGTCAGGCATTGATTTGGGCATATGCCCAGAAACTACAAGTTTCAGTTAGTTTGGAAACAGCACTGCCACAGAAGTAAACTATGGCCAGTTTCTCACAGAATGGGAACATTGTCAAAATGAAACTGCTAATCATCTTATCAGATGAAGGAAATAAAACAGACAACTCCTGCTCTCATATCACTGGACAGATATTCAGTCTTTCCTTTAAAAAAGGTAAGTGACTATAAAAGCAAATTAGATTTTGGAATGGCAAAGCAGTCAAAATGTTAGATAATAGCAGCATTCTGAGTCTTTCCTGTTGGTCCCTTGTATTTTGTAATAGGTTACCAGGCAAAATGCAAATGAGAGGGCTCTTCACCAGCCAGCATGCTTCTTTTTGTAGCATATGGGTTTTCCCTTGGACTAGGGGAACAAGTAATTAGTAAGGCAATATTGTAATTGCACCTATTACTTCTCAGCCATCACATAGTATACAATATTAGTCTTTCATAGTTTAAGGAAAGTAAATGTTTCTGAACAGTAATATGTCAATGTTCAAATTATGAGTCTGATTTGCATTTTTGTGTATTTGTTTTTTTTTTTTAAGTTAAATAAATAAATACAATTAAAAAAAGATTCTGCATGTTTCTGTAATGAAACAAAAGACCTCATGTGAAGTCACATATAAGAATAAGGAAAAAAGAGTGGTAACAATTTGTAGTGAAAAATGAAAAATAACATCCAGTCAGTCTAATGGAACCTGTTTATGTGCCAGTTTTTTCTTTTAATTTTGACAACATTTCAATGTCCCAAGGAAGTCTAGATAAATAGTAAAACTATGTAGTTCAACATAATATGGCTGGATAATGACTACTGCCAAGCCATAATCAAGTCTGTTGTTTTTTTTTTGTTTTTTTTAAATTTGATAATTGGGTAGGTGGGCTGGACTAAAGACCCTTTTCAGTCACAACCTGCAGCAATTAGGACAAATTACTGTAATAAGACATTTAGAGGAATGTGAATGTGCATGGTACAAAAACAAAGTATCCAACCGAAGCACATTAAGTACAGACATGACATGAAAAACAAGCTGAGACTGTAATTTTTACCCATTGTCTAGAAAACAGGTGCAGATTGCCTCATTTTCTTTGATGTCCTTTTAGTTTAATTTTAAATGTAAAAAGTGCTTCTGTTGCCTAACCTCTGATGGTAGGTGATTCCATGCTGAGGGACCTAATCTGGTTACAGCTCTTTCCCCAATTGCGGTTTTGAATAGAGGCCTAAAAAGTGAGACAGCCTCATCATTGTTGTCTCTGAGAGAATAAGTTGATTTTCAAAAGTGCAGTTTTGATATCATGGGAGGACAATGCTCTAACTTTATATTTTTTTATTTATCATTTGTGGACCACTTTAGTCACAATAGGCTAGTGGCCTCTTTTCAGGGCAGATCTGAGCTTGTTATTTTTTACTAGCAGAAATTTGGCCAGGGCATTGGGAAACTTCATATATTCTTTTTGATTGGTGCCTTGGCATCTTTTACCTCTACCTGAGATACCACCAGCTCAAGCAGATGGGCCCTTGGTTTGACATGTCATCCTAAGGATGATACACACAGGAGTGCAGCACCCACTTATACTGTACTGCAGTGTCAGCAATCCATCAGTAGCAAGTTTGCTGTACAGGGAACAGGTAACCAGGTGAGGCCTTTTAGGAGATTGCAGCAGTGTGTGCAGAGATCTACAGGAGTCTGAATCTGGACTTTATTTTCAGTTTGTGAATATTCCATTTTTATAGAGGCAGGCCATATTTGATCTTTGGAATTAGCATATTTTTGGCTTGTACATGTTGAGCAGAAGGAGTGAGTAGATGTGACATATCTAAGCATAGATTTAATTGAATAACATTTTACTCACAGCATTGTCAGTGTGTTAAGTAAAAGATAAAGTGGAATCCAAAGTAATACTAAGGGATTTTTGTTCTTTGACATTTGAGATTAGTTCTTTGACATCTGAATATTTTCATGAATCTATTAATTTTAATTTACTTATGGTAAAAATAAACTGCAATTTGTTTAATTGAGTTAAATTTCAAATATTTAGTAGGCTTCTGTTAAATTGTTTGACCTAATAAAAAACATTTTCTTTCACTGCACAATCCATTACTAGGTTTTTATATCTGAATAAAAGGAGGTTTACATCACTGATGAAGAACATATCCACACGTCAGTGATCTCAGATGAAGAGACAGAATATCTTGATAGGTTCCAAGTCCCTTGGAAATTATAAAAAAATTGTAAGGATGTTTACTTAAGGTTTTGCAGACTCATTTCATATCTAGAATTTGATCTGTGTATCTTTTTTGGTGTTTAGCTTCAGAACTCTGAGGCATTGTAAAAAAAATCTTTGTATATTTTAACCATTGCACCAAGAAATGGCTAGGCATTCTGTGGCCTTTTACTATGTTTAATTCATATTGGTATCCATGATCTGGATGTTTACTGGTGATCTACTTTCAAATATAGGAATCCTGTCAAAAAGGGAAAATCAACTGAACTTCTAGGATCGTTTTCTCTTTAAAGTTATATTTAGACCTTAAAAATATGATTTGAAGACCAGATAATCTGGTTTGTTGGGCATTCGAAAGACATGCGTAAATGGGTGTGCCTTTGTTGAAGGTTGGACATCGAGCTGGCACCTCGGCATTCGTGAAAATCTACTGCCAATCATTAGCGGACCGGAGTTCCCCTGTGGCGACCCCTAACCTGGAAAAGCTGAAAGACAAACAACAGCAACAAAACTCACATACTTTATATGTTTATTTATTTATTATCTGTCTCTGTATTTATTTTATACTTACATTGTATGTATAACTAACAACGATGAATAACATCTAGCAATAAATGTGGATCTAAGGAGTTAAGGGAGGAGTGGGAGTTTATGCAGCTGTTTTGGCCTAGATGCTATGAGATGGTTGCAAAAAAGATGAAGAAAAAAAAAATCAGTTTGCAATTCTACAGTGAATAGCTTATTAACTTTATGTTTAAAAGTTTTAGAGTTTTAGCTCCATGTCTGAAGCAAGCATTTTGTGAGTTGTAATGTAGATTCATAGACTCACATGTCCATGGGTGTTTACTAGGCTAATGACCACAAGGACCTTTTAAGCCTAGCCATGCATCCCAAATCTCTGACAAGTTCTGGTACCTTGATAAGTGTATGCAGGGGTTTGGAAGGTGAAACATTTAAAAGCAGTGGCCTGGGAGATGAACCATTTATAGGCTCCCTCTGTTCATTAGAGACATAGGTGCCAAACCAGGGATGAATTTCCTGTTGCCCCTCCAACTGTACAAGTTACACTTGAATTGGGTTATGGAGGAACTCTGCTTCACGTGGATGGGGAGCCTGTTCCAGAGACAGGGTAATCTCTGGGATACATGCCTGTCTCTCCAGAAGATCCTGTTTATATCACAGGCAAGGTTTAAGTCCTTAGAACAGGTAATTCTGGTGCTGTTTGTTTTCTAGATATATAGGAGGTCCATCAGGGTGGGGGTCTAACAACACCTTCTCAGCCAGTCATAGATCTCCCCTCAACAGCCTGTAAGAGGCAGACTACAGGGATAGGGCCTTGAGGCAGTCTGCATAGGGCATATTACTTACACCCTGTATTCTTTTAGTGAGGAACCTCTGTGGATATTCCATTTGTTGGATATGCCTGGTTATGTAAATACCAAAGGTGCTTTGTAGTCAATGATAGGTCTGATGAATGCCAAGTACAGTGGAACAATGACTTCCTTGAACCTAGATGCTATACCTTTGTTTATAAGTTGCACAATATAGAATGATTTCCTCAGTACTGTAGACACGTGATGGTCAAAGACTAGATTACTGTCTATGTGTGTCCCCAAGTCCCTGACTACTGGGTCAATGCTTAGGTGTGTGTTGGCAATATGATAGTTACCAGGAGTGGATAACTTCCCAAAGGATACTATTATGCATTTCTTGGCATTTAGTTTTAGTCCATGGTTCTGGCACCAGTTGTTTGTCTGTGTAAGCCCTTCCTGGAGAACATCTGTGTCAGTGGGTGATTCAAAAATAGCTCCTAATTTGCAATCATCTGCAAATTTACTCAGCCAGAGGCCATTGGCATTGGCTTTGGCTTCAGAGAAGTAAATACAAAAAAGAAGCAGTCCCAAGACCAATCCCTGAGGGACTCTGCTTGGAACTGGTGTCTTTGTATAGGCAGACTCCCAATTCTAACTTCCTGAGTCCTGTCTGTGAGCCAGCTGGCTATCCACTGTGTTACATAAGGGTTTGTACATAACCTCTTAAGTTTGTAAATGCTCACATGGCAGATTGTGTTAACTGCCTTGGAGAGGTGAAGGTAGGCAGTGTGAACCATTTTGCCCTCATCCTTGATCACTGATGAAGGCTTTGTACCGAAACCGGTTTGATTGATTGGGTTTTCTAAATAAAGTTCTTACTAGGTGCATCTTTTCTGGTGCTGGCCTCTCTTTTGTATTCTGCAAATAATCAGTGAAACATTGGCTTCATACAAATAAAGGATTAGTAGGTTAGATGTATAAAAACAGGAAATATAAGAAGTATTAAATAAACTTTGAATAAAAAGTCTGAAGAAAAATGAGAGGGAAAGAAAGTGTTTTTACTGGTTTTCTATGAAAATTGATACAGTTTTTCTTTTCATGTGTGATGACATGGGGTATCACCAGACTGCCAGGAGAAGTAGGGCAGTGGATGTGTAACATATACCAATACAGCTAGTTGGAATTTTGTAAAGAATTCTATGTTATTTGTATATCAAACTGATATGTACAGATGCTTGTGTTGAAAAAATGTATTTGTAAAGTTGCTTGTGTTAAAAATTTATCAACAGTGTGTCATGCTGGACAGAAAAGAAACACAGAGGTATATCAGGCTACTGTATTGTAACTGATTAAATGTATACCTTTTAACAGAGGATACTGGAAGAGAAGAGGTTAATCGCAAATTTTGAAAACCGTTTGAAATTAAATTACCTGACTTAAGCCATAAAAAATTTATCTTACAGTTCTCAATGCAGCCAGATATAAAATGTCTGTACTAGGAAGCTCACTGCATTGTCTTTGGGGTGAGATAATTGCTACTCTGGAAGGCTGGAGTTTTGAAATTGTTGTATGACTTCCAAGAGCTGCAGCAGAAATTAGCAAGGCTCGTGTGTATGTGTATTATTGACACATATGTGCTAAATCCTGACAGCTTCTAGCCAAGGGGGGGTGGCAGATGATGACTATATGTATCTGATGTCATTCTGTAATCCATAACTAAAAATGATATTTTAATACTATGTGAGACGGAAGTCTCATTGCACTCTGTTTCTGTAATCTGACAAAGAAGGATCTCTCTCTTTATTTCACCTTGCTCTAGTAAGCAACCAAGTAATAATAATTATTTAGATCAGTCAGGAAAATATAGTGAGATTAGTTAAGCATTGTTTTTCTGAAACTGTGTGACCCTGTCTACCTGCGTTATTTTTCATATTTCCTCTGACTGACACTCTGGTGTTTATTTTAAATAGATATTTAGTATTTTCATGTTCTGTTCTTATTTATTATTAAATACATTTAAACTTTTCATTGTGGCTGCTCCTTTAGAGAATATTTTAATGTCTGAGAGTACTTATATATATTTGGTGACAGTTCTGGCTGCACATGAAAGCCGTGCAGTTGGTCAAAATACCATTTCTATTAATATTAATTTCACTCAGTATAATTGGGTACCTTTGCAAGAGCCTTAGAGTAGCTGGCTTTGGAGTGTCTGGTGGCAATGGTGTAACTACCTTATAGTCTGGGCAGAAGGGGGCATAGCTAGCAAATCTGTGCCAGCCTTTCCCAGATGTGTGTATGTTTGTGTCTGTGTGTGTGTGTGTGTGTGTGTGTGTGTGTGTGTGTGTGTGTGTGTGTGTGTGTGTGTGTGTGTGTTTGTGTGTGTGCGCGTGTGCATGTGTGCATGTGTGTGCATTTGTGCGTGTGTGTGTGTGTGTGTGTGTGTGTGTGTGTGTGTGTGTGTGTGTGTGTGTGTCTGTGTGCAAAAAAAATCAAATTTCAAAAAGTGTGTATATCATCTGCTTGGAGCAAGGACACAAAACATTGGTTTCACAGAGAGGGTGCTGGAGGACTTTGCTTGGACACTCAGCTGAGGACTCAACCCCACAGCTGTGCCAGTGGGGAATCCTAGGAGAGAGAGAGAGGACCCAGCCCCCAGACTAACTGTGTTCCCTGTGTGCTCTTAATGGAAATTGTGCTTGATGCAGAAAGCTGTATCTGGAAATAGTGGGTTTATCTATTTTTGTTCCAAGTGAATGTCCCTCTCCAGTGCCAGTGGTGAGCTCCAAGCTCCTTAATTACTGCCCCAGAGTGGGGACATCACATATCTACCCTCTTTGAAGACATGCTAGTTTTTCAGGTGACTTTAGAGGACTGAGCCTATCTGGGAATACATAAACCTATACCCTGTCTTGAGAGCCCATCTGCAATGACATTGCTAATCCCACTATGGTGCTGCATTTCATATTATATAACGACAACCTTAGTAACTTGGCATTTTGCTGGCTGTCTCAATGTAGCCATTCGAAGGGATTGTTTTCTTCCATTCTGATAAGGTTGAAGTTTGTGTAGTGCCCATACTATAGCTAGACATTCTTTTTCTACGGCTGCATAGCATTCCTCTAAAGATTGGAGTCTACAGCTGAAATACATCACTGCTTCTCTTCTCCCTCTGAGGAAACCCAGCCCAACCCCATGGTTCAAAGCATCCTCCTGTACAACAAATTATTTGCTGTAATCTGGACTGGCTAATAAAGAGGGTCCTCCCAAAGCCCCTTTAAGCTTTTGGAATGCCTGCTCGCATTCGGTGGTCCATACTTCCTTGTCTGACCTGTTTTTCCTCATCAGGTCTGTGAGGGGAGCAGCTATTGTACTATAATTGGGAACAAACTTTCTATAGTAAAAAACAAAAAACACATAGCCACTGACCACTACAGCAAAAGTTAAAACTTTAATTCTCTCTGACATCTCAGCAATAATGTGAGCAAAAAAGGAAGCTAGCAGGTATGGCTGGTGCAAGGCAAGCAAGCTAGTTAGACCAAAATGAAAAAATGCCAGCACCAAGAATGAATTGAGTAATAGTAGCTGTATTTAAGCTGAAATTCTAGACCGGTTTCAGCACATGGCTTTCATCAGTAGATTGTTACACATAGAATGAGAAGGTCCTGCTATAAATATCTTTATAACCGGAAGTAGAAAGACATCATTTCCTGTCTCAAGAAGAAAATGTAATTGTTACAAAAATGAACATAAAAAATAAAAATAAATATTGGTATACATAATGTAATACAATTCAAAATACATGTGCTTTGAAGATATACATATTCCAACATCAATATTAAAGTCAAAAAGGAACAATGTTTGAATTATGATAATTTGTCATTAAGTCCAGGGGAAAACAAACTCCCTAATTTCACTATCCATCTTTTCTCTTTGTTATTCAGAATATCATGCCATCCAGTTTTGAAAGCACGGTTGCCTATAATGTTATCAATGATAGTAAATGAAAACTTGGCAGTGGGATGATTCATAGTGTGTCTGTATAAGGCATTTGTAATCCTACCATTTCTGATATCCCCAGGTGTTCAGATATTCTAATTCTGAACTGTCTGGATGTCTGTCCAACATAAAAAGCTTGACATGTGCATGTTGCAAGATAGATAATCCAATCCGAACTACAGTTACTAAAAAAAACAATATCATATAAATGACCAGTGTTTTTACTAGTAAAAGTTTTTGTTTTAAATATGTAGCCACAAAAGCTGCAATGACCACAAGGGTATATTCTTCTATATTGCTCCCCCAAATAGTCCTCTAAGAGGGAATGAGACTTCAATATGTTCCAGTGTTTATGTATATATATATATATATATGTATATGTTCCTCTGAGCAAGATTTAAAACAACATCATGATGACTTAGCCAATAGGTTTCTCACTAGAGGATATTCCAGACATACTATCAGTTCTGCCATGCAATGGAGCAGAAACCAATCTAGGGATTCACTACTGGAATATAAAGAACATCAAAAACAGACAAATCAAGAAACCTGCAGATTTGTTACAACCTATGGTAGAAATACTAAACATCTTTTTAATATTATAGATAAACATTGGAACATATTGAAGTCTCATTCCCTCTTAGAGGACTATTTGGGGGAGCAATGCTCATTTTCATACAGAAAGGGGAAAACGCTGGGATCTCATTTCTCACATTATAAGAAAATCAACTCTAGGGATGAAACTTTATCCCAAAGAACATTAACAGGTGAGAAACTAGTTGGAATATACCCTTGTGGTCATTGCAGCTTTTGTGGCTACATATTTAAAACAAAAACTTTTACTAGTAAAAACACTGGTCATTTATATAATATTGTTTTTTTTTTTGGTAACTGTAGTTTGGATTGTTATCTATCTTGCAACATGCACATGTCAAGCTTTTTATGTTGGACAGACATCCAGACAGTTCAGAATTAGAATATCTGAACACCTGGGGGATATCAGAAATGGTAGGATTACAAATGCCTTATACAGACACACTATGAATCATCCCACTGCCAAGTTTTCATTTACTATCATTGATAACATTATAGGCAACCGTGCTTTCAAAACTGGATGGCATGATATTCTGAATAACAAAGAGAAAAGATGGATAGTGAAATTAGGGAGTTTGTTTTCCCCTGGACTTAATGACAAATTATCATAATTCAAACATTGTTCCTTTTTTACTTTAATATTGATGTTAGAATATGTATATCTTCAAAGCACATGTATTTTGAATTGTATTACATTATGTATACCAATATTTATTTTTATTTTTTATGTTCATTTTTGTAACAATTACATTTTCTTCTTGAGACAGGAAATGATGTCTTTCTACTTCCGGTTATAAAGGTATTTATAGCAGGACCTTCTCATTCTATGTGTAACAATCTACTGATGAAAGCCATGTGCTGAAACCGGTCTAGAATTTCAGCTTAAATAAAGCTACTATTACTCAATTCATTCTTGGTGCTGGCATTTTTTCATTTTGGTCTCAGCAATAATGCCTTCAAGGAGTATAAACATTGAAAAACACCAATGCTTTATATAACAAGTATAATTAAGCACGCAATGAATCAGTTAAAACCAATTATCATAATAACTAAAGTAAAACCCACCAATTGAGCTCCACATTCATTCTTTTAGGTACCATTGTATCAAATGTCACTATGTGCAAGGCTTCCTTATATAAAAGTCTATTTTTAACATTTTTTTCTATTTGAATATTATCTATTTTCTCAAAAATACTACATTGTAACCCCACAGACTGACTCTGATGTACTTTATGAAAGTGCTCTGCCACTGAGCTTGATTCCTTAGCATTGTCAGTGTCTCGAATTTGCTCTAATAGCCTAATTTTAAAGGCTCTTTTAGATTCCCCAATATAAAATTTATTACAGGGGCATTTCAGGGCATAAATAATGCCCTCAGTGTCACACTTAAAATAGCCCCTCGCCTTAAATTTGACAACTAGGTCTAATATGTTTACAAGCTGTACATCTTCTGCAGGTCACAGTACCCTGAAAATTAACTATAACATTCAAATTTGAAGGGGGCATAACAAATCTACCTCTAACTAAAAAGTTTTTGATATTCCTACCCACTTTGTAGGATATTTTAAATTTTTCAGGCATCCATAAATGAGAATCTTTTAATGAATTTAAATAACACCAATAATATTTTACCAAATTAATTACTACCTCACTAAAACAGCTATATGTATTCACAAAATATATATCAGATGTTTTGCTATCATTCACAGATATTAATGTTCTGTCTTTCCTTGAGTGTCCCTTAATATATTCTTTACTTAATTTTGAACAGTTATTATCCAATATTTGTTTATTATAACCTCTAGACCCAAATATAACACAATTTCTTAATATCTCCTGTTGGAGTTCTATTCCATCATTACATAATCTATGTAATTGAACCAGTTCCCTATATGGTAAAGCCTCTGTGGTATGAGGGGGATGGCAACTGGAGGCTTTCAAATATTGAGCATTGCCCTCAAACTTTCTATGTACCTTAGTATATAATCTGTTTCCACTTTTTATATCCAAATCTACATCCAAAAAAGAAACTGTTTAGACTTTTTGAACGCCTTCAAATTTTAAATTAAATTGATTTTCCTGCAAACTATCAATAAACTTAATAACATCATCTTCCCATCCCTCACATAAAAAAATAAGATCATCTATGAATCTCAAGTATCTTTTTATATACTGACAATAAAATGCAGATCTCTAAATATATTTCTGTTCAAATAAACCCATGCTTAAGTTTGCATATGAGGGTGCAAAAGCCGCTCCCATAGCAGTTCCTTGTTACTGGTGAAAATTTTCGATTAAACAAAAAAAAAATTTAGTTAAACAAAAATGAAGTAACTCAATGATGTATTCAGTGGCTGAACAGTCACCCAAGATAAACCTGACAGACTCCATACCAAAAGTGTGTTCAATGCTTGTGTAAAGACTTTTAACGTCCAATGTGATCCAATACATGTTCACATTCCATTGTACATTTTTCACCTTACTGGTGAAGTCAAACACATCTTTTGTATATGCAGGTAATAACATAACTTTAGAGAGTAACAAATGATGCAACAAACATCTTATATTATACAAAAAATAGTTCCTGCCTGAATCAATTGGGCAACCAGGTGGCCACTGAAGACACTTGCGTAGTTTAGGTAAACAATAGAAATAAGCAATGCAATCATTTTCCACATTAAATTTCTTTTTAGCATCATCCTGGGATATATACCGTAATCTGACACCTTTACTTACTTCACCATATTCTTTAATAGCTGACTCATAAACAGAATAATGTACTTTCTCATAAACACTGACATCATTAAGATGTTCATAACACATGTCAAGGTACTGAGAAATGTGTGGAACAAGTTTATTGCCTTTATCGGCAGGTTTAAAAATAAGATCCTTCCTATCGCTTAATCCTAATAAAGCTAACCATTCATTTTTAGTGAGGTTGTAGGGAATATTGTTAGAGACCCTAAAAAATTCCTGTTCAACAGAAAAATTTTACATTTTATAAAATTGCATTATGCCATCACAATTAAATATGGGAATGAATTTACACTTAGTTTCAATGGTGCTAATATCAAACTCATAATATGCATTCACATCTTCTTCCGAGAAGCAAGAATAAAACCTATTGTCTTCAGAGACTGGGCTCATTGTGGGTCTCATTTTGATTAGAAACACCATCAAAATTACTAAAAATATATTTCAGCCGTAACTTTCTTGAAAATTTAAATATATCACATTTTAAGTCATGTAAACGCGGAATCACTCTGGGTATAAACTTTAGCCCACATTCAAGTACAGATTTTTCAACATCATTTAAATTGTAAATAAATACCACAACTGCAGTTGAATATTTTCCACCACAAGAAAGAAAGAGCCAATGAAATGCCAAGAAAATGATTTAATAAAATACAAATGCAAATCACACACAAAAAACTGCTCTAGCGCCTCGGCTTTTGCAAGCCTTTTACAGAGTATGACTCACTTGTAAAACACCACCCTTTAAATTATTATCCACAAGCGTTTTCGTCTTGTACTATAGACTTCATCAGATGAATGACAAATCTGTTAGTGACCTACAAGCAGACCATCCCCCTGGTTTAAATGATTTTATTTCTATTAAACCCTTATTAAAATTAAGGTCTGCCAAATCGTAAAGATGAAATAGGTATTACCTAGAGCGGCCACGAGATGGCAGTAACTAACTTGTAGGCAATAGTGCTGGGTTTGGAATGAATTTTATTCCATTATATTTTTTAAATATATTAAATGAATTATTTTTTTAAATAAACGAAATGTTTACAACTTGTGAAATTAAGAATAGGGTACTTTTATAGTTTTTAATGTAATTTAATTTATAATGGATATACATTTTGTGAATGTTCTTTTTATGATAACTACAAATGAGAAGTTGGTTTTAAGTGTTTTTACTTACTCAAAGGCTAGCTTTATTATACATTGATTAATTGACCACGTAATTAGTAGCACTATATATATAGGTCACTAACAGATTTGTCATTCATCTGATGAAGTCTATAGTACAAGACGAAAAAGCGTGTGGATAATAATTGGCATTCATGTTGTTGTTGAAATAGTGTGTATTTGTGTTTTTGGACTTGGAATAAAATTGGTACGATCTAAACCGGAATTCCCTATCTCCACTAATCAAAGAGCCTGAATCCTCACCACTGACACTAGAGAGGGATGTTCAGTTGGAACAAAAATGGATACAGTCAGTATTTCCAGATGCAGCTCTGTGCATCAAGCACAATTACCCTTAATAGGGGACACATTAAGTCCTGGGGCGGGTTTTCCCTCTCTCTTCAGATCCCCAAAAAGACTACCCACTGGCACAGCTGTAGAGATGAGTCCTCCGCTGAGTGTCGAAGCCAAGCCCTCCTCCAGTCTCTCTATGAAAACAGTGCTTCGTGTCCTGTTCCAAGCAGGTGACACCCACAGACTTTGAGATTTGATTTACACACACACACACACACACACACACACACACACACACCTGGGAATGGTTGGCATAGATCTACTAGGTATGCCCCCTTCTTCCCAGACTATAAGGTAGTTACACCATCACCAGACACCCCAAAGCTAGCTACTCTAAGGCTCTTACAAGGGTGCCCAATTATACTGAGTGAAATTAATATTAATAGAAATGATTAGCCAATTCAGTAAGGCTTTCAGGAGTGGCCACAGTGTCACCAAGTAGCTGTAAGTCCTCTCAAAGTTTAAAATGTTCTCTAAAGGACCAGCCACAATGAAAAGTTTAAACACATTTAATAATAAATAAGTAAAGAACATGAAAATACTAAATATCTATTTACAATATACACCAGGGTTTCACTCACAGGAACTATTAAAAATTACACAGGTAGACAGGTTCACACAGCTACAGAAAAACAATACTTAACTAATCTCACTATATTTTCTTGACTGATCTAAAGAATTATTATTACTTGGTTACTTACTAGAGCAAGACAAGAGGAAGTGGGTGAGAGATCCTTCTTAGTCATGTTACAAAAACAGAGTGTAATGAGACTTCAGTCTCACCTCATATTAAAATTTCATTTTAGATAAGGATTACAGAATTACATTACATGCATCTGGTCATCTGGCTTCTGGTTCCCATGCCACCCCCCCCCCCCCTTGGCTAGAAGCTGTCAGGATTTAGCACATATGTGGCAATAATACACACACAAAGAGCCTTGCTAAGATCTGCTTCAGCTCCTGGAAGTCATAAAAATATTTCAGACCTCCACCCTTCCAGAGTAGCAATTAGTTCACCCTAAAGTCAATGCAGGAAGCTTCCTAGTACAGACTTTTTATCTTTGGCTGCATTGAGAGCTGCAAGTTACAATCTTTATGTCCTAAGCCAGGTAATTTAATTTAAAACTACTTCTCTTCCATTATCCTCTGTTGGAATGTATACATTTAATCAGTTACAATACAGTACAGTCTGATATACATGTATATTTCTTTTATGTCCAGCAGGACATCATTTTGATACATTTTTAATAGAAGCAACTTTACAAATAAATTTTTCAACACAAGCATCTGTACAAATCAGTTTGATATACATATAACATATAAGTCTTTACAAAATTCCAGCTAGCTGTGCTTGTATATGTTATACATCCACTGCTCTTCTTTTCCTAGCATAGCTGGAAATACCCTATATCGTCACATCATGTTCAAAGATGAATACTAGATTATCTGCCCTGAAGGGCAATTTTAAGCCTAGTCAACAACCCAAAGTCAATATAAAAGCCTGTACCTTGTGTCTATGAGGTGAAAACCTTAACAATTTTGCCAAACTCATTAATGGTGAAGCACTCGTACATATGTTGCTTCTAGAAGAGGGAGTTATAGAGACCAGCTGCTGAACTTCTAGATTTAATTGATAAGGAATCAATTATTACTCATAATATTAGTAGCTTACAAAGAAAATCAGAAGCAACAAGTTATACTCACATCCATCTAGGTTACAATGACATACAGTAGGTCAGGCAGAAGAAAAAGAGATCTAGCTCAGCTGATGCTGAAAAATATATGTTATTTAAAGTTATTATTCTCTGGAGTATGAATTATGTGCTCAAGAATTATCCCTAGATTGCTGTTTATGGCAACTTACTTTTATTCATAAAGGAGCAGAGCAAATTCAAAAATATATTTATAAATCCTGTCTACAGAAGCTGTAGAAGTAAGATGCAGTGTCAGATACAACTGTGATTCAGAAAGTAAGAAATGGCTTTCTAAAGGATTGATGGGGTTAATTTAACTGAGGTGAGTTTGGCTCTGCTTGTTATTAATGTCAAGTTGTTGCTTGGGAAGCTTTGGGATTGTAAGCATCTCAGATAAGTGGGTAAAGGTTCCTCGTGGAACTCAGAATTCAGTAGAGGACATGAGGAGAAAATGTAAGAATGGCTAAAAGGAAAGGTAGGAGAAAACACCCTCAGTTCTAGTAAAATGGAATCTGATGGGCAGAAGGGTTCATGATTTGGATTCAGGTTCCCATACTAGATGAACTAGCTAGGATCAAATTCTAGTAGGATGACTTGCAGATCTGTAGAACTGATACAGCATGAGATGGCAGATATACAGTTTGGCTAGATCTAATAGCCTGGCTAACTGGTAATACCATCAGACAGCTGATTAAAGTAAGACTTTAAAAAAAACTCAGTGACATCAGCTGTCTAATTAGTTGATAACATCTGAAACTTTAGGAAGAAACTTGTATTTATATATATTGTGAGAATTTTCTTTTTATATATAATATGTAAACAAAATTTGACAATCATTATGCTGATGTGAAATCTAGCTGCAAGAGCACACACAACTATCAAGATTCTGATGAGAAATCTGCTAGTCTGTATGCACAAGAGTACCCATCTGCTGAAAACATAACTCTTGTTGAATGACAAATGGTCTGCATTTATTAGGAGGGTTATTGCTAGACTAAAGACGGCTACTCACGTGTAATCAAAAAAACAAAAGGATATATGTGGTACTATGGGAGTGACATTTGGTAAAGACATTGTAAATTAAAGAAAAGATAGAAAAAGAAAGAAAATGTCAAATTTCTGGAGTGTCTCATTAAGTTGGGTCTATATTACGAAAGCGAAAAACCCTATGCACGAATACCAAAACATCGACCCCTATACCATGAACCGCGAAAATCCTGAACACACTAAACAGTGAAAAAAAAAAATCGAACTGTCATAGTCAGCCAACCCCACCACTAGCTATATACTACCTACCCAAATAAAATAAATAAACCACATACATACACTAACCAAACCCTACTTCTAACCTAAAGTAAAGCACAAAACCCTACTTCTAACCTTACACTAAACCCCACATACACAACTAACTATGCACTATCCTTAACCCCTCCCTAACCCTAAGGTCCGTAACTCCCGCACATGCCCCCTACAGACATACACCCAAACAAAACAAATAATCCATATACATACATTTAAAAAAAAACCTACCTCCAACACTACTAAACACCACATACAAAACTATCTGTGCACTATCCTTAACCCCTCCCTAACCCTAAGGTCCGTAACTATTGCATACTTCCCCTACAAAAATATACACAAACAAAATAAATAACCTACATACTTACATTTAACAAAACCCTACCTCTAACCCTACACTAAATCTAACATACATTTCTTATCTAAACACTTACCTTAACCCGCACCTTATCCTAAACATTTACCTTATGGAGCTAATTCACAGACGGGCCAACCATGGAAATTTGATATTTCCATTTTCGCGGTTTTCGACTTTCGCTCTAAGTCCACTTTGAGCTATATGGTTCGACATTTACGTATTCGCGTAAACGTCTTTTTGCTTTCCTAATATAGACTCCATTAAGTTGCATTGGACACTTCAGCCAGCTGTAATATCTGATTGTTTTCACTTTGCATAAGAAAAGTTAAAGAGGCACTGACACCTTCAAAACAAGATAAGGTATAATGGCAACATAAGATGTCTCCAAAATTATTATGTTTGATGTTAAATTATAAAAGAGGAAAAGCTGTTTGCTGGTAGACTTGTTAATGGAAAAAGGAATATGAGTCTGATGAAGGTCAAAGAGACAAGGCAGGGTGATAGTAAAAAATATTGTTTTGGGGACTCAGTTTATTCCTTTCTCCTAAAGAGATGTTGGTCAAATGGATTACTGTGAACTATTTTTGCTTTTTTTGCATTCACCTTTTCCATGTGGTCTGACTCAGACTACAAAAGCCAGAATCACTTAACCAGCTAACAAATAAATCAGTGCACTGATGATGGTGGAACAGGAAGTAGTATGATACTCAGAGGTACTACAAATTGAGTGACATAAGTATTAAACAATTATTCCAACACTAGCATAGGGACTGAGAACTCAGCTGGTCTAAACCACAATCTCTAGACACTACAGTGTGATGGTGCTGGGCTAATGGGCTCCTTAACAGGGAGTCATATCCCTTTCAGATGTTGTTTGTGATCATTGTCACCATCCTAAAGCCTGATAAGGGTCTCATATAGGCAAAGTGCAACCATACTAGTTCACTTATAAGTACAGAAGCTACAATACTGTCCACAGCTGTAGAAAGCAAGTGACAAGCAAATATTCAGTAATTTTGCTTCACTTCCCTTATTTTAGGAACTTGTCACTTTTGACAGGGTGATTTTACCTTTCAGCCCTTTAGAATCTTATTATCAGATTTAAATTATTAATGATTGGGAAACATAAGGTTTCATGTATTTTAGTATTTGATGGTGCTCAATTTTGCCTTACTATACCAGCATCATTGAAGGTATGGTGTATGGAATTTGATGGGATATTTTCTTTTTATGCATGCTGTTTTAATGGAGTCATTTGAAAAAGTGTGTTAAAGTTCTCAGTCAAAGAATCTTTTAAGTAGAGCGTTTCTGCTTTGCTTTGCAGAGCTATCAGTTTTGTCAAAAACAAACTGTGCTGTAATAGAACATCACAGTGTCTCCCACACCATTGTATGACCATAGAAATAGTATATTTAAGTAAGGAAGTGCAGGGGTGGGAGGTCTCCATAACAGTGATAGAAGACAGGAGTGACCGGGTATGATGCCATCGAGAGAGTAGGATGAGTTTTCACCTCTTTTGCAAGACAATAATCCCTCCACATGTGGCCTGCAGTAATGTGAAGGCAGTTTGTGCATGCTATGCATGTATTGCAAGATATAATTAATTTGCTATGGAAAATCTGCCTGTGACTCTCCCTCACTTTGTGTGCCAAATGTATAGCCCTATTAGAGCCATCATCAAAAAACACACCCTCTACCTGAAATAGGCAAGTTGGCATTAAGCTACTCATTTCTGACCCCCTCTCCAATGATCTGAACAGTCACCCAAACTTGTGAATTTGAGCTGCAGTCAGGGTTGTGCCCCTATATGTCATGGTGTTGATAAAATATAATTTAAGATTTAGCCACAAAATATGCAAAGTGATATATATTACAATATCTACCTTCTGTAGGGTGTATACCAGTAAGGGATAATAATACAACAAAAAAAAAGTTTTAAAGTATTTGTTACACTTAAGTTGGAGAATGTATTGCATAAGGATAGCTGCAAAAGTTGGGGTACATGCTAAGACTTTTTAATGTAAGGGCAGTGAGGCTGTTATGCTATTATATAAATACATTTGTTCATACTTGGAATATTATATGTTATTTTTGGAAATTACAGTATGAGCTACCATTGACACTTACTAAGTGCTGTTTCAACTCAGACAGTTGACCAAAATTATACTCAATGACCTGGAAAACTTAAGAAAAATGGTTTCTTCTTACATTGTGGACCTCCAATATTCTTATCCAGTAAGAAACCCCCCCTGCATCTCCAACATTTTTATCATAACTCTTGAGTTACTGTCCCAAATGACAAATTTGGTTTATGGGAACAAGACATTGTAAACTGAATTTTTTCATACCTGGCCATTCCCAGTCATTTAGATTCTATTTTGGAGAGTTGAACAAAAGGGAACTGAACTAGCAGGAAAAATGTTGTTAAACTAATATGGGGCCTTATTGGGGAGTGCACTCATATAAAAAGACTTGAGGCTTAATGTTCACGTTGAAAGAGTTGATATTTATTGCAAAAACATTTAGAGTGATGATAATAAAAGGTAGGCAGTGACTGATCTTTGCAGGAAAACGGGTAACATAAATGAGTATAACTTTCAAATGTCACAGAGGAGTTCCATGGACGATATCCAGGATATAGCTGATAATTGGGAATACTTTAGTCAGATATATAAATTGCTCTAATAGCCAAACCTAATATGTCATTTAGTGCACAAAACTAAGGTTATGAACTGTTAAGAAGCCTCATGCTGTAGACCAGAGTTTGAAGTCTGGCAGTTAGTTGCAAAGGATTATGGCTTTAAACTGTCAAGAAACTTCATCATAGTCCAGGGTTTCATTCATTCATTCATCCTCTAATTGTCTGCCGTGCTGCTCTAAGTCAGCCACATAACCAGACAGTGCTTCTATAAGATAAATGAATCCCTGTAGATCAACTCACTGCCCGAGTACACAAAATAAAGAAATGAACGTGAATGCTGCCATCCATGTCTGTAATCTGTGCTTTACCTGCATTTTGAACAGGCAGCTAAGAATTGTTTAGTGAAAAGTGTGACCATCTGTAATACTTTGGTAAAATAATCATTCTGACTAAAGCAGTCAAGCAGAGGGCATGAAGTGCTATATCATTTTACTACCACTCTAGTTCTCTCTCTGTCTCATTAGGATTGCATTATAATCAAATGTTTTACTTCAGCTAGGCTTTCTGTTAAAACATGGAGGTGTCAATGCCATGAAACCCATTGACAAATAAATGATATTAATGGGGTGATACCCCATAGAAAATAATGGATTCAGGGCATGTAGCTTGATGCTGTAGGCACTAAGAGATAGATATGCTTGCTTCAAGCAGATTCTGTCATAGGACTATTATGTTCATGGGTTCATTTGTAGTTACAAGGCTAGTGATCTGTGAGGATCTTAAGAAGCCCAGTCTTACATTCTCATGGTATTTCTAGCCTTTATGTTTTGTGATAACCCACATATGGGCAAAGCAAGGGTATGTTTGGACAATTACATGTCCCCGTTATTTAGATGCCTGCATCCGTGGCAGTACCCTTATTTAACTTGATTTAACAGGTTTTTATGTACTGTTCGAAAACATACTATCCACTTTATGTAATTGCTTTCCATGTTATCTTCAAGTACTTAAAGATTGTTCGATATTTTAAAATGAATAACT